>NW_024426552.1:71162483-71547799 GCF_017311325.1 Ursus maritimus | reverse complement strand
CACACACACACACACACACACACACACACACACACACACACATTCATAGTTACCCAGAAAGAGTGTTAAATGCTGTATTTTTTATTTTACAGAATGGATTTATTTCAGCGAGATTGGTTGCAAAATCATTTTAAAAAATAAATCCTATTTTCTGATTGATTTTTAATGTGTAAAATTGGGGTGCACTGCCTCTGGGAGCGATTCTTCCTTCACAAGCTTCCAGTGGAAGTAAGGAAAGAGTGTCTGAAGGCAGTTGTGGACCACACTGGGACCTCACGCTTGCTGCCTCACACCTGCCATTCCTGTTCGGTCCCTGGAATTCTGCAAGCAGAGCTGGACTGTACTCACAGCCACTGTCTGTTGAGTTGGGGGCTTTTCACACATTCTCTTTAGTCTTTTTCATCATCCTCTGGCAGGAGAGGTATTACTTTCACCTTCACTTCTTCCTTCATCCCCGAAGTTCGTTTTGATTAAGTCATTTGCCCAAGATCCCACCTATTAAGAAGCAGGGGTCGAATTTGAACTCAAACCCAAAGGCTCCAAAGTCTAGTCTCTTAAAGGATATAATGTTCACGCGAGTCTTGGAAGAAGGGTTGAAAATTCGCATCACTGCCACAATTCAAGTTGCATAAAGTGAGGGTTGCCTCTTTTATGAATTCCATAGGTTCAAAAATCCAAGTTAGGACATTTTTAAAGGATGAGCCGTGGGAAAATGTGAGGCCCCTGCTCCATTAGGGAGCCTAAATCTAGAGGATGTGAAAGCACAGCCTGAGATTGAGAAGCTTATAAATCATAATAGACACAGAACACCAGCAGGTGACGGCAGCAATAACGGGGAATGAAGAGGTTGCGGGTAAATTTTACCTCAGGTCAGAAAATAGAAAGTTCCATTATCTCCTGATAATTTCTTGAGGCCATTCCTCACTGAGTAAGAAGGATGACCCCATCACAGACCTTTCAAATATCTTTAACGTTCCCCAGAAGGAATCATGTCTGCCTGGAGTTTCCCTGCCTCCCTCTTCCCCATCAGAGGCTCTGGGCACCAGTAAGAGGAGGTGAAGTACAATATTTGCATGGGGTGGAGTTTATTTGCCCATTTCCTGGAACTTCAGACAGGAAATAGTAATTAGGACTTCAGGGGTATGCAGTGGGGTGATTTTCATCTTTCTGCTCAGAACCAGGAAGCTTGCCCCTCCTCAGGCTTCCTGCTCCTCATTTCTTGCTGGAACACGTCGTGAGAGCATCCTGTTTAACAGGTTAAGCACTGGGTTTTCCTTTTGCCTGCAATCCCACGATGATCCCTAGAGTCTCCTCTTGGCCTGCGTTTGTAAAGCTCACAGAGCTCTTTTGCTGCAGGTCTCCAGACTCTCCCTGAAGGGCCTTGTCATGTGGTACTGTTGCTCTCCTCACTGTCACCATCACTATTGTCACGGCCGAGCCTGTGGAACCTCCTCCAATTGCAGTGAAAGTTTCTGCCCTTTATGAATGTCATTCAGCACAGTTCACAAATCACCTTAATGTCCACCGTCCCATCTTAGGTTTACAACAGCCTGAGAAACAGGCACGGAAGGAGTCACTGCTCTCGTTTTCTAAAGAAGAAGCTCAAGGCTCAGAGAGGCAGTAATTAGCCAAACTCTCTATGCCATATGTGGTAAATGAAGATATCAAGCCTGGTGCCAGATCTTTCCATTTCAAGACCTCTGCCCCTTCTTTACATTTTGTTTATTTGAGCATTTCTTCATCTTGTTGTCCGCTTATTTGTCTGATGAAATTAAAGAAGGTGGAGGTCAATAATAATGTCAGGTCCATAAAATTGATTTGAGATGCCCACTTTTCCAGGTGAATAACCACCTGACACATTATGCAATCTGTTAGTTGAAGGTGTTTGACCTCTTTTGTTTTTGTTTGTTTGGGCAGTTAAAACAGCTGGGTGATAACAATTGACAATAGAGAAACCACTCAGCAATTCACTTTTATTATTTTTAAAAATTGGCCTTGAGCTCATAAAACTAAACAGCTGTCTACACATACGTAAATTTCAGAGAAAATAGTCTGTCTTATAAAATGTCTTTAATGTGAATGTTAACTAGTCATAAGCCAAGTAGTATTAATTTAATATGGAGAAGAGGGAGTAACCCAAATACATTTGAATGAGAGAACTCAAAATAAGGTCATTTTGCAGACATAAGCAAAGCCTCTGGGATGTTCTGGGTGATTACAGTCCAGTAAGGGAAACCCTGTTTCACAGGGTACCATACGGGGTCCGATGGTACTAAGAGCTAATGCGTACTGGGCATCTACTATGTACCTGGCACCATCCTGATCTCTGCATTCCTTCACTTATTGAATGTCATCAACGAACATTAGAGGTAGGCATTATCGTCATCATTTTATACATGAGGAAACAGGCTCAGCAGAGTTTAGAAATTGATCTAAGGCTGTACAGTTTAGAGGGATGAAGCTAAGATTTGAACTCAGCTCGTCTAGCTCCAAAGTACATGTTCTTTATAACGTTCTAGGTATACTGTAGAGAATTACATGGTGGCGGATCTAAACTTGTATTTTGGGGAAGAAATTTCTCTAGCGAAATTTCACATTTCTCTAGCATCAGCAATTACCATAATTTACTTACCTTTAGGTCTGGCTTTCTGATGGCTCTATTTATGATGTACTCCTCATCTGTAATGAGAGGGTGGCCAGGAGTGACACCAAATGCGCTGTTTAATGACGACAGGTAGACCCACATTACCTTTTTCCGTGAATAAGTTTGGAATTCATCCTGAGGAAATAGACACCAAAACCCCCGTGAAGTCAAGAGGAGTCATCAGACTAAAATGCAACCTAGGAAACATCATTTTAATATAATCCTGTAAGGTTATGGAGATAAGAAACATTCTACACAAAATTACATGCCCTTGAACACTAGTAGATAGAAAGCTTTGAAGGGAAAATCCTGTCATCATTTATTAAGGGATCTGGATGTGAATATGAGGCAATGGCACATGTAACAAAATTCAAGGGTAGGAAGATGGATTCTCAGAAAAGAGCTAGTTTTCCCTATTTCTCTCCAAGCCATGAGGCCACAGCTAGATGCAAAATTTCACAGAAAAAAAAGGAAAACAAGCAAGCACTCCAAAGGGTTTCTCCTAGTCTCGGAGGATGGGGAAGCCAGAACGATCAAACCATCCCAGGTTTTCCAGGCTTAACTTCAATTCTACCTCTTCTGGGACACCCCTATAACACCATCTTGTGGCGGGGGAAGGTGATTGGGGGGAGACTATCACTATCCTCAGTCTTAAAGATCCCAACTGCCCCCACTTTCTTTTATTATTATTATTATTATTATTATTATTAATTATTATTATTTTAAGATAGCCAACATATAGTACATCATTAGTTTTTGATGTAGTGTTCAATGATTCATTAGTTGCATATAACACCCAGTGCTCATCACAACACGTGCCCTCCTTAATGCCCATCACCCGGCTACCCCATCCCCCCACCCCTCTCCTTTCCGTAACCCTCAGTTTGTTTCCAGGATTCCAGAGTCTCTCATAGTTTGTCTTCCTCTCTGATTTCTTCCCCTTCAGTGTTCCCTCCTTCTCCTGTGGTCCTCCACGCTATTCCTTATGTTCCACATATGACTGAAACCATATGATAATTGTCTTTCCCTGCCTGACTTATTTCACTCAGCATAATCCCCTCCAGTTCCATCCTAATCACTTTCTGCTTTGTATTCCCTTAGTTCATCAAGACCATCTGGAAGATAAGAACCATGCTTTATTGTCCCTTATACCCCACCCATGTGGAGAACTGTGACCTGCCTGGTGAGAGTGAATGAATGGATGTTGGTCCATGACTGAATGCATGGATTGAAGGTGCCCAGATGTAATTGTCAAAAGGTTAGCACAGGTAGGACTGAAGGAGGTACCTCCCTGCATGAGCCTAGCTGAAGCCTCTTCCCTTGAAGTTCATGGCTGACTTCATCACAGAATAGAACTAGAGTGAGCAGCACTGGACTGAGTAACAGGTACCACAATGTGGTTGTTATCCGAACGGGTATATGCTATGCGTATAATCCACTAGGATTTTATTTCAGGAGCTAGGAAGGATGGCAAGGGAAGTCCAGCCTGGGAAACAATTTGATGCCTAAAGAATGTAGGTCAGAGCTGGTAATTATCTCCACCAAACCCATGTTTGCTGGGAAGAGTGTCCCAGCTGATGCTGTGAAAGGACAGAGAGGAGAAGATACACTCGTTGTTGGAGCTAATCTCACACTGATTCTCCTCAAGAGAAGCCCACCTCCATGGCTTTGCTCCTTCAGTTTCCTTAGCCTCGAATACATGTTCTTCTTTACTCTCTTTAAGCCTACATATAGGGGCGCCTGGGTGACTCAGTTGTTAAGCGTCTGCCTTCGGCTCAGGGCATGATCCTGGCGTTCTGGGATCAAGCCCTGCATCAGGCTCCTCTGCTGGGAGCCTGCTTCTTCCTCTCCCACTCCCCCTGCTTGTGTTCCCTCTCTCTCTGGCTGTCTCTCTCTCTGTCAAATAAATAAATAAAAATCTTAAAAAAAAAATAAGCCTACATATAGCTAGACCCTAACCCATCCTTTAGGGCCCAGCTCAAAGATCACATCATGGGAATCTCTCTAATTTCTCTTTCCCCTGAACTATCCGGGTACTTGAATCTCTACCTGTCACCTTATCACTCCTCTTGTACTGTGGGTAGTGACTGCATCTGATGGGTATCTGTGCTCAACCAGGCCTAACACAGCTTCTGAGAGACAGACAGAGGCCAAGTTAGAGAGAGACAGAGAGCTAGGGTGGAGGGGGAAGAGGGGAAAGCAAAGCAAAGGGTGTGGGGAGGGAAGGGGTGACAATGAGGGCAGAGAAGGAAAGGGAAGGAGAAGGGAGGGGACAGAAGAAGAGAAAGGGGAAAACAATAGAAATTTGAAAGTTAAGGAATTAATTCTAAAAACCAGTAACCTTGGCTATTACCCTCAGTAAATATATATATATAACTATATCAAATTAAACCAGATTTGCATGACGTTGCCTTCAGAGCCTAAAAATGGCTGAATATGGCTGAATTTCTAATGACTGAGCCGCTGAACTGGTGGACAAGTTCTAAGTATTGCAGGATAGGCAACAATTCCATAGGACACACCTTGACATTGACGTAGTTCAGCATTATATGAAAGCCATTATATGGCTTTGCCTTTGACCACCTCAAAGGGAGTGTTGTTGTGAGAGGGTTTTGTTTGAATATCTAATAATAATAATAATAATAATAATAAATAGTTAACATTTATTTAGTACTTCTGTTCCGGGTCCTCTATCAGTGAGGCTCAGACCAGGCCAGTCTGATATGGGTAGTAAGGCCAGAACCGAGACCTGAAGCCAGGTCTTCCCACTCCAAATCTTGGCTCTTTCCTCTTTGTTTCAACAAGGTGTCCATGGTTTTTGGCTCATATATGAAAATCACCATGAAATCTGCATCATATAACAAATAGTGTCCAGTTTCTCACAATCTCTGCTCTCTTGGCAGCAGAGAATCTGATTCCTAAAACCAAGCTGTTGCCCTTGTGTGACAGCAAACAGACCTCTTGATTATAATGCCTAAAAAGGGAATGGCAAAGTGGAACACTGGAACTCCCAAGTTCTCCCAGGTCAGTGTTAATACAATGCACCGACTGCATGCCTTAGTCTAGATAAGTGTGAGACCAAAATTCATCTACATGCCTCCATCTTATTACATCACTTGTATCATAATTAAATCAAAGGTGTTTGGTTATACTTGCCTTTAAGTTTCTTTCTTACCATCCCTCTTACCTGCCAAACCCTATAACCCATAATTCTATATAATGCAAAGTATAAAACTTTTTTTTTTAAGGAGAGAATGCATGGGTGCACATGTGCGGCAGGGGGTGAGGGGGGAACAGCAGAGAGAGCTCAACCCCAGGCTCAATCTCAACACCTTGAAATCATTACCAGAGCAGAAATCAAGTGTCAAGTGTCAGCCGCTTAGCCAACTGATCTACCCAGGCCACCGATATAATGCAAACTATAATTCTAGAGATCCAGTAAAGATACCATAGTGAGCAACCATTTTTCTTAGAGTGGGTAATAATACCGATTTTTCTCTTGTTTACTGTTGTGTTAAACACTCTGTAAAATCATTCATTTTTTTAAAGAAATTTACCCAACCTTTGGTTGGGTAAAAAAAAAAAAAGCAGGCAAAGAAATGGAGGGAAATGTGTCAGTGTGAGGTGGTCGTTCTGGATAATGCCATCAACTTCTCCCGGCTTTTGATTTGGTGTTGTCCAACATGGAAACAGCACAGGCCCCTTCCTGAGCACATCCTGAGCAGATCTCAGTTCTGAACCATCTTGAAAATCAGTGCAACTCTCTTGAGGCTCATTTTCTGCATCCGGCAAGTGGGGATGAGAACACCACATTTCATGGGTGCTTGAAGAATTAAATGCAATAATACATAATGCACGGGGTCCAAGGTCTGGCCCGTAGCTGAGTGCAACAATGCTCGTTGGCCTATGGCTCTGTGCCTTATTTTCTACAGCATGTTGTTCCTGAGATCTTCCTGTCAATAGGAGCTCGTTTTCCCTTTGAGGAAATGTGAGAGTCTCTGAGAGCCTTCCGATTTATTTTTCCTTTCTGAAGAAGAAGCAGTTTTACCTGGAAATGGCTATTCCACTTCACTGTTTCCCAGCTCTCTCAAGCAGTTAATGATCCATAAGAGACTTAAGGGTTCCAGAGGATCTACCACTTTAAATAACTGCTTTGTAATGCAAATAACCCAAACTGTTTGCTTGGCAAATCTGGAAGTGTAACTCGTCAAGTCTCATTGAGCAGGCTTTACCTTCTTTCTATCAAGAGAATTAACTAGCTCAGTCCCTGAATTCTAAGAGTAGAATTTAAAAGAATTCAGGAGTGCCTTTCAAAGAACTGAATGCACACAGGGGAGCTTTGTTTGACCTGGACAGAAAGGGGTGGGGGGAACCTGGGCACTTTTTATTTCCTGTGGCCTTGCAATTTCTGAACTTGAAACGCCAGGTTAACTTTTATATTTGCACAGAGTGAGTGGCCTTGCTTATCTTCTTACAACTTTTTGTAATACACACTTACCTGTTGGAATTTTAAAGTAGTGTAATGGTCACTTTACGTTCATGCCAATGCTGTGACTGACCTTGTGTAGGAGTTTGCTACGCGAAATGTACTTCTGAGCTTGCCTTCTTGCCAGGGCGTCTGGGTGGCTCAGTCGGTTAAGCATCCGCCTTTGGCTCAGGTCATGATCCCAGAGTGGACTCCCTGCTCAGTGGAGTGTCTGCTTTTTCCTCTCCCTCTGCCCCTCCCCCTGCTTGTGCTGTGTCTCTCTCTCTCTCAAATAAATAAATAAAATCTTTTTAAAAAATTAAAAATAAAAAAAATTTAAAAAGAAGAAGAAAAGTAACCTATTGCAAAGTTCCAAAGAGTTATTAGAATGTCACTGTTTTTCACTTGGACATGGATACATCACAATATTCAGGCATAAACTCTAGCTAAGACGAAGTACTTAGAGGATTATGGATAAGGTAATAAGAGCTTACTTTTTTCAGGTTCTTTCTAAAACACGGTACTGCCTTTACAGACCCATGACTTTGGCAAAATACTATTCTTTCTATATCTAATTATCACTTTTTTCTTTCCTCTCCCCTTCTTGGTCGTATCCAATGATACTCTTAATAGCTTGACCTCATATTCCCAAAGTTGCTTAGCTGGAAAAAGTTGACATTGGCTAAAATGTAGGATTTAGTTATAAAATAGAGAAATAAAGTTCTGTGCATTGAAGAAATCTCACACTGATTATTGTCTCACTACTCTTGGGACATGTTCACCAAAAAAAAGGAGGGGGTGATGGTGGTATGGGGAGTGGACAAAGCAGGGAATTTATATGACAAAGCAAGGGCTATAACTATGTGTGCATAAAAAAAAAAAAAAGAGGAAATCCTGAGCAATTCAGCATATACTTTTGGAGACATTAAATATTTTGTTTGTTTTTATGATCATTTTCTGAGGGAAGGATGGGCAGTGAGTTAGCTGACTAATTGTCTGAAATATCTGGAGATGCAGTGCATGGTAAGAAGTAACAAATAAAAAGTCAAAATTGGTTTTAAAAGTGTGTAGTAACCAAGGCCCATGGAATGACTACATGCCAGGCACGGATTTCATCAAAGCACCTTACACGTACCCTCTCATTTATTTCTCATGACAATGTGGCAGGTCCTATTGTTAGCCCCACTTAACACAAGAAGAGGAGGTGGAGGCAGAGTTGGGGAGTGGTAAGTAACTTGCCTGTTATGGACTGATTCCATATGTTGAAGCCCTATCCGCCAACGTGAGTGCATCTGGACAGGGCCTTCAGGAAGTAATTCAGATTAAGTGAGGTCATAAGGGTGAGGTCCTAATCTGAAAGGACTGGTGCCCTTATAAGACAAGGAAGAACCAGACCTCTCCCTCTCCCATGTGAGAACACAGAGAGAGGGTAGCTGGCCATTTGCAAGCCAGGAAGGTCTCACTAGAAACTAATCCTGCCAACACCTTGATCTTGAACTTCTAGCCTGCAGAACTGTGAGAAAATAACTCTCTATTGGTTAAGGCACCCAGTCTGTGGTATGCTATTATGGCAGCCTAAGCTAATACATTGCTCAAAGTAGGTCAAGAGCAGTACTGGGAATGAAACCCAGGCAGTCAGGCTCCAGACTCTACTCTTCCATCATTTTACACTATTGCTTCTGCAGAGTCTGCTCACTGGCCAGGGGATAATAAGATCTCCAGTTCCAACTCCAGTTCAGCTCTCGATAGAAGTTTTTCTTTCGCTGCTTACAGCTATGGGACACTAAACTCTTCTTTAAACTTCTGTGTGTTTCCATCTGTAAAATGGGGAAAAAATAATTTCTACCAGAAAAGACCAAATGAGGCAATGTATATGCCAATACCTTTCGAACTGTAAATCACAATACAGAATGCCCTGTATTAGTAATCACAACAGTAGGTACTGGCACAAAAATAAACACATAGACCAGTGGAACAGAATAGAAAACCCAGAAATAAACCCACAATTATATGGTCAATTAATCTTTGATGGAGGAGGAAAGAATATGCAATGAGAAAAAGACAGTCTCTTCAACAAATCGTGTTAAGAAAATGGAAAGCTACATGCGAAAGAATGAAATTGGACCACTTTCTCACACCAACCACAAAAATAAATTCAAAACGTAGGACCTAAAACCATAAAAATCCTAGAAGAGGGACGCTTGGGTGGCTCAGTTGGTTAAGCATCTGCCTTCCAATCGGGTCATGATCCCAGGGTCCTGGATCCAGTCCGACACTGGGCTCCTCGCCCAGCAGGGAGACTGCTTCTCCTTCTGCCTGCTGCTCCCCCTGCTTGTGTGCTCTCTCTCTCTGACAAATAAATAAATTAAATCTTAAAAAAAAAAATCCTGGGAGAGAGCACAAGCAGCAATTTCTCTGACATCAGCCATAGAGTAACAATTTTCTAGATATGTCTCCTGAGGCAAGAGAAATAAAAGCAAAAATAAACTATTAGGACTACATCAAAATAAAAACTTCTGCACAGTGAAGGAAACAATCAACCAAACTGAAAGGCAACCTAGTGAGTGGGAAAAGATATTTGCAAATGACATATCTGATAAAGGGTTAGTATCCCAAGTACATAAAGAACTGGTACAACTCAACACCCAAAAAACAAATTATCCAATTAAAAATGGGCAGAAGACATGAACAGACATTTCTCCAAAAAGGACATACAGATGGTCAACAGACACATGAAAAGATGCTCAACATCACTTGTCATCAGGGAAATGCAAATCAAAACCACAATGAGTATCACCTCACACCTGTCAGAACGGCTAAAATAAAAAACACAAGAAACAAGTGTTGGTGAGGATGTGGAGAAAAAGGAACCTTCATACGCTGTTGGTGGGAATGTAAACTGTGCAGCCACCGCGGAAAACGGTATGGAGATTCCTCAAAAAAATAAAAATAAAACTACTCTACGATCCAGTAATTGCACTACTGGGTATTGACCCAAAAAATACAAAAACACTAATTTGAAAGGATATATGCACCCTTATGTTTATTACAGCATTATTTACAATAGCCAAATTATGGAAGGAGCCCAAGTCTCCATCAATAGGTGAATTGATAAAGAAGATGTGGTACACACACACACACACACACACACACACACACTGGAATATTACTCAGCCATCAAAGAGAATGAAATCTTGCCACTTGGAATAACATGGATGGAGCTAGAGAGTATAAGGCTAGGTGAAATAAGTCAGTCAAAGAAAGACAAATACCATATGATTTCACTCGTATGCGGAATTTAAGGAACAAAACAAACAAGCAAAGGGAGATGAAAGAGAGAGAGAGAATGAGAGAGACAAACCAAGAAACAGACTTTTACCTAGAGACAACAAACTGATAGTTACTGGAGAGGTGGGAGATGGATGGGTAAAATATGTGATGGGGATTAAAGCATACACTAAAAAAATAAGTAAATAAATAAATAGCCCTGTGCTATGAAGGATAATGGCTTAAAAACAATTTTCTTAACATAGAATCATTTCTGAAGGAGAGCCCACAGGACCTCAGGGTTCTCTGTCTGGATGTCTAAGGAAAAACCACGTTGAAATAGTGGGTGGGGGAATGCTATTCAGAAGAGGGAATGTGTACCTTAAAGAAATATAATACTATCTTCTCTTACTTTCTCAACCATGACCTTTTGCTTCAGCATCTTTGTAAGAAAGTGCTGGTAAAAACCATGAGACTATTTATTACAGATTAAATTCAATTTATTTAATTGAATTAAATAAATATTGAGCATCTGCTGTGGCCATGTACTAGATGATGTGGAGAGTGAAAAGTAAGCCATAGTACTGTCTTCAAAAAGCCTATAATCTAATAAAAGAAAAAAACTATTAAAAAAAACTATAAAATGCAGCACAGTGGGAAGAAACTCTGGATTTAGAGGGTCAGAAGGCAGGTGCAAGTTCTTTGTCCACACTATTCCCTTTTTCTGGCCCATTTCCCATTTGTCCCTCCCCACCAGCCACCATCACCTTTTGACTCATCATCCTTTGGAGCTTGGAAAGTCGTTCTTGACTTGGTCAAAGCCTTATCTTATAATCCTACCATAATCATGAACCTTTCCTAAGCAGCACTTATAACAATGGGATGTTTACATTTATTTGTGTAGTGATCTAATGAACTTCATGAGGTCAAGAACCTTGATTTGACTAATTGTTTTACCCCACCCCCCCACCCCCACCCCCACCCCCACCCCCAGCCCATGAGCTACCACTGTGGCTGGCACACAACCTGTGCTCATCAAATTTATGAAGGAGGGAAGGAGGGAAAGAGGGAGAGAGGGGTAGGAAGGGAGAAAGCCTGGGTGACATTTACTAGGTTAACTAGTGTGCAAAGTGTTATCTGTATCCTCATCTGTAAAGTAGAGACTGATGATAATGCCCACTTCCCAGGATTGTTATGGGAATTATATGAAATAGTCAATGAGATGCTATTTTACAAAATGTGAAATGAATAGCATTTTAATACAAGGCAGATTGCAAAAGGCATTATAGCAGTCAGAGGTGAAAATACAGAGCTAAAAGAGAATGAAGGGGGTGCCTGGGTGGCTTAGTTGTTAAGCATCTGCCTTTGGCTCAGGGCGTGATCCCAGCCCACATCAGGCTCCTCCACTAGGAGCCTGCTTCTTCCTCTCCCGCTCCCCCTGCTTGTGTTCCCTCTCTCGCTGGCTGTCTCTCTCTGTCAGGTAAATAGGTAAAATCTTTTTAAAAAATAAATAAATAAAAATAAAATTAAAAAAAAATAAAAGAGAATGAAGGACAGGTAATTAACTCGCCCCCAGAATTGAGGCACAGAACGGATCAGCTATGGAGAAGGAGGTAGATGGCTGAGAGGTGAATAGGTTTTCATAAATAGAGGTAGAACAACTATTTTCTATATTCACTTTATAGAAAATGTGTGTGAGTTGACTCCTCACCAGAATGTCACTCTACTGGACAGGGATTTCCATCTGTTTTGGTCATAGCTGTGTTCCCAGTACCTATAACAATGTCAGGTCCATGACGGGTGCTCCAGGAAGTATTTAATGAATGAATAAATAACCGAATGAATTAAGAGGATAGAGAATAGCACAAGAAATGTTAAGAGAAAAGCATAGACAAAAAGTGTCTAGCTCCCTTAGGAAATGGTGTTGATGTGAGGCACCTGGGCTTGGAGACACTGGGCTGCAGAGGAGGAGGGAGAGATGAGTCAGGGATCCAGAATATGCGAATACAAACAGTGGTGGCTAAAGAGCATCCTGGGGGAGCTGGTAGACTTTGAATGCCATTTGCATGGCTGATTTGCAGGATTTCTGAGTTTTCTAACTAAAGCCCCTAGCACTGACATCTTTAGGAGAAACTGAAGGGAAATGTTCCCCATTAAAACACTGAAATGAAACACCCTGACTCAGCCTAGTAACCAATCATCACATTCTCCTCTGCACATCACGGGTCTTTGACAACATGTGACATATGACAGGGAAGGGGGAAAAAACCGCATCTGTAATTATAATAAAGATGAAAACTATGGAAATCATCAGAAGCATCTGAATTCAAAACACCAATGAATGTAAATCATGTTATTTGCATAGAAATGTGGTAACCCTACAGATATCGGTTAAAATTCAGAAGTAGATGAATAATGAATAAAATACCACTTTTAAAATTGTAAAATAAAAGTATAATTACTCTTGTATTTTGGAATAATCTCACTTTTTGATGGGCTTAATAAGAGATGGGGAACTGAAAATAAACTGAGTGCTAAAGACTTTTAGTCAGTACGTCATGCCCCCCCTTTTCTTAATGTTAAGAAATGACTACCTAATCAGTATCTGTGATAATGATCTGTAATCTTACCAGTGTGAGATTGATGATAAATACCAAGTACTGATTTTTTAATAACATGAAAAATAGACATACAACACATTTTCAGGTAGGAGTCTTCTTCGCCCTCCCTAATGGGAAGTCTTTATAGTGCAGCTATCATAATATAATTCAAATAAAAAAATTTTAAGGTATCATTTAATGCAAATAACCTAGCCACGACTTTTAAACTATTGGTGCTCAAAGCTTATTTTTATCTAAGGCTCAGATTGTTAGAATGTTTGATATAATTGAGTTCTTGTCTAATTACATAAAGACTAATTTAGAGCCTCATTTATTTGGAGAGTCTGTGGCATAGCAAATCCATTTAAAATGACACATAAGAGGAGGTAATTAAAAATTAAAGTTGATATCAAAATGAAAAAGGCAAGATTGAAGCTGGTTTAGACTCCTCTGATTAGTTGTAGAGGGCAGTGAAATGGGAGAGGGGCTTAAAAGGCTTTGAAAGAGGGGCGCCTGGGTGGCTCAGTCGTTAAGCGTCTGCCTTCAGCTCAGGGCGTGATCCCAGGGTCCTTGGATCGAGCCCCGCGTTGGGCTCCCTGCTCCACTGGGAAGCTTGCTTCTTCCTCTCCCACTCCCCCTGCTTGTGTTCCCTCTCTCTCTGGCTGTCTCTCTCTCTCTGTCAAATAAATAAATAAAATCTTAAAAAAAAAAAAAAGGCTTTGAAAGAGACAAAGAAAGAGGAGGAAGCTGGAACACAGAACCCTAAGGCACCAGTGCTTTTTAACATTTTTCCAATATGTATCCAGTTACAAAGTTGGCCAAATACAAGCAGGAGAGGTGACCTTACTGACCATGGATGAGTACTGGGGATTCGCAGGCACTAGACCTCTTTCCCATGGCCCCCACCCTGGAAGGGAATGCTCTCGGCTAACAAGGGGAGGACACAGCATCCAGACTAGCAGACCGTTCCATGTGGCGCACCTAGTCCATAGCAGGCTCTTCTGTAGAGCAAGCTCTCGGAGCTGCTACAGCAACGATACATACATGCACACACACTCACAACTCAAATGGTCTTCGATCATGTATTTTACAGTTTGCAAGGAGCTTTTCCATACATAAACTCACTGCATCCTCACACCAGTGCAAGCAAGAACAAGCACTTTTCTTAGGCCTATTTCCCAAGTGGAGAAATTGAGGTCCTGCAAGGTTAGGTAACACTCCCAAGGTTAGGTGTCACACATCTGGGGTGCTAGGACCTCTTGACTCTGAATCCCAAGCCGTACATTCATTCCCTGTTGGTTGACAATTTGTTTATTTCTCTTACTGGATGTTTCTTTCTCTTTTCTCACTCTTCATTTTCCTTTTACACACTTCCGCCTCCAGTTCTCTCATTTCCTCCCTTCCCTTACCATTTTCTTGCTCATTTCTTCCTCTTCCTATTTGTGCCTTGACTCTGCCAGCAATCTCAGAGAGTACAGCTTGGCCAGCCAGCCATTCCCAGACCCAAAGAGTCTGGTGGTACACTCTGAAAGGCAGAAAGCTTTTCTGTTCCAGAAGTTGTTTCCGCAGCAGCAAGAGCATTGCCCTCTGAGAACGATAGTAGAACTTGGGAGAAGGTGCCTCCTGTTTCGTGGTTATAAGACTTATTGCTATCCTCCCCTCTCGCAGCATTAAATAGTGTGTTTACCTAGAGAGTTTAAAAAGAAACTCACAGCCCAGCAGAGGTTGATTTATCAATAATTTGGTTGTCATTCTGGGTCATTTGGGCTGACGCATTGTGAGAAATGCTCACGAAAAGTCCGCCAGAGATGGGTCATTCTGTGAGACTGTATTATGATGCCCATCCACAGGAACAGCCACTTCAACCTGTCAGCCACCACATACTGATGGAATCCCCACCACATACAGGAACTAGGGATGCAGCAATTAGCAAAACAGAAATAATCTCTTCCTTGTGGAGCTGACAGTCCAGCAGGAACAGGAACAACACACATTGCCTAAGTGTAATGAATTTAAGGAGGAAATGTTAGCTGAGCCAATTCAGGGAAACTCGCCTAACACCAGGACCTTGTATTAACAGAAAGAGACAATGAGCTCTGAACAAGATGGCTGCATTTTTTTTTTTTTTACCCTAGCATATCTGCAGGATGCAACACACTCCCTCAAAGATCATGGCTTTCTCAAATCAGCAGAAGACAGCACCCTCCTCAGAGGGGTGCTCCCCATCTCCTCCCTACCCCTCTCCATCCCTTCCTGCAGAGTTGCTCCAGGGGGACTAGGATAGGTATGACACATCAGGACATGGGGGATGCATCCATGTGAATTTTGTAGCTTGGAGCCTGACTTAACTACTTCACATTACCCATTACTTTTAGCCATTGAGATGGTTATTCGTAAGACTCACAAGTTTAAAAGGAATACCCTGTGAAGTAGGTCTTCTTAATGAGATCCCACAATACACAAATTATTGAGCTCTTGGTAAATAAATGCACGGCTGTGAGGGAACTTGCCGTGTGCACATCTACCCATAGCCATTCTGTAATGAGATGTCCAGGAGAAAGGGCCGTCAGATACACACTTACTGTTGTCCTCAGCAACACGACATCTGCCTCTTGCAGGGAACACGGGACACAACTTGCCCACACATGCCAAGCAGGTCTCCAGTAAAACACCAAGGGAAGAATCCCAAATGAGAAGATGGATCCAGCAAGACAGAGGGTTTTCCGGCAGCGCTGGGTCCGGTAGCCAAATATCTCCTGGGGAAGAACCAAAATGACCCCAAATGTTGATTAAGCACAGTAAATACCATATGAACCAATTGGGATTTTGGTGATAAAACTGGGGGCAGAGAGTGAAGAAGTTGAGGAGGTATTGAGAAAGTGGAGAAGAATCCCTAACGAAGTACCACGGGATTGCAGGCCTCCAGGAAGTCACAATCAAACTGGGAAACTCAGTTTCTATAATTCAAGCACCTGGCTACCCTGTGCCAAACACTGTGCTAGGTGATACGTTATCTTTTTTTATTATCATTACGTTATGTTAGTCACCATACAGTACATCATTAGTTTTTGATGTAGTGTTCCATGATTCATTATTTGCATATAGCATCTTAAGTCTCTTGAGCATTCCCTGAATAGGATACTAATTCCCTCATTCATAAATGATAAGGCTGTGCTCAGAAAGCCTGAATGGAAAGACCTGGCCAAGGTCACAGGGCTAGGAAGTTCTGCTTCTAGATCAAACCCAGGTTTGATCCACAGCCTTCACAGACATGACCATGAGCTATGTGATGGGAGGACCAGATGACAGCAACAACCGATGATTCCCTTGTCTGGGACCAGCAGCCACATGGACAGGACAGAACCAGGCACCAGGCCTTGAGTGTGGAGTCTGGATGTGATGAAAGGGTTTGATCCACAAGAGGATGAATAACTAAGCCCCTGCCATCAGGGGCTTGTGGTGGAGCTGAGCATTCCCACCCTCCACCCTTGTTCAGTTGCAAAAAGAATTTTACACTATGGGAGAAAATCGTAGGAACTATTCGGGTTATTGAGTCCTTGCTGTGAGCTCGGAAGGGATTTGAGACCCTGGACGATACAAATCTGAGCAGGAGAAGAGTCTTCTAATAAATTTATAATCTGGACAAACTTCTTCTTTCCAAGTATAGCCTGAGACAGAATGGAAAGCCAGCCCTGAAGTTCGTGGCCTCAGTTCCAGTTACATCACACACAGTTAAAGGTATATGTTATATTGATTCTCACGGCCAAAATTGAGAAGTCGAATATCTTGGTTAAAAGCACCTTCTCTGGACCAAGTCACGTTGGGTTCAAAGCCTAACTCTGCCACTTCCTGGATGTGACCTTGAGCAAGTTATTGAGCCTCTCTATACCTCAGTTTCTCATCCATAATATGGGGGTGGTGATAGGACCCACTTCACAAGGTTACGGTAAAGATTAAATGAGTCACTGTGTGTAAGTGCTACGAATGCATTTATTACCACTGCTGCTCATGCTGCTGGTACTGCTACTTCTACTGCCATTTAGCCATTTCCCCAGAAGGAGAGCTGAAATTCTACCCCTCAGTTTATTGGCATTTAGATCTAAGAACTCCTAGTGTCAATAGTTCTGCTTCCGCTAGGATTGCCTATTAGGACAACAAGGGAGCTGGAACATGCAACTTTAAATCAGCCACCTTCTCTGTCTCACTTGATAAAGACTACATTATCAGAGGGGTTTCTGTGATCCTTGACTGAAGGCTGCTTTCATGTGTAATTTGGGGAGGGGGGCCTTCCTCATATTAGCAGGGCATGCAGGTGTTGACTGTCTGCCTTAGGTATTATCCACATTTGGCATGCCTTGGATAAAATGTTCACATTAACTTAGAAATATAAGCCCTTGGCTGATTTTGCAAACTAGAATGTCTATCTTGACATGAATCTTATTTTGTTCCAAGCTCAAGCTCTTGCTTGCCAGCTTCCAAGCCCAGAATGGTTCTGCTCCTTCATCATTCCTGAAGCAATGCTTTGTTGACCCTACAATGAGCAGGATCCCAATCCTAAATCTCATACTTGTCCTGAGTCTACCCCATCATCTCTTCCCATATGCTTTTTTCTGTTCCTACACTTTGGAACAGGTCAACTTCTACCTGACAACCCAGCCATTGTATTATATTTCTTGAATGTTATATTTAAAATTCTCCTTATATTGTCCATTTGAGCCCCTCATGTAATATGTCTGAGTTATGCCAATTCTAGAAGCACAAATATCCCTATTACCATGCATCTTTTATGGGCTATGCAATGAGAGCCCTCTATAGTTTCCAAATTATTTTCATGTTTATTATCAAAATAATGTAAGCAGGAATTATTATCTTCAATTTCCAGCTAAGAAAACTGAAGTTTAAAGTTATTACATATAATAGATATGATTAGCAACTATTATTGGTAACAATGATAGCAGCTAACATTTATTGAGCACTTCAAAGCCCTTCACCAAGCACTTTTTGTCTACTCTCCCATCTAGCTGAAAGAGATTAAATAAGTTTCTCAAAGCATAAAGCTCATCAGTAACTTTAAACTAGTCCTCCGGTCTAGACCTCTGCAGCACAGGACAGATAATGTGAGCTGGTCATTTCCACTCTAAGGCTCTTCATTCTGCCTTGGATTTCAGTTCAATTTAACAAACACTTTTTAAGAGTCCACCAAAGAGCAGACATGTGCTAGACACAGAGATGAATGAGACAATGCCTCTAGCCTCAAGGAGCTCATTTGTTCAATGGAAAGAGAGACACGTAAACAGATAAGAACAAACGTGTTTAGAGCAATAAAAGAGTTATATAGAGGAATAACTATATAAATTTTCATCTGAATTGGGTGCTGTTAATAAAAACACTGTTACAGCAGTAGACCAGAAGTGTCACAGTCAGGCAAGGTGAATATCCCCTAGTTACACCAGATTGTTGCTTTCAAAGCTGGCCTGCTCTCAGCTCTGTGGACACTGCATCAGTTAGTAACTCATGACCAATAATCCATTGCCAAACTTTTAGTAGAAAGGCTAGAATAATGTGGACAAGGAGTGTTCAATTATTGCTTATTGAAGTGAGTTGAATTGTACTGACTGGAAGTAAATTGCATTGCAGGGACTATTAATAGATACTGGATTTAAAATTGCAAAAATTAGCATGGTGCTGTTTGTTATGACCCTGTAGCAGTTTACTTCCTACATTAGGGAGTGCCTCCCACGTCCCTGAAAATGCTTGAGAGAGCCATCCTGCTTCTCTGCACTCCACCCACCCTTACCTCCCACAAAAAGGAATCAATCAATCAGCCGTCAAAAAAAAAAAAAAAAAAGAGAGAGAGAATATTGAGAAAATGTCAAAAGACTATTACACTCATGGCAGTCTACATGCATTATGAAAGAGCACACTGTCCCTTTCTTTATCTCCCCTGCTACCCACAGATTCTTCCATTCCCTCTGTCCCTGGAGATCTAGGTCCTTCGCATTTTTAAGGACTTACTGATTGGCTACCAGGTGTCCAGGTCTTCTCCTCTGCAGAGTCCCTATACTCAAGAAGTCAAACTGATGCTCTCAAAAGCAGTGGTTTCAAGTACCTCAGCCAACAGACCCCCTTTAGTCTTAGGCCCTATCACCAGAAAAAATACACACAGATGCATACAAATAGACTTCTCCATAGAGACTCAGGGTGTTCCCACAGTCTAGGTAAAACCCTGCCCTGGAAGGTTCATAAGACTGAATCAAAGCTGATCTTTCCAGAGGTTACATTCTATACTTGCACTTAGAGCCCGACACTAGGTGAGCATTTATGAGCATAGAGGTGTGAAGACAATGCTTCTGGAAATGCACATGAGAGGGTGATGAGAGCAGGACCTTGGCTGACTCCAAAAGCTTCAAGGTAATATCATCACCTGGGGGCTCACCAAGTCCTGAGAGTGGCTCTCAGCCTTCTAGTCCCAGAGCCTGCTAGCAGAACTCCCCTCACAGAGAAGATTCAAGATCACCAGTTCGAAGAGATTGGTCAGAATAAGAGAGTGAGATGTATGTAACCGCCACAAAACCGGATGAATACATGGGTAAGTAGTAAGGGTTTGTTCTCTTCCCAGCAGCACCGTCTCTGGGCGTAATTGTCCTGCCAGTGGACCTTTATGCAAGCATAGTGTTTAAAATGGGCTCTGGACTCTTCTCTGACCATCTCGCACCATGACTGACATGGCTTCTTTAAACACTGTAATTCATTCAATCAAAGTACAGTCAAATCCCATTAGCCTGGGAGCCATTTATTCTGTTTAAGACAATTTTACTGGCTCCATTAAATATTTGAAAGTTTAAGTGATTTGTTTTTTAAAAGTTTATCAGGTGGCTCCGTGGCGCAATGGATAGCGCATTGGACTTCTAGAGGCTGAAGACATTCAAAGGTTCCGGGTTCGAGTCCCGGTGGAGTCGCAGTTTTTCCCTCCCCATAATTTATTGGGGCGCCTGGGTGGCACAGCGGTTGAGCGTCTGCCTTCGGCTCAGGGCGTGATCCCGGCATTATGGGATAGAGCCCCACATCAGGCTCCTCCGTTGTGAGCCTGCTTCTTCCTCTCCCACTCCCCCTGCCTGTGTTCCCTCTCTCGCTGGCTGTCTCTATCTCTGTCGAATAAATAAATAAAATCTTTAAAAAAATAAAAATAAAAAATAAAAGTTTATCTCCCTTAAGATAATAGTTTTTCCTTTATTTCCAAATTTTGGGTGTGAAGAGAATGTTTCACTGTACTAACCTGTACTAAATGGACGCACTTTGCATCACTGTATCCCCCCCACACACCCTACTCCAATTTCTACCTCAGTAGTTTCTTACTTAACACTCTTTAATGCTGAAGGATGATTTCACAAGGCTCCCTTAAGTTCATTTGACGTCTAGATCAAAGTGAGATATTCTCAACCTGAATGACCTAATCCAGAAATCTTAAACTGGAGGCTTAAGAAGAAAGGCCTACAGACAGGTTTCTTCTTGGCCTGGTAAGCATTTCTTAGAACTTTATAGTGGTCCCCCAGTTACTTTCACATAACATTCTGATTTCTAGTTTTCTTTAAAATAAATCAGAAATCATGACAGCACTATACCCACATTCTTGTACCAGAAGAAAAAGCTGGAGAGCACCAAATAACCCAGGAACTATCCCAGCACCATTCGGTGAGAGAGAGGATGTGGCCCTGCAGTACATTCCTACCATGGGATCTTACACACCACTTCAGACAAATCAGCTCCAGCAACACTCCACCATGTGGATGACTCTTAGTGACCTACCAGTAAGTGACAAAAGTCAGGGCAAACACTTACATAAGCATGGAAACATTTTTACAAAGATAAAAGCAACCAAAATTTAAAATGTATTTTTTGGTATAGATTTAAATAGAAGAAAGCAAGGAATTGAAGAAGACATGATACAGGACAATGGTCACCCCCACTGAGGCAAGGCAGGACCACATTGTCAAATGTAGGCTATTGTCAAGGTCCTAGCTTTTGTTGGGGGTGGTGGGGTAATCACATTATTATAAAGAACTAATTAAAGAGCTAACTGAATTAATGCAGCACAGCGTTGACAAGTAATGAGAGTGTCATGAACCAAGGATTATAGACACTCTAATTGTGAGCACCTGAAGGAAAAAAGGAAGAAAGAATTGATCAGAGTAAGAGATGCCCCCCTTTAAACGAGCAGGTACTCCCCTATTTCTCATGGTCCCTGCCATGCTTTCTCTTTTCCTCCACACTGAGCCCGTATGTCAGACTCATTTCTCACCTCACTGGGCCTGCTCATCAGAGTCACAACCTCATCTTGTAGACCAGCGGTTCTCAACCGGGAGTGACTCTGCCCCCACAGGACATTTGGCAGTAGCTGGAGACATTTTTGGTCACTCTCAACTAGGTGAGAGGTGATACTGACATAGCTTCTAGAATGTTATTAAATGTCCCCCAAAGCAGTTAAACATCTCACAGTGCAGAGGACAACTGTCCCTCAACCTCCACAACAAACACTTCTCTGGTCCCAAACAACAACGCCAAGGTTGAGACACCTGAGTAGGTATTGGGTTTCCCCACCTAACCTAAGCAGGTCTCTAGGTCCTAGTGCCTCGATGTCCTCCTCGGCACTCAGAGGAGAACTAGAGAATTTTGATACTGAAATCTATGGTAAAAAAGGATTCACACTTCACACCAAGTGCCCCCTCAGATCAGTAGTGGAGGCAGCAGCTCATTTTGCAGATGAGGAAAATTGAGGTGCTAAGAGAGAAAGCAAATTGCCCTTGTAGTCTGCACCTGCCTCCCTCCCCAAACTAAGCCACTCTCGTACCACCTCGTTCTGCCCTGGCCACACCAGCCCCAGTCACAGAGCCCATTCCCGCCTCAGGGTCTTCCCATGGCTGGCTATCGCTCGTCTGTGGAAGCCTCCTGTAAGCGTGTTCTTCTCAAAAAGATCTTAGCCAATCTCCTATGTAATGATAAGCCCCTGATCTCACCCACTCTTTATAGTTCTTTTTTAGAATTTTCACAATTTGTACTTAGTATTTTTTGCTTGCTGCTCCGACTCCCTCCTTTTCACCCCCCACAAGACTTTAAGTTCTATCAGTACAGGATCGTTTCAAGTTTGTTTCCTCCAATATGTTTACCTAGCACCTGGCACATTATCTGCATGTAGCAGGCACTCAGCAAATATGTGCTGAATGAATGAATAAATCAGTGAGTGACTGTACTAAAGGAAAGAGGGGAGGAAGGAGGGAAGGAAGGTCAGTCTGGAAGGTAATGAACCCTTACTCTTCTTGTTCCTAGCCCTAATTTAACTGTATCCATTTCTTGGACTCTCCAAAAATTAAATCATTCCAAGGTACGGGGAAAAGGAAACATAAACAACCTCAAGATACTGCTCTACTTTGGTCATTAGGAAATGTATTTGCATTACACTCAAGTTAATCTTTGAGGCTAGGTTTCTTGCACAAGCACTTTCATTTTTCTTTTTCTTCTTCCTTATTGTCTGAGAGTTGAGAAGATGCTAAAAGTAAAACCGAGTCTCACAAACTCTTTCCCTTCAACAGAGGCAAAACAAGGGCCTGGGCTACAAGAACAAACTGGTATGGACCTCTGCTGCCCAGCCTCCTTCCCTGGACAAAAAGGTGTGTTCACAATTACCTATGAGGGAACTATACTAATTTCCCAGTCTGGAAATCCCTCTACAAAAAAAAAAAAATTATTTTTAAAATTAAAAAAAATTATTTTTAATTAATTTTAAAAATTATTTTAAAATTATTTTAAATTATTTTTAAAAATTTTTAAAAAATTATATATATTTTTAATATATATATATATTAGAAATGGATAAAGAAAATATCACTATATCAACTAAAAAATACTTTGTAAATAAAGAAATGTATCACTACTTAAAGCTGAGTACAACTTTTATTAACAATGTTGATATCCATTAACTCATGGCAAGCTTGTGCCTTGAGGGGATCCTTAGGAGTCTAGTGACCTGGCCACCATTCACTATCCCATGACAAATAGTTGGAATGTCACTTAATTTCACTCCCAGCTCTGGATTCTCACTTCTCTCTCATTCCTAGCTTTGGAATGTCATCTCTCTGGCCATTGACTCCTGGTTCTCTTGCTAAAGCCTTACTTTACACAATTACCGTGGGAAACAGTGGAATGACACCTGTGTCAGGTGTCAGGCCCCAGAACTGAGGAACGCATCATAAAATGTTTAGATGCTACGTCCCAGCATAAAGTCTTCAGGTGTCTTTCCTGAAGTTCGACTCAAATTGCCCACTCTGTCTAAGGCCATGGGCAAAGTAGGTCTGCTAGAGATAAGTTTCCCACCCTCCAGGGGCTGACAAGGGAGATGATGAATTAAATAACTTAGTAATTAATTAATTAAAATATAATTCTGGGCATAAACATTAAGTGTCATCTGAAAAACACTGGAAGAAAAATGCTGTTAGGTTCAAAGAGATGAGGATGTCCAACTGAGATGATAATTAGGAACGCTTTCCTGGAGCCTTGTTCCTGGAGGTAGACTTGGAGAGGATTGGAATTTCAAGAGTCAGGAAACGAGGGTAGAAGAAAAGTCACTCCAATTGGAGGAAGTAGCCCGGAGCAAAGGTGTGGAGTCTGAAAACATGGAGGTGTATTTCAGGACAAAATGTCAGTTTAAGGCAGAAGGTCAGTGTACTGTGGTGTTACAATTAACCCAGTCATGTCAGGCCAGATAATGCACTTTTGGGAGGGACTTTGGGATTCAGGGATGTGTATTCTACTCCAGCTACCCAGTGGCCAAAAGTTGCTGACCCCTTAAAATCTACACCTCCATCTTTCCCGCTCCACACCCAGCAAGTGGACCTCTCACGGCTTCCCTAAAACTGGGGCCCAAGGAAAGTCAGGGGAAGAGGCCACTGCCTATGGGCTTTCTAGCTAGGCAGCAGTCCGATTATGGGAACAGGAAGAAGGGATGTGTGTGGGACTTTGGTGTCATCTGACTAAGCAGAATTTCTTCTCTGCCCAGGATGCTGCCAGCTTGTGGAAACTCCTCTTTGTCATACCAGTTGGCTGTCTGAAAAGCAAACTGTCCCACCCATCAGTGGCAGACAGGGTGGTAATACCCTGCCCTGTGAATAATTGTCCATCTAGCTTGGCTGAAGCTCATGAAATATCAGTGCATGTAAAAAACTTCTGGTATGTCCTTGTCACCCTAAATATTTATTTCTTCCACATTCTGATTTAATCCTCACAACTCTATAAGGAAGTTAATATCAGCCGGGGCAAGAAATAAGGAAGGTAGAGTTCAAAGAAGTTAAAGAATGTACCTTTAGTCACACTGCTGGTAGATAACAGAGCCAGGTCCTTCTTACTTAAAACTGTTTCCTTCCCCGCCCCTGCCTGCCTCTCCTGAAGACATTCCATCCTCAGCTCTCTGACATCCTCATCTGGCAGGTGTCATGGGGGACGCGGTGTGAACTCTTTCTAATTGCTCACGTTTGAGCTGGTGGAGGTGCTGCCCAGACAAGTTCTTAGGTTCCCCTTAAACAGGTTTTCACGAGCTCAAACTGCAGAGGGAGAGGAAATAAGCAAGAGGGACTCCACCCAGCAACCAGACGATGGTTTCTGCCAGCAACCTCCTAATCTACTGGTCTGGTGTTCTTGGGCAAGAGGTATTTTCTAGGTTCTCGCATGGTGCTGAAATTAAAACTTCTCTTCTAATGATGTCTAAGTGATGTAAGACGAAGTACAAACAGGCCAGTATGTGGGACTACTGGCTCGTCTGGGCAGCCTACTCACTGAAGAGGATAAAGACCCAAGGCTGGGCAGGACAGGGGAAAAGGCCACATTTAAAGGCCAAACACTTGGCTTTAAGACTGATTTTGGTCTTGCCGTTTACTAATTTTATCATCCGGAAGTCATTACCCCATCTAAAAGTTAAGAACACTAATGTTCACAAAACTGTTATGACAATGAAATGGAATAACAGTGGTAGAAGAATTATTCAAATATAGGCTGTTGTTACTATGAGGGCAATTAGACTTAAGATTAATTATTAAACCCTGAGGGATGCCCTGACATGTCTGGCCCCTCCTTATCATTGAGATCTCGGCTTCCTTGACCACAGGGTCTCAGGAAGCCACCCATCACTCTCTAGCACATCATCCTATTTTAAACCTCTACAAGCTGTTATCTCCATCTGATATTTTTATTTATTTTTTTGTGATCTGTTCCAAGCATGTAAGTTCCACGAGAGCAGAGCTTTGGCCTATCTTGTCCATTGCTGAATCCCTGGCACAAAGTAGAACAGTTCCTAGCACACAGTAGGCCCACAGATATTGTTTGAGTGCACCAATGGCTCCAATTATATGGTAATTCCTTAGATCAGAATATTATCAGACTGGTAAACAGAGAGGCCAAACATGGTAATCATTGACTATTAACACCTGATGAATCATAGCAAACATCCAGCCAAACGTTTCTCAAGGAAGAAAGCTGAGACTTTTTTTTAAATTTTTTGAGACTTTTTTTAAGATTTATTTATTTATTTGAGAGAGAGAGAGAGTGAGTGGGAGGAGGGGCAGAGGGAGAGAATCTTCAAGAAGACTCCCTGCTGAGCGTGGAGACCAACACAGGGCTCAATCTCATGACCCATGAGATCATGACCCATGAGATCATGACCTGAGCAGAAACCAAGAGTCAGACGCTTCACTGACTCAGCCACCAGGCACCCCAAAAGCTGAGATCTTTTTTTTTTTTAAAGATTTTATTTATTTATTTATTTATTTATTTATTTATTTATTTATTTGAGAGAGATAGAGACAGCCAGTGAGAGAGGGAACACAAGCAGGGGGAGTGGGAGAGGAAGAAGCAGGCTCACAACGGAGGAGCCTGATGTGGGGCTCGATCCCATAACGCCGGGATCACGCCCTGAGCTGAAGGCAGACGCTTAACCGCTGCGCCACCCAGGCGCCCCCCAAAAGCTGAGATCTTAAGAGAATTCTCAGATAAAGGCACATAGAGAGAGAAGAGAGGAAAAGCAATGATCTCCTTCCAAAGTCAGCCTCCTACTTTTTGACTGATAGAGAATTTATCCCAAGAATAAATTGTATTCCTAAGTATTATTATTTGTCTTTCTCCCCAGCTATGATTATTTGTTACTTACCATAGGATTTTAGAAAATAAAAGAGGGAGAATATGCTGTCATGAACTCCGAGAGAGAGAAAGATCAGAGATGAGCCTGTATTTCTTTCACAATGTGAAACTCCCACACCTCCAATGAAGCAAACTGTACTTCCTGGGGAAGGCTGTACCATTTTCAGACAACTCTACTAATAATTACACCAGGTGCCAGACATTAGGCTGGGGCCCAGCAGGTATACTCCGAGCTCCCTCCCACTTAGCACACACGCACGCACCAAACACTACCCTTTCAACCAGAACAACTCCATTTCTACCTGTACAAACAACATAAAATCAATATAAGTATACTGATTTCCATTACAAGTTTGTGCCTAAACAGGCCCTGTGTAGATAAAAATCATTTTGAAAAGTACTATATTACCATGCTCTCTCATTGACAGGGCTGGAAATCTTTTCCACAGGGTGGAAGTGAGTTGAAAGCATGCACTAGAACAACGGCCACCCCGTTTTTAGAAAGAGGAATCCTTTCTTAGCATTGCTGGTGAGAGATAATTATCAAGACCACTTTGGAAAGCACTTGGCATTATACAGCGAAGTTAAGATACACACATTGTGTGATTCAGCACTCTACTTGAATCTTCTCTACAGAAACTTGTGTACCTGGGTACCAGGAGACATAAACAAGAAAAATTCAAATCTGGAAACAATCCAAGAGTCCATCAACAATAGAATTGTCATTTTAGAAAGTATAGTTTTACAATGATATACTCTGACACAATGCAAATAAACTATAATTTTGTGCAGTAACATACATCTCACCAGATAATAAGCAGAAGCAGCAAAACACAAAAGAATATAATCAGTGTGATTTTAATCACAGAAACCTAAAAATTTTGTTATGGGATGCATACATAGTTGGAAAAAATATTTTTAAAGGCAGGAAAATAATAATTATACAAGCCAGGTGAGAGGTCACGTCTGCATGGAGTGGAGGCAGACAGCAGAGATGGGTCACAGCTAGGGCAGGACCCAGGAGAACCTCTGGGGTGCTAGCAACGTTCTCTCTTCTGACTCAGGCAATGATCTTACGGGTTTATTATTATTATTATTATTATTATTATTAAACTGGCTGTATCTATTTTTTGCACATTTCTATGACATTTCAAAGACTGCCACACACTCTCAAATGACTGAATTCTACTTTTGCTTCTGAAGGTTCTACCAGTGCTTGTTGGGCATGCATGGCCTTGAACCCAAAGCAATAACTTTAACACTTATCAAGAGTCATACCCCATAATTTTGCAACCACTAGCATAGGAAAAAAAAATCGGTTTGAAGATGGGGTTCAAGTTTGAATTGTGGTCCTATGAAACAATCCTTTCCCCTCTCTGGGCCTCCGTTTCTCCATCAGTCAGAAAGGGGGTTGGATTACATGATCTCTTGAACCTCTCTAAATTTTGAGATCTGTAGTTACTGTAACAAGAACTTTCCTAACACCAACTCTGTGACGGCTTGCAGTTTCTCGGGGGTACACATCATAAATCCTTTCCGTGGAGATGCCTGCCTTCACCTCAAAGCTGCCCGCCTGATCTTCACTCAAGCTTCATTATTATTTTAAGGAAATATAAAAGATGGTTTCTGATGTACCATTTGTGCAAAGTGGTGCCAACAGATTGTGCAGACCACCTGCTGGAGAACTATCAGATAGCCTTCTAGAAGAGGGAGCATGCTACCTGCCCACCCCCAAGTCTGACCCCGAGAATGGGAGCTACCGTACCGCAGTGTGACTCCCCAGCCACTGTGCCATATTCATCAACTGAGCATCAGAATTTCCCAGGGTGACAAGACAACCAGATTCATTTCCATAACTGGCATTCAGAAGTGAGCACAGCCTTGGGGAAGGTTTCTCATTGTTCCAGAAAACGTCACCGTCAAGCAGTGACGCATGATTCTGCGTGTGGCTGACGGAAGAGGGACCTCCTAATATGCTGAAGAATTTCAAGCAAATGGACAGACGTGGCAAAAGGTAAAATTATGATAGGCAACGGGGAAATGAGTAACTTGATAAGAATGGAAAATTGTTTGGGAGAAGAGTGGGGCATAAGGGGGACCAGAATTTCTACCTTTTTCAAATATCCCGGGATGCCACACCCAACTGATACAGGATAATTCAGAGCATTAAATACTGGGCCAGATATTTATGACATCATCTTGGGGGAAGTGGTATGTTTTTATTATTACAGAAGCAATACATACACATTTTAAAGATCAGAAGATAAAAATACAAATAAAAACTCGACATTCCCACAACCCAGAGATTAACACAATTAACAACTTACTGAATATATGTTGTTTCTTCTACCAAAATGAAGCCATACTGTAAATGCTCTTTTACAACGTGGTTTTTGTTCACTGGCCTCCATTTTTTCCAGGTCAGTGAGTTTTTATCTCAACTCATACCCAAACCATAGTCAAATTTCACAACGTCACATTAATGTCCCCTACAACTGGTTTTCCCAACCTGGTTAGGCATTATTCTATTTCTTAACCTGGACTATGGTTACTAAATGTTCACCTTATAGTTATCCATTGATCTGTACAGAAGTATTTGTGCACTGTTATATAGACATATAAGAATATGTTTTACAATAAAAAGAAGAAATGTCACACTCCTATATGAGCATCAGTGTACTTTCCTGGTTCTTTTTTAATTAAACTCTTTCCCTATTTCATAATAATGACTTATTAAAGGGCCAGTCATTCTGCAAGAGTTCAAATACTAGTAGTTACATTCCCACTAATTTCAAACACAGCAGACAAATGGCCAATCTTCAGCTGCTTTTATTTTAATGGGTATACATATTTTTAGAAATAATAACATTTGTCCCACAAGGGAATGGTGAAAAAAGATCCAAAGTTTTTGTTTATAAAGAACTTAATCATTTCGCAATATCTACGTATATCAAATCATTGCATTGTACCCCTTCATCTTACACAATGTTACATGTAATTACATCTCAAAAAAGCTGGGAAAAAATTAAGTCTATGAGGCAGAAAGAAATGCAAACTTAATTTTTGTTTTGTTGTTTTGCATTCTAATAAAAACTGAAGTGTATTTTTTCAGTCGATTTAAGCTTAACTCTAACCCCAACAAGAGAAGGGATTTCCTTGGCACAGTACTTCCACATCTTTTCCACATAATGGCACCCATAGTGAAATGACAATATTTGCACAGTGCAGATCACATAAATAGATGAGGCTGCCTAAAATTAGAGGGGATCAATATCTCAACATTCCTGTAAGAACCTCTGTAACTCACCGCTAGCACCCCATTCATGGCACACCAGTTCGGTAGTCTTGCCTTATCTTGTATTTATAGCAAAACAATGCTTTTGCCTTTTCTTATTTCCCTCAGTCTAATCAGAGTCATATCAGGCAAAACTGCACCTAAACTGAGTATATCCTGTAACTATCACCGTTCCTAGAAATATCTTATCTTACTCATTAGTATACCTTAATTCAAGCAGGTTTTTTGTTTTTGTTTTGCAAATGCCTCCCGCAACCTCATTGTTCCCTCTCCCAGGGGGAAAATAAAATCCTAGCAATTTAAAAACACCATTCATATAAAACTCTCTCTATGATGCCTCCTCAGTCAGAACTAATCATAAGTTTAATGAACTCATTAACCACAGACTCCTCTCTCCCCACATTATCACCGCCACCATCACTATACATCCAGTTACACGACTCAGAAATCTAGGAATCCCCTTTAATATTCTCCTTCCCCCTTAACATCTAATTAGTCCAAGGTCTAGTGATCACGACCCCTAGATATTTCTCAAATTAGTCTCCTCTCCTCCATCCCTGGTACTCCTGCCTTATTAGCTTAACCAGTGCTCGCACTAGAATCACTGCAAGCGCCATCATGTCCCAGTTTCACTTCTCTCTACACTGTTGTGCACATTGCTACAGAGTTACCTTTCTAATGTAGACATCTGATTTCAATTTTTTGTTAGAGTGACCAACCATTCCAGTTTGGCCAACAGTGAAGGACTTCTCAGGATGTGACCTTTAGTGCTTAATGCCCAGAAAGTCCAGGCAAACCAGTATGGTTGGTTACCTACTTGAAACACTTAAATTCCTTTAGAATGGCATGCAGAGTTCTTCCTAATCCACCCCACACTATCTTTTCAGCCTCAACTCTCTGTTCTCCGCGTCCCACTCCACCACACACATACACCCTGCACACCAGCTTGGCCAAGCTACATTCAGTTCTCCGAATGGAATGTGCTTTGTTCCTTTACATCTCACTACTTTTGTACATTGTGTCTCCTTGACTTGGAATGTGCTTCACCCTAACTGGGCTTGATGGTAAACTCCTATTCATGCATCTAGATGCTTTTCAATTGGCACTTTTACACTGAAGTCATCCAGGAATTGGCTGTAGCTTCTTCTTTGTTCTCACAGAAACTTGTATATTCTGCTGTCATAGCACTAGGCTACTGAAATCTATCTTCCACCAGATATTGAGCTCTAAGGCTTTTCTTTGTATACCTAATAGCTTGCACAGGGACTCACACATAGTAAGTGCTTAATAAATGAGGGAGGAAGGAAGGGAGGGAAGGAGAGAGAAAAGAAGGGAAGGAAGGGAAGGAAGGGAAGGAAGGGAAGGAAGGAAGGAAGGAGAAAGAAAATAAAAGAACTGTAGACCAATCTTCTTCAGGAACATAGAAGTAAAAATCTTCAACAAAATATTAACAAATGGAATTCAGCACTATGGTCAAAGAATTATAAACCATTACCAAGTAGGATTTATTCCAAGGATAGGAAGCTACTTTAACACTCAAAAATCAATCAATATAATACACCATGTTAACAGACTAAAAAAATGTTTTTTATTTTTTTATTTTTTTATTTTTTTTATTTTTTTTTAAGATTTTATTTATTTATTTGACAGAGATAGAGACAGCCAGTGAGAGAGGGAACACAAGCAGGGGGAGTGGTAGAGGAAGAAGCAGGCTCATAGCAGAGGAGCCTGATGTGGGGCTCGATCCCATAACGCCGGGATCACGCCCTGAGCCGAAGGCAGATGCTTAACCGCTGTGCCACCCAGGCGCCCCCAAAAAATGTTTTTTAATTTAAAAGTCACATGATCATATCAATTGACACAGAAGAAAACTTTTGACAAAATTTCATACACATTCGTGATAAAAATTCTTAGGGAAATAGGAATGAAAATGAACTTCCTCAACTTGATAAAGAGCATCTTTAAAAACATACAGGTACCATTACATTTAATGATGAAACAGTGAATATTTTCCCAGTGAGATTAGGAACAAGATGAGGATGCCTACTCTCACTGCTCTTAATTCAACATAGCACTGGAGTTGTAGCTAGACAAGAAAAAGAAACAAACAGCATACAGATTTACAACTGTTCCTACTTGCGTGTGACATATTTTTATATAGAAAATCCCAAGGAATCTACAAAAACAAAAACAAAACAAAACAAAAAAAACCTCCTAGAACTAATAAGTGAGTTAATCATGGTCATAAGATGCAAGATAAACATATAAAAATCCATTAATTATATTTCTATAACCTAGTAATGAACACTGAATACCAAAACTTAAAATACAAGATCATTTACAATCTCTTAAAATATGAAATACTTAGGTATAAATCTAGCAAAACACATACAGGACTTGCATTTTGAAAACTACAAAATGCTGATAAGAGAAATCAAAGATTCTAAATAAATGGAGAGATAAACCATGTTCATGTTGTAGAAAGCTTAACCTAGCAAAGATTTTAATTCTCCCCAAATTAACATATAGATTTAACACAATTCCTATCAAAATCTCAGTGAGATTTTTTGAAGATATAAACAAAATTATTCTAAAATTTATAAGGAAAAGCAAATGAACAATATCAGCTAAAATAATTTTGAAAAAATAGGCTGAAGTGGAAGCAATAAGTCTACACTATTTCAAGCATTATTATATACTTCCTTAATCAAGACTGTATAGCACTGGCACATAGACCAATGGAACAGAATAAAAACCAAGAAACAGACCTACATAACTCTGCCCAACTGATTTTTGACAGATGTGCCGAAGCAGTTCAACAACAACAACGACAACAACAAAACCCCAGCTTTTTCAACAGATAGTGCTGGGACGACTGGACATCCACATTACAAACACATTTGAAACCACATATTCGATAAAGAACAAGTACCTAGAATACACAAAGTACTCTCAAATCCCAACAGTAAAATACCAAACAATTCGATCAGATAATTCACAAAAGACATGAAAATACACATGCCAAATAAGAAGACAAAAAGATATTCAAAGTCATTAGCTATTAAGAAAATTCAAATTGAAACCACAATGAGATATTACTATATAGCTATATAGAGAATGGTTAGAGATCAAAGGTCAAAATGGCTAAGATAAAAAATAGTGAAAACAGCAAGTGCTGATGAGGATTTGGAGAACCAGGATCACTCATACATTGCCGGTGGGAATGCAAATAGTACCACCACACTGGAAGACAGTTTGGTGGTTTCCTTAAAAACTAAATATGCAACTACCATGCAACCTGGCAATTGCCCTCCTGAGCATTTATCCCAGAAAAATAAAAACCTATGTTCACATAAAAACCTATTCACAAATGTTTACAGCAATTTTATTCATAATAGCCAAACACTGGCAACAACTACCATGTCTTTCAATGGATGAATGGTTTACATAAACCGTGGCACCATGAAATATCATGGAAAACTACTCAGCAATCAAAAGGAATGAAGTATTGATACACACCACAGCTTAGATCAATCTCCAGGGAATTATGCTGAGTAAAAGTCAATACCAAAGTTCACATACTGTATGATCTTATGTATAGAACATTCCCGAAATGAGAAAATTAACAGAAAGCAGAATAGCGGTTGCTGGGACTTACAGAGCAGGGACGGATGGGAAAGAAATGGATGTAACTATAAAAAGGCAAAATGAAGGGTAGTTGTGATGATGAAAATGCTGTGTACCTTGACCTATCAGCATGAATTCCCTGACTGCGATATTTTACTATAGTTTTGCAGGATATTACCAATGGAGGAAAATGGATAAAGCATACAATCTCTGTGTATTATTTCTTGCAACTGAATGTGAATCTACAATTATCTTTAAAAAAACTTTTAAAAAGTGAAATGTGTTGGACTAGATTATCTTTGAGTGTTTTTCTCTATCTGAAATTCCATGATTTGGGGAATCTAAGGATCCACTGGCTCTTGGTTATCCATGGCTGTACTATTTCCAACAGGGGAAGCTTCTTATACATCTGGACACCAATGTTCGTGCTGCTACGTAAGGGTCTGGGCAACCTCAAAATGAAGATAGGTATGTAACTACATCAGACAGATCCTACGGATCTAGGTCTATTTAGAGATGGACAACAACAGAGGCCAGGCAAGGGGAAACGCCTCACATGAAATGAACAGTTCATGGAAGAACCCAGATTAGAAAGAACACAGGCTTCCAAACTGGGTGCTTTCCACCACAGCAGTTTGTAAGTATCTACTCACCACGCTGGCAGCCAGTCAAATCCTTAAACACCACCCAGCCCAATCCCTTCCAGAACTCTTCTAAACCATCACTGGTGGATGCAAAATTTGGACAACCCTAACAAGTGACATTTTACTATGGCAATAAAGAAAAGGTTTTTTAAAAAAAAAATAATAAGATCAGGGGAAAAAAAGAAAGTTCAGAAGGAAAAGGGTAGGATCTGCAAACTTCTTCTGTAAAGTACCAGATAGAAAGTATTTTCAGGCTTCTGAGCCACGTGGTCTCTCCAACACCCATTCAGCTCTGTCACCGTAGTACAACAGCAACCAGAGACCATCTGTAAACAATGCAGGAGGCTGTTTTCCAACAAAATTTTATTGGCAGATAAGTCAGTGAGCCAGATGTCACCCACAGTCAATAGTTTGTGGACCCCCGCCACAAAGAAACGACGGGAACATTTGGTCTGCGCCTATAGTGATAGTGTCTACCCGATGAGGTTACTGTGAATAAAGCATCACATGGCAATGCTCGGCAATGGGCACAAGACGTAGGATGTAGTCAAGAAATGTTAACTATGCCACATGAAGGGTGGCTGAAGAAACTGAGTGTGTTTAGGTTGGAGAAGAGATGCCAGGAGGAACGAAGATGGGGGACATGTAGGAACGATTTTTAAAGGCCTGAGAAAAGGAAGTTGATTTTTGACAGGTGGCCCCAAAAGGCAAAAGAAGTAGGACTAATGCATTCAGGTTGGTGGAACCATATTTCAGTTCAACATAGGAAGAGTCTTTATAATAGTCACTCTGTCTCACAAGGAAATGACTTGTCTTACGGTAAGTTTCCTTTTCTGAGGGCATTTAAGGAAAGCTTGGATGGGTGAGATAATGAGCAGGAGAAAGTCAGACAAAGTTTGGGCTGCTGGAAAGTTGATTCTACGTAATAGGTAGAGTGAAGTATAGTAGATCAAGCCTCTTTCTCTGAATTCTAATCCTTATTTGCCTTTAGATCTGTATGCTATTGCATACAGTTTTAGAGTGTAAGTGTAACTGTAACTAGCTATATTCACCCATCATTCATTCGTTTACCCCAAAAATATATATTGTGTATTTGTAATTTTTCTAAGCATTGAAGATATAGTGGTGAGTAGTTAACCAATAAATCATTAAAAATTAAATAGAAAAGCATATCCTCCCTTGGGGTAATGAAATACTCCACTTTTATTTGTATATTATTTGGCTATTTTTCAATTGGGATACTCTGTAGGCAATTAGTTCATAATGTTAAAACTCAAAAACAAAATTGTTTTCCTGTTCTGGGAGCTTGTGTAAAAGTTCAGAAGAAAGATGATTAGATTTTTCTCCCCAGAAGGTTGAAGGCCCCCACAATCAGGCCTTTATGAAAGAACAGATACTCTAACTGTGACCACAGGGGATAGAATTTGCTACCAAAATAATAGGCATTCTAGCTTTTACTTATTCCTCCTACAGTGGAAACAGCAGGAGGAAGCTACATGGGAAATTTTCTGAAATGAAATATGAAGTCCCCGCAGTTTGTTACTAGAGCCCCATTGTCTGCTATGGTTAGAACTGACCCTTTATATGCACTTGATGCTTCCTGCCTGAAAAGCCATTACATAAATAGAAGCTTCGCAACTTCCTAGTAGTTCTCTGGGATAGACAGTGGCAAACACGGCCTTTCTGAACATCAGAAGCAGATCTCATCCTGGCAATTCCTTATAAGCCTAGATCTCTACTGCTGAGGGCGCTTTTGAAAGAATGTGCACACCTCCAAAGGGTATGATTTTAGGCCACTAGGAAAGACTTTCAGTCTTAAAAAAAAAAAAAAGCAATGCTGCTAACTTATGCAAAACACAGAAAAAAGACTTGCATGCAGAGACATTCACTGCAATATTAATAGTAGTAGCAAATAGAAAACAATCTTTGAATAAAAGACTAGGGTAATTATTAAATATTATATAGGCATTAAAATAATTATTAAGTATTTTAATAATATGAGGAAAGATATACGTAATAATATTAAGTGAAGAGAGACTACATAAAAGTATACAGTACCATTTCAAATTTAATTGAAAAATGATGAGGCACAAACAAAAAAGACTGGAAGATAAATGTATCAGATAAAATACTAACGACATTTGCCTTGGGTGATGGAATCATCGTGATTCTTCTTTTACATCTGTGTTGAGCACATTCTATTTTATTCTTTTAAGATTTATTTCTTTATTTGAGAGAGAGAGAGAGAGTGCACGTGTATGCAAACACGCAAGAGGCAGGGGAGGGACAGAGAGAGAGGGAGAGAGAAATCCCAAGCAGACTAGCCACTGAGCAGGGAGCCTCACCAGAGGCTCAATCCCAGGACCCTGAGATCATGACCTGAGCCTAAATTGAGAGCTGACCGCTTAACCAACTGAGCTACCCAGGCGCCCCTGTATTACACACTTTAATCACCAAATATGTTTCACTTTAAACATCTGAAAAATAAATATGTATGTTTTAAAAGCCCTTTTCTAACTTCTTCACAGATATCTAGAATACCAGTAGGAAAGCTCTAAATGTTATATTCTCTCTAGCAAAAAAAAAAAAAAAAAAAAAAAATCACGTGGGGGACCTGACCACTTTAAACACTATCTGTTCAGGTCAATTAAACTATTATTTATTGACCATCAGATTGGACATTCTGTTTATCCATTTATATTTTTTGTTGAGACCACTCAATCCCCATTTATCTCACTCACTTTTTTCTGTCACACCAGCCACTTCCTCTCCGTCAGCTGTGTTTCACGTAGAGCTAACTCTGACCCCAACTCCAGACGTGGACATGTGGCTAAGAGTTTGGTATCCTTCTGCTGCACTAATAAGTTTGAAAAGGGAAATGATCAGGGCGCCTGGGTGGCTCAGTCAGTTAAGCATCTGCCTTCAGCTCAGGTTTTGATCCCAGGGTCCCGGGCTCGAGCCCCACATTGGGCTCCCTGCTCAGAGCCTGCTTCTCCCTCTCCCTCTGCTGCTCCCCCTGCTTGTGCTCTCTCTCTCTCAAAGAAATAAAATCTTAAAAAAAAAAAAAAAAGGGGGGGGGAGATGATCTAATCAGAGCCAGGTAGAAAACAAGATGAGTATTTTGCTGAGACTATTAAAAGAAGGGCAATTTTTTTCCCCACTGGTACAATACCTGAGGCTATGTAATGTCCTCAGTTACCAGAGGGCCCCATGTAAAGCTTGAAACTAAAACCATTATGGCCCAATGACCACAGGTCAATTACTTCAAAGTAGGGAATCCTCTACCAGGATGAAAGCAAAAATCAATTGATGCTGGATGAAGGACAGAAGCAAATACCTTCTACAACCTACCATCCTGAAGACCTGATTCTACAAAATCAAGCCAAGGTAACTTAGGGGAGGGCAGGAAACTGCCCTCTGAAGCCAACTTCAGATAAAAGACTGAGATAGGCGCCATGCAGAGGACGAACAGGAATGTGAAGTAAAGCACCGCTCCCACTCTTCTAAGCCCAGACACAAAGGGACTGTCCAAGACGAAGTAGAATGAGGACAAGAGGTAACCTTCTCTACCCCTACTAGAAGCTCAGCACTGAGTGACAAGCCAAGGAGGCCACCGCAGGGAGAGGAGTGAGAGCACGAGAAAAGACCACTTCCATAATGCAGGCACACACCAATGGCTGATCTGATTCCAGCACCTGCGCCCTTGTTTCCTTCTATGTCCAAAAGATCAGAGAGCTGTGACTTTTGTAAAAAACAGACCTGGAGGTTTGGTCTCTCACAAGCTTAAAATGAGTCCAAAGTATAAAGTAGCTGCTGAAGTAACATGGTCTTGGGCTTATTTAGCAGTTGTTGACGTGGTCACGGTAGAGGTGGTAGTGGTGGTGGTAGTGGTGGTGGTGGCAGTAGCAGTAATAGGAGTAATAGTAGTGGTGGTGGTAATGGTAGAGTAGAGTAGAAGTTTTGGAGTCCAGCTGCCTAGGTTCCAGATTTGTCTTTGCTGCTTCTTAGCTTCCAGACTTGGACAAATTATATAATTTCTGAGTGCTTTCTTTTGCAAAATTGGCATTGACCACTCAAGAGTTCGCAAAGAAGATAAAAATTCCTGTAAGATGTGCACAAACATCTTCAGTTCTCCTTATGTGAAACATGTTAAGTAATTTCAGTGTTGCGTATAAGATACAGACATGAAATAAGACATGTCCCTGCTAATAACAATTCACAAACGTTTGGGGGAGAAGGATAAACACATGACTCTACTCTAAAACCTAGTGAAAATTGCCAATATAGGCATTCAAATCTACTCCAGACAAGGAAGTGATAAAGTGTGACCCAGGGACTCCCCAATGGCTTTAAGGAAGGGAATCAGATTTGCGATGGGTTCTGGGGCATGGGCAGGACACAGATGGCCAAGTATCAAGGTGGAGACATGTCCCTGGCAGAGAATGTCCATAATGTATTCTGGGAAAACAAGCAGACCACATTTGGGTAAGCAGAGAAAATGGCATGTAAGCAATTGCTTGTTGAAATTGGCTAAAGGAAAAACCTACACAGGGTGGCTTGGTCTCCAAGCTAAAGATCCAAGTTGAAAGACAACAAAGTTTCAGGTAAAGGTGGGCCATAAAAATCAACCTTATTTTCCATTAAAAAGTAAGTAAAAGTAACCACTTATCTAGCCAAACTCATTTCTCGAATACTTTCGTTTTTGAACTGGCCTCAAAACAATGATCCCATAGTATCATCTCTACTGATTCTGAGACTCGAGCACCAGAGTTTCAAAATCCTCCATCCATGGCTCCAAGATGCTAATAGATTCTGGAAATGCTAAAATCTTACAGTCTCAGCCAGAGCTCTGTGTGTGCAACCACCAAAATCAGAAAGTGTCTTAGCCTGAGGGACATATTTCTCTGGAAAGTAGGCAACACACTGGGCCTCCTCTCTGTTCTGATTTCTGAAGCGGCATCTAGGGCATAGCTGTGCTCGTTGTCCAGAAGAGCAGCCTTAGGCTGAGGACAGAGTTGAGGAGGCAGTGTTCTGAGCCGCCTTCCATCTCTCCCCAGTCTGTGGTTTCAGACAACTCACCGAGGTTTACGTGACAGGCATCCAGAAATAGCAATAGACCATGGAGGTAGGTGATCCCACTCTGGCTAGTCTTCACAAAGCTTTAAAATAGTGGCAAAATGGGGCGCCTGGGTGGCACAGTGGTTAAGCGTCTGCCTTCGGCTCAGGGCGTGATCCCGGCGTTATGGGATCGAGCCCCACATCAGGCTCCTCTGCTATGAGCCTGCTTCTTCCTCTCCCACTCCCCCTGCTTGTGTTCCCTCTATCGCTGGCTGTCTCTATCTCTGTCGAATAAATAAAATCTTTAAAAAAAAAAAAAATAGTGACAAAGACTTGAAAATGGCACCCGGGAATGAATCTCCTCTGGACACACCACCAATGTACCAATGCTTTGGAAGGTCAAGTTCCTGTGCTCTATGTCTTCTGTAGGCCTGTGGACCCTATAGGGTTCAGCACTGGTTAATCATTTACCAATGGATTTACTCTTTCTCCATAACTAATTCACATAACAACTGCTATAAATTTCCAGTTCCCACTTGATATCTCCAGAGACATTCTCCTTTCCTTGACTAAAAACTCATACTGCTTTGAAAAAAATCAAGTGTCACTCATTTTTCTTAAGACGTTTCATAGTGATTTTATCCACCAGTTTTAAAACTTTTGAAATCATATCCTTGTGTGTGTTGGAGAGGACCTCACGAAACCACCTGCATTGGTCCCTGGTTCAAACTACTAAGGTTTTACTATTTCCACCTTATAAATGAGACAAAGCAAAAGAGATGTGGCCGTGATTTGCTTTAAGGGTATAAGAATGAATAATGGCAGAACCAACACAGCGATGCTGGTCTCCACTCTCCTAATGTTGTGTTTCTTTCAATTACACCCCACCCTTTTGGCCACCATTAACAACTAAAACAGTGCATCCAGAATTTAGCAAGAGTGAGAGGCGGTAAAACCAGGGTCCCTGCATGGCTCAGTCAGTTAAGTGACTGACTCTTGATTTCAGCTCAGGTCAGGATCTTGGGGTCATGGGATCGGCCTGCATTGAGCTGGCGCTCAGCATGGAGTTAGATTGAGATTCTCTCCTTCTCCCTCTGCCCATTCCCACCTAAAATAAATAAATAAATCTTAAAAAAAAAAAAAAGAGGCAGTAAACTCTTATTTTTAAACTGGGGTCTTAAGCCATAGCCTTCCATGTACTTAGCCAAATGAACCTGGTCATGTTACTTAACCTCTCTACACCTCAGTTCCTACATGTGCAGAAGAGAGAGATAATTCCTCTTAGGGTTTCTGAGAGAATTAAATACATTACTATATGTAAAGTTCCTAGTCCTACTGTCGCCGTTTCCGCTCCCCACCTGTTCCTATTTTTCCCGGTGGGATTCAGCGCTTGTGCCATCTTCTCCCACTGTACAGACTGGGAACCATAAAAACATCCTTAGTCCTACTAACCCCTTTCACCCCTTCTCTCTTGGCCCACAGTCTATGGATTATGAAGTCTTTTCAGTTCTAATTTCTAAGTATCGTTCAAATCCCTTCTCTACTCAGCGTCCTCTATGACAAGGCTGCAGTTGCATACTGAATCTCTCCTTTATATACTCCCCAACTTGATTCTGGTCCATTTTTTTTCATGGACCAGTGTTTGGGAATCACTGGAAAGGAAAAAATGTGCACTCCTGACAGTGTCATAAAGTCCTTCCCGTTCAGGCCCTCACCTACCTCTCCAGGGAAATTAAATGCCATCTCTACCCTTGACTGTGCTGCTCCTTGTTCTGTGCCCCCACAGCTCTGTGTGCATGAGCCCCTCAGTGGCATCCGTTTTATCACAATTTCACTGTGTTTGCACCCCTGGCTCCCCTACTTGTAGGGCCAGCTACATGGCCACGTGTCTGTGTAATCCCCCAGGGCCCTGCTCTCAAAAGGGCCCTGAACTTGGTTCAATGTTCCACCAGAGCCATCCTGAAATTCTTAATAATTGTTGAACAAGGAGCAACTCATTTTCATTTTGCACTAGGCCCCACAAATTATGTACTCAGGCCTGCCCGCTCGACTGTGAACTCCTTAAAAACAAAAGCTTTTTGCTATTCACTCAAAACCCTCCTTGGTTAGCATAGAGAAATCCTGGCACAGAGTAAGCATTTGGTAAATATTTGTTGAGTTTATACATGAACGGATGAAAGGATAGCATAAAGTATCTCATAGAAAAATAGTGTAGTATGGCTAATTAACTCCGAAGAATAAGCTTTGTTTATGCTTGGGGGAAAAGGAGTCAATTGATAAATTCACAAAATGACTGGCCATTCCAAATAAATAACACAAAATTTCCTAAGTCTGTTTTTTGATAATTCAAACTGTTTCTCCCTTTAAGCCCTGCTGCCTCCCTATTCTTCTCAGAATGCAAAACTACAGGTTAATGGAGCTTGGAATTACGCTATCAAATATGCCCTGACTGTTTGCGCCAAGCACTATGCTCAGTTCTGGGAATGGGGGAAAGGAAAGGGGGGGGCCATAGAAAGGTGAACAAAGCAGGGTCCCTGTCCTCAAGAAGCAATTAAATCTTACTCCTCAAGAGTTTATATCAGAGATGAGTTGACTTCATGGGAGTTCTGCAGCAATGAATCAAGAATAAAGACACTAGACTTGGCCAGTGGCCCAGCTTCCTGAACATTTCAACTGACAAAATGTCTCAGTCTGAACACAATTCCCCCACTATGAGATCTGTGGGTTCACTAGTTAACATTGGCAACCGACTCGGAGGTGCTCACGGAGCATAATAAGTAAGTGGCTATTGAGGTGGGGGGAGGTGCTTTCGCTTCCTGGTGTTAGAGAAGAAAAGACAACATCAGCTGCGAAAGGGAGCCAAATAATTGGTGAGGACAGATGTCCCTTGCTCATGCTGAAGGCACGATGGGGCTTCCAATGCGGCAAAGACCACACACCACCCTGCCGTCTTATTACTTATTACGCGCTCATTGCAGCACTAACTTCTTACTGTTCTCGGAAACGACATGGAAGTTCAAAGAGAGATTCTCTTGCTTTTCCCGATTCAACAGGTTTGACTCACCCAGTCTACGAGTTGATAAAACAGGAGTGATAACATTAAGAGAGTCTAGTCAAAAAACCGTAAGTGCCAATAAACATATAGAGATGTGCTCAATTTCACATCAAGGAAATGCAGAAATAAAGTATCATTTTCACATAGCAGGTAAGCCCACGTTAAAAAGATTGGTAATGTCAACATTGACCAGTACGGTAGAGAAAGCAAGTATTCTCAAAAAGATTGCTAGTCAGGGTGTAAATCGGTACAAGCACAATCTTCTGAAGGCAATTAAGCATTATGTCTCAATCAAAATTTAGAACACACATCCCCTTTTATGCATCAATGCTATTTTTAGGACTTTATCCTACGGAAATAATCCGACAAATATGTGAAATTACATGTACAAAGTTGTCCATCACAGCCAACAAATTTTGAATTAACCTAAGCGTGCAACATGAGAGATTTGCTTCATATAGCATAGTTCATCGAAATATAATTTAAATGTTAAAATAGTTACGCGGAGCTACAATTCTCAAAAGAAAAATATAGCCATGATATAATTTTAGATGAAATGAAAAGGACAGCTTAAAAAATATATAGATGGAATGACTCCATTTTTGGTTTAAAAAAGCATGTTTGTGAATATGTGTATGCAAGCTTTTTAGAATAACTTATGATTGCTTTTATTGAGTTTTGGCATGATGCATAGGACAAATACATGAATGATATCCAAATACAACACGCTTACTGTACTGAGGCATGTGTTGGGGGAAAAGGGAAGTCTTAAAGAAGTAATGTTCAGTGGCATCCTGGTAAATATTTAACAATTGGCCTTCAGGTGGGGCAAGACGTAAGTCCTATGTAGCATTTACTGATTTCTGTAGCATAAATATTCCCAACATTATTCATTTCAGGCTACTGAATATGGAGTTGAAAGAGATGAAAGTAGTGCACCATTATGTAGTATTTCCATGATACAGGTACACAGATGTAAGTAAACACAACAGTAGGAAGAATATTAAAATGCAGTAAAAAAATTAGAACGTTTTGTATATTAGATGAGTTAGAGGAATTTTGTGTATTCACCTTTTATAAGTCTTTAGAAGGAGGGTCAACAATACTAATCATGTCTGAGTGGAATATTTATGAATCACGTTTATTTCATTTTTTAGATTTTTATATGTCATTTCAATATTTTATAGTAATATTATCTTTATAATCAGAAAAATCAAGGTTTTTTTTTCCTTTTTTATTCGCTAGAAACTAGGAAAGAAAAAAAATCAGGAATATTACTTTTAAAAACAAGTCTCACTAGAATAAAACCCTTCCCTGAAAGGAGTATGATTTCATTAGGGTGTAATGAAGGGTACGGAGAGCAATGTTCTAAACAACGAAACCACAATGTTAATCAATAGACCACTTTGTTAAGTCATGGTATAAGGAAATGGGCACTTAGTATTTCTAAGGTATTTCAAAACATAACTATGTATCCACAGAATTCAAAGGAATTTGAGACCCAGACGGTCTGACACTCTCCCACTACAAATGAGGAAACTTAGTTCCAAGCAGAGTTGAGGTTTTCCCAAAGTAAGCACTACAAGGCTGGGTATAAAGTAGCTCAGCTCCTCCCCGTTTATAAATGATCTCTACAGCTTGTGAATAAAAGTATACCGTCCTTACTTATGGTTATTTAATGAGAAGAGATGACCTCACTTTGGGGTTAGTAGTCATTCAATTGGTTAATTTCTGAAGCCCTGACTCTCCTATTTTTGTTTAGATAATAGCAACTTACACTCACCTAGAATTGTGTATTTCTCAAAACACTTCCCCATAGATTATTTCCGCTGACCCTCATAAGAGCCCTGTGAGACAGGTAGAGTAGGAAGGACCACTCCTATTGGACAGATTTGGAAACAGGGTAAAGCAGCAAGTGACTAGCCCAAGGCCAGTGAGAGCCAGGCCTCTGGTCCACCTGCAGCACTGGCTAGGAATCAGTCTGCTCTTTGAGGCTATGAGGCAGTCATCCGGGTAAACCTGCTCTGATGGTTACTTTCTCCCCTTTTCTTCCTTGTCCTTCGAAGAAATTCTTTCTTCTCTTGACTCCTGTCTCGTTTTGCACTTAAGAATATTACTTTCATATCACCTAGAGTTGCTTTTTAGTTCTTCTTTCTTCTATGCTAGAATGGAAGACAGTCCAGGCATCTTTAGGCCTGGGAATATTCCTGTTCTTCATCTGACATAAGGGCTAAACCCTAGAATGTTGTTTTTTCTTGAAATTTGAAGTCATTTCTACCATTGGAGGAGTGTCTTCTGCAAAGATCCAAACAGTGTGTATTATAAAACAAGAAACTACAAACACTTTGATGTGACACATTTCTAGACAATTTTTTTGGCTTTCTAAGAGGGATTAAAATTCAAGTCAGAGGAGACAGACTTATTCAGGAAATACAAGTCTATAAATTATATATACCAAAACAGATCCTGGGGAATCTAAGATCAGATGTTCTCCTAAGCTTTGTTATCTTAAAGGAGGAAGTGTGCTCTGTTAAGAGTACAATGTCCTGGGTAAGAACTGAAAAAGATATCACTGGGCTATGTTTAGGTCCAGAGACAAAAGGGGTGCCCACTTAATTAATGTGGTGCCTCAGCTCCTGGACTTATTGGCTGATGCCACCTTAGACAAGTAAATTCTCAGTGCATCAATTTCTTCATGTTTAATGTGGGAATCATAGCATGTGTCTCACAAAGGGTAGTAAAAACCAAATTAGTGAGTGGCCAGGAAAATACTTGGTCAATTAAAACGCGCTATAAAAATATGCGGCATATCTTAAAGATACCTTGATAGTTTTTGTGAGATCTTCCCATTCACAACACCATGGATGGACCTAGAAGGTATTATGCTAAGTGAAGTCAGACGAAGACAAATACAATATGATTTCACTCATATGTGAAATCTAAAAAATAAAATAAAACAAACGAACAAAAACAGGCTCATAAACACAGAGAACAAACCAGTGGTTGCCAGAGGGGAGGGCACTGAGGGAATGGGCAAAACAGATGAAGAGGACAAAGCAGTGCAACCTTCCAGTTATAAAAGCAAAAAGTTACAAGGATGAAAAGCACAGCATAGGGAATATAGTCACTAATACTGTAATCACGTTGTCTGGTGACAGATGGTAACCACACTTACTGTGGTGAGCATTTCATAAAGTAGAGAATTGTCAAATCACTATACTGTACACCTGAAACTAACATGACATTGTATGTCAATTGTACTCCATCAAAACCAAATAAATTAAAAGAGATCTTCCGAATTTTGGAAGTTTACAGCTCTGGGGAGGGGGGCATGGGGAATGGAGTCGTGAGTTACAAAGGGACAGAGTCAGACACAGCAACAGGCAGGTGGCCAGGTTTCTCCAAGCAGAACAAGATGGAGAGCTCAAGACTGCATACTAATGGCCTCACCTCCTCCGAGACCGCTGGCCAAACGACTCCTGGCCAGAAAACACAGAGCCCCTTTTCCTTACCAAAGGCCCTCTCCGAGCTGGGCTTGCAGCTGCACCCAGCATGGAGTGGACAGCCTGACGCACTGGGCGTTGCGTTGTGAAGACGAACCCAACAAAATCGCCATGCGCTGCAGTGCGTGGGTTAGAGAGGGACTGTCGTTTCCCCAGCACCAGGAATGTCTGCTAGCAAGTGGATGACTCTTCATGACTATTGAGTGGCAAATTGTCAAAGAGCAGAAATGAGTGTATGAGAAAAGAGTGGGTGTGTTTCCATCTGAGGATGTGAGGGAGGAGCCCCTGCTCTCTGGAGAAGAGCATTCCAGATGAGGGTCAAATTTTCAACTTAATATAGAGACTAATAGAACATTGACTCTCCAAAGAAAACACTTTGGAGAAATAAGGACGATAGCCAACATAGCATTAGAAACTCCTTTCTAGTGATGTTTGCGTGGGGCCTAAAGATAATTGCCATTTGGCAGTCCAATCTCAAAGAAGTAAGGAGATGGTTAAGAAGTCCATTTGGGTGCCTTTTATTCCCTTATAATTTTTTGAGCTTTGATAGCAGAAGGGATCTATTCTTGAAGGTCCAAAAAATGTTGTTGCTATAGGAACAGGTAAGCAGATTAAACTTGAAAGACCAGTTCAGGAACAAAGAATTTAATAGTCAGGGCTAAAGCAATTAACCAAGAAAAAATTTAAATAAATATCTTTTGGGTTTGTTATTTCTATATTAATTCCAGGAAGATAAAATGCTATTACAGAACGGGAGTATCGCATTTTAATTACACCATTACCGGCATAAAAGACCATACTTACACAATTAGCAAAAAGGCCTTATTAACCAAAAGTACACATTTCTAACTCTCTCTTGATTACATTGTAATTCAGAAATACAGCTTTAAATTCAGCAAGAACATAAGACTCATCTCTGATTTTCCTGTAGTTCCCCAGAGGAGAGCACATCTGAAACAAAAGAGACAGTGAACTACAGAAAGTTGTCTGTAACCAATCTCCATAACTAGAAACCTACAAGCACAATTTGAGATGTAAACAGAAAAGTGTGTAGGCTGATAATTGTTAATATTTTGTTTTCCCCGTCCAACATTCTTTGTGCACACAGAAATGTGAGAAGAGAAGACAATCAGAGACTCAGCTGCACTCCTACCTCACCGTGGCGATTCGTCTTCTTCCTATCAAGGAATACACTGCTCCCAACATTAGGGGTGAGCTGAAATTATTAAAGTTCTGAACAGAACTTACGAGCCTCGTGAGGCTCAAAAATGCATCCAAAAGTGGCATTGTGCTTCTCTCCCTTCTTGACAAAATGAATACAATGTTTTCATTGTAGAAAATTTCTGCTGTCAGAGATTACATTTATGGGACAGAGAGATTTCTTGGACACTATCTTTTCTCACATAATACCAGAGTCAAATTGCAGAGAAGCATGTGAGTGTATCTGAGAGCGTGCTTGTGCATGCGCGTGTGCCTCACATAATACCAGAGTCAAATTGCAGAGAAGCATGTGAGTGTATCTGAGAGCGTGCTTGTGCATGCGCGTGTGCGTGTGTGTGTGTGTGTGTGTGTGTGTGGCAGGGGGACAGTACTGGAGGCTGGGGAATGGGAATGGGAAGAGGGGAATGTGGCTAGAATCTTACCATCTCATTCTCTTCTCCTTCATTGAGCAGAGTGTGCTGGCCCTTCTCAAAGTGGTCCCCCATGAAAAAGTGATTCCACGCCTCCTCCCTGGCCTTCCTGAGCCGGAGTCTCCGGGACCAACTTGCCGAGCCACCGCAGCTCACCAGCTGACGGAAAGAGTTAATGATCCTCCAGGTTAAGACTCCTTCTGGAGCACACACCTACTCTCAGCAAATGACAATACTTAGCAAACCGAACTCCTCCCACGAGTCACCCTCTGCTCCGAGGAATTTCTGCCTTGCTTACTGCATTGTCTCAGAGCAGCTGTCCCCAAACAGGCTGCTCCCATGCCGGTCTTTTTGTGCCCAACTTCCAGGGAAAGAACTCATCGCCTGCCCAGTGCCTGCCAGCATAAGACATCTGACTGCAAGTCCAACAGGACAATGCAGAGCCGGCAGGGCCTTTCCAAGGAGTGGGGGAGCGGGCTCAAGAACTCCCAGGTCACTGCTTTATTCACAGAGGCTAAGGAATTGGGGGTGGGGAGGGCTAACAGAGCTGCAGATTTTATTTGATTAATGAAAGCCCCAATCCACCAGCTTTTAATAGTATCCTCATTCATTTTGCTTACAAAAGGTACAAGTTACTGACTAATCCTCTTCCAAAGTTATTTGTGACCACATTTCTTTGCGTATGCAAGAAGCATTCTACTTAATGTGTATGTGGAATTAAGTTTACTTTTACAAAAAACAGAGAGAGAGAACAAAGATGTGATCACACTATTTTATGGGGTCTCCTTTCACTAAAGTGTTGGTGGTTAAACTCTTAAGGAGGTCTGGAAACCAAATATTCAAGGGACTTCATGGCAAGACTCATTTTTTAATTTATCCACACATCCATACAATATGCATTATCTGAGCAAAGGGACTACACATGTAAATCAAGTCATATCTCTACCCTCAGACTGATGTAGGCATTCCAACATGCAAATAAATACAATAGAAGGCATTTTGTTATTATGAAAGCTGGAACAGAAGTCTAAGATAACTGTCAGAAGACAATTATCATACGGTTTCACTCGAATGTGGAACATAAGCGTAGAGGACCACAGGGGAAGGAAGGGAAAATTGCATGGGAGGAAATCAGAGAGGGAGACAAACCATGAGAGACTCTAGACTCCAGGAAACGAACTGAGGGTTTCAGGGGGGTGGGGGGGGCGGGAAGATGGGCAGCCAAGTGATGGGTATTAAGGAGGGCACGTGTTGTGATGAGCACTGGGTGTTACACACAGCTAATGAATCACTGAACACTACATCAAAAACTAATGATGTACTATATGCTGGCTAACTGAACATAATAAAAAATAACAATAAATAAATAAAGGTGTTTAGAACCTATATTCTGTTAAAAATAAATATAATATACCTATTCTCTCAATACAGACTTCCATCTTTCTAAATAAAGTCCTAATCAAACCCCCCCCCCAAAAAAAGAAGAAGTCTCCACATGGTGTAGGGGAACACACATCCATGTGGACTCTGGAGAGAACCCGGGATTCCGGCTGCTTGTCCACGTTAGCTGAGCTGTGTGATTATTCCGCCTCCAGGAGCTGTCTCTTCTCCAGCAATCCAGCAGTGCACGAGGACTTGTGCAAGCATACTGCACGGTGCTGGTCAAGAGCTGTTGGTGTAACTACACTAGGTGTCCAGGTAAGAGCAAGCAGGAGAGCACAGTAGTTAAGGGTGTGTGTTGTGCATTTGGAGAGCCTGGGTTTGAATGTGCGCTGTGAACCAAGGTGGGCTAGTTCTGCCATCTTAGGATCGTTACGTTTCGTAAACTTTCTTAGCCTCCATTTGCCCACGGAAGTGAGGAATCGTATGTGGGAAGCAATATGTATTCAACAAAAGAGAGTTATTTTTACCTACATTGTGTCCACTCACTCCTTCAAGCTAGACTCTTGGCACTAATATCCCCAACCTGGCCCTCGTAGCCCTAACAAGACCAAGGTTAAAGTGTGTGTGTGTGTGTGTGTGTGTGTGTGTGTGTGTGTGTGTCTGCACGCGGACGCACATGTAAAACCTTGATCGAATGCTAAAGTATAAGCAAGATAAACATAAAAAATACTAAGCTGTTATACTCTTTTTTTTTTTTAAACTGGTAATAGTTTTTTTTTTAATTTTAATAATGATTTTTTATTATATTATGTTAGTCACCATTAAGCTGTTATACTCTTAATTACATTATGTGTACATATGTTCACTGAATTTCCAAACATTATTAGCACAATTTAATCAAATAAATAAGTGAAATTAGCATTTGATCACAAGATCAAAATACAAGGGATATGGGATTTTTTTTTTTAGGGGGGTAAAAACATTCTGGAAGCAGATAGTGGTTGTGGCTGCACAACTTAGTGACTATACTAAAATTCACTGAATTGTATACATTTAAAGAGTGAATTTTATGAATGTGAGTTATGTCTCAATAAAATATTATACGTCCAAAAGGGTAAGTGAACACGTTAGAACTCCAGCAGGCAGTCATTCCAATATGAAGCAGAGAAAGAAGCAAAACAAGAAGATTTCAAACTTTATCTCAACTGACGGGGGCTGAGGAGTGTTAGTATGTGACCTGGTGAGGCCATACCCGCACTGGTGTGTCGTTAAGAGGGTTCCATTCTAGTGTCCATAATCGGTAACCCCTGCACTGTGGCCTCCCGGCTGGGTTCCTGGATACATCTGGCAACTCAGGCACCGTTGTGGGTGAAGATGAGTGTGTTAACTGATGAAGAGGTAAAGGAAAACCCTCGCACAAACGCACTTCCCTCAAGGAATCTGGTTATGGAAGAACAATATTTAAGCCACCCTCGAACAGCAAAATCAGTCCCTAAGAAAAACTTCGGTGAAAACCAGGAAAATCTGTAAAAAATCATGTCCAACAACACGACCCAGCAAGACTGAGGACTTTGAAATGGTGACATTTTCTTCCCGTTCCTCGGGGAGTTCTGTTAGTAACACATCCCAGTGCCTCTCTGGCAGCACGACCTACGGGCGGTGCTCTTCCAGATTGTATGCATGTTTATTCAGCTTCTCGGAAGTGTTCTGCAAGGGCTGTTGCCTTTATTTGGCTAGGAAAGCCTTTGTGTGGAGGAAGCATCTGAGAAGGGCCTTGAAAACAGACAGGGAAGGCCGAGCTGCTAGAGCCCAGACGGGGAGTGGGACCACGGATAAAAGTATTTGAAGCCGGGAAGCCATCGGAAGGAGAAACAGGTTTGTCCAGAGGGCGCCCATCACCTTTGCTGTAGCCAGGGTGTGCGTGTGACGGAAGCAGAAGGGAGTGAGATTTGGCAGAAAATACAGATCAAGGGCATTCCAGGGAGGTCTGGACTTAGTGCAATGAGTAATGACACCCCAGTGAGGACAAAGTGATGCCATAAATACTCACATTTTTGGTGATCAGCCTGTGTGTAAATATTATAGGAATCATTGCATAAGCAGGTTCTAAAGTGACTCAGTCTTTCTCGATAGTATATGCCTTTGGAGAGTTCCCTTGAACACTGTCAGTTACATCTTCCGTTTCCCTGTTGGAAAGTGTATTCTTTGCCTTAAAAAAAAAATTAGTAGGCTAGTTTTAGAGCAGTCTTAGGCTCACACCAAAACTGAGCAGAAGATTCCCATATACTTCCTGCCTAGACACATCCTCCCCCACTATCAGCAACCCCCACCAGAATGATACATTTGTTACCGCTGATGGACCAACCTCGACTCATCATTTTCACCCGAAGTCCATAGCTGAGGTTAGGGTTTACTCTTGGCGTTGCATATCCTATGCGTTTTGACAGATGTATAATGACATATATACCCACCATCACAGTATCATACAGAGTAGTTCCACTCTCCTCAAAATTCCCTCTGTTCCCTTTACTCATCCCTATGCCTCTCCTAACCCCTGGAAACCACTGATTCTTTTACTATTCCCCCTGCTTGGCTTTTTCTAGAATGTGATACAGCTGGAATCTCACAGTATGTTTCCTTCTCTGAGTGTCATATGCATGTAAGTTACCTCCATGTCTCATTCCCTTTTAGAGGTGAATGATATTTCATTTCCTGGATGGACCACAGTTTATTTATCCATTCACTTCCCAAAGACCCTCTTGGTTGCTTCCAGGTTTTGGCAATTACAGATACAGCTGCGTACATCCGTGTGCAGACTTTTGTGTGGACAGATGTTTTCAACGCATTTGATAATGTTATCAGGGAAATGCAAATTAAAACTACAATGAGATACCACTGCACACCTATTAAAATGGCCAAAATTGAAAACACTGGCACCACCAAATGCTGACAAGGGTGTGGAGCAGCAAGAACTCTCCTTATTCATTGCTGCTGGGAATGCAAAAGGGTACAGTCACGTTGGAAGACAGTTTGGAGGGTTCTTACAAAATTAGACATCTTATCGTATGATCCAGCAGTCGTGTTCCTTGGTATTTACCCAAAGGGGTTAAAAGGTTCAATCAGTCTGTCTCTCCCCAATTTGCCTGTTCCATATCTCTACTCTATGCTACATGTGCCCCCCAGATACGGCGCTGCGTGGTGAGAATAGCAGATATGGATTTGGTGTGGTCTGAATTCGAATGTTGACATTTTGTTGACAGATTCCATTTATTCATTTATTGAATGCTTATTTGACTAACTTCAGTATGCCAGGACCTGTACTAGGTAAAACATAGAGATGACTAGAATATGCCCTTGAAGAGTTAAGTCTACTGGAAAGCAACACCAACATCAAAAAAAAAAACATTCCAAGACATGTGCTAACTATAAAGGAGTGGCAGGGGGAGTTCAGGTAGACAGTGAGGCCAGGAAGGTTCCATGGAGGTAGGGAGCTCTATGCCGGCCTAGGTACATGGAGATGGGTAGGGGAAAGCATTATTGAAAAAGGAGACAGAAGGCAAAGGCCCAGAGGAGGATTTGCCCATGAGCTCATTCAGAGACAGTGAATCAGATGCTGGTGACTTAGAATCGAAAGGAATGTCTGAAGAAAAGTTGTTTCAGCCATTCCCTGATTCTCCCTCTGCGCTCGTTGCCTCTTAAACATTCCATCTCAAATAGGAATGAAAAAGGGGGGGGAAAAAAGAAGAAAATAAATAATTAGCTACCTCTTTGTTGACCTGGTATCTCAGCTTGCTTTCATGTCTCCTAGGAGCAAGCCTGCTGCTCTGAGCAATTCTCAACCTCTTTGGGTGTATGCAATAGATGTTAAGTGCAAATAATGGCAGTACTAGTCTCTGCCAGGACTGTGGGGATGCTGATACTTCACTAGCCTAACCCATTTAGATGGTGTGAAGATAAGTGGTAATAATGTTTCGTCATATATTAATTTCCACCTTTCATCTGAGAACTCCACAGCATATTACAAACACTACTCCTTGCAACATCTCTGTGAAGTACAGAGGTGAGTAATATTATTGCCCCCACTTGAGAGCCGTAGGAACTGAGTCACAAAGGGGTCACAAAGAACTGTTCAAGGTCATGTGTCCTCGGAATGGAGGGGAACCTGAAACGTGTGTAACGTTGCTGCCTTGTCATCATTGGCAATGAGCCGCCTCAAGCTTCCTCTTCCGCCCTCATTACCCAGATCTGCTCTTTGTAGAGTACTTGAGATCTTTAGTTATAGAACGTATCTAAACTCAAGGTTTTACTGTTATTGTTCGTTATCCTAATCTGCACTAATGCATAATGTGTGGATGATTCTGGAACAAGCAGATGTCCCAAAGAGGAATTACCTACCTCAAGGTGGTGAGGTGAAGTTTAATTGAATTAATTAATGTTTGTAAAACATTTAGCAACCCTTAGATTAAAGGGTCTAATACAAAGATACAGGGCTTCCCCATTAATTACAGAAGAAAAGAGCGGGTTAATGGCTGTTTCTGCTTCTCAGAGGCATTGCTCCTGATTCTCCCTGGTCAGCACTGGGGTCTGACCTTCTTTAAGGTGGCTTGTGGTGGCCCATGCAGCCACACTCAGAAAAGCCCATCCCCTTGCATTCTGTTCTTTCCAAAAATAAAATAAAAGACTCCTCTCTAGACGCAAGGCGGTTTCCCTTCTGTGAAGCTTACCTCACTTGGCAACTAATATGGCAATTCCAGGTCCTGAAGGACAGTCTATTAAAAAAATAATAATAATAAAATCCCAAAGAGTAAATCCCCAGGCAGAAACTTCATGCCAGTGTACTTAATTTTGAGAACGTTTAAGGTAGAAATTTGAATATACGAAATAAGACATTAGAGAGCAGCTATTAAGAATCACAGGGGCGCCTAGGTAGTTCAGTCGGTTAAGCGCTTAAGCGCCTGACTCTTGGATCCGCCTCAGGTCGTGAACCCAGGGTCCTGGGATGGAGCCCCGCATAGGGCTCTGTGCTCAGTGCAGAGTCTGCTTGAGGACTCTCTTTCTCCCTCTCCCTCTGCCCCCACCCCTCTCTCTCTCAAATAAATAAGTTAATAAATTAAAGAAGCAGACTGTTACAACTCAGCCTTCGAAATTAATAAATGACCTCATTGTTTCTCAGGTAAAGAAAAAGTTCCAGGAAGACTGTACAATGATTTGCCCAAGGTTACAATCTGGAAGAGATGGGACTCAAATCAGGGACTCAAGTGTTCACAGAGCACCACCATATTGCTGCCTACCTTTTGTAAAAGAATCAGAGTAAGATATTTGAAACATTCCCTCTAGAATATTTAAAAGAGAATTTCGTTTGAAAAGTTTGATTTAAATAAAAAATTCCCAGAACGCACCCATTGTGTAAGACTATGGCCATATCACAGAACTGTAGGGTGTATCCAACTATTTGAGTGGGATAGAGAGGGTTTGGGACTTCGCATTGGACACACCCACCAGGGTAAAAAAATTGGCACTTGGGGAACTGATGAAATTGCAGGGACTGACAGAGAAAATTTAATCTAGCCAGCAACTGAATCTTACGGCAATATTTGCTTATAGCTCAAGAGAGCAGTTGGCCAAGGGGTTTGGGGGAGGGACATAAAACAGAAGTGGAATATTCCCAACAAGCAGTTAGAGGCCAGCCATGGGGTAGGTGATACCTGGAAATCCAGACAGGAAGCTGGCTCCAGGAGTCTGTCCTCTAGTGACCAATCCCAATCACAGCCTTCGGGCCTGCGGCAAGTTTCCAATTCCGGGTCAGAGCCTGGCAAGAGAAAGATCAGTCCTTCGTTCTAGGAAGGATCGGGGCTCAATGTGGGCCTCCAGACAGCAATGTGGGACCAAGACTTGGAAATGAAGCAGGAGCCCAATGAGAAGAATCAGGGCACCACCTCCGGGCAGACTGGCAGGGACTGTGACATCTCTGAGCAACAGAGAGCCAGGCTGGGCTGGCTTCAGGACCTCCACCGTAGGCCCAGAATGACCCAGGCATTGGGCTGAGCCGCCTGGTGGGAATCAAGAACAGATCCCTGCTGGAAATGGAAAGAGAGAGGCACAGTGGGACGGCTACTGGACCTCTCTGTTTACCTCCTTCCTGGTGTCCACTTAATGCTAGTTATTTCTTCCATCACCAAGAAAGCCACACCGAAGGTAGGAGACTTCCAAGGGGATCAACCGATGATATTTTGGGAGAAGACTGAAATGAACAACTAATGAAGTTCAGAGCTTTTATTTGTCCATAGTATACATACCTTTCAAGGCCCTAAGCAAATGGGCAATGGAATATGTTATTTCCTGTTGGAAAAAAGAATGGGAGTGACACTAACGCACTCCTAGTACTCAGACCCTCCCCCAGATCGTGTGGCAGAGGCGGCTCTCTGAGGTTTTTTAGCTCTCCCCCCAAGCCTCCATTAACTCTGCCAAAGCACCTCAAATTAACAAGTAAACACAGTGCTTCCCATGCAAATGCAACTTTAAAGTAATCCTCCAGCCTTCAGCCTAGTTTCTGTTCTTCCAGAGGGCTCTGGGGGCTGTCATGGTCTTGGCACTTCCGTCCTTTACAAGTGCCTATGAAACCCACACCTTTCTTCCTGTGCCTGCCACAGGAGTATTACTGTGCTTCTTCCCCCACTGGGATTTGAGTCTAGTCTTCTCCCCATTCCTGTCTGTCTTTCTCTGGCTCGAAAGCCCTTGTAGTTAGCTAATTATTACTCCGTTTATTTCTCCTTCACTCTGCAGGAGGCGGCACTGAACGGCCGAGTTGTTTACCCGTGGTGACTGTCAGTCACCTGAAGAGCTCTCTACTCCGCAGGCTCTGGTCCGAACCCAGAACTACCACATCAGAGTCCCTGGGAGAGGAAACACAAGATCTACATTTTTTGGCAAGTATACATAACCTTGTTACGCTTGCGTTACTTTAAAAAAAAATGGTAAATAGGGGCGCCAGGGTGGCTCAGTCGGTTAAGCGTCTGCCTTTGGCTCAGGTCATGAGCTCAGGGTCCTGGATCGGGCCCCATATGGGGCTCCCTGCCCAGCGAGGAGTCTGCTTCTCTTTCTCCCTCTGCTCTCCCTGCCCCCAGTTCGTGCTCTCTCTCTCTTTCTCTCTCTCTCAAATAAATACATAAAATCTTTTTTTTTAAAAGGTAAATAAAAGAATTAGGAAGGTCTATGGCCATGGCAAGTTATGATACAGACCTGCAAAGTGAAGTCACAGAACACTGTAGAATATAATCCCATTTTGTAACAGCAGGAAATGTATGTGGGGGGGTGATGTGGTATATTTGAGGGTATTTAATCAGAGGAGTCCTTGAACTTCAGATTTTAGTCACTGATCCCTGTGTTCCTCTGCCGTCCACCTCCCAAACCCTCGATGCGCTCAAACCAGATGCAGCCTCAGAGGAAACACTGTAAACTACGGCTCTACCGTTTAATAGCAGTGGAAAATTTGCCAGGTCGCTTAATTACCGGAAGCTTCAGTTTTTCACCTGTGACAGGGCCTCCTACTACTCTATTCTATGGGATGTAGTGAGGGTATATAAGATAATGTATGCCTGCCCAGCCTAGTGTCAGAAAACATATAAGAATGTTTTTAAAGATATTAAACATAAATACTTTAAATATATATATTTAGTTGCAGAAGTGGAAGATAAGCTGTACATGAAAATTTTGTCTTCCATAAATATATTAAACATGGGGGAACAGACGATTCAAATGTTTTTATTTATATGTGTGTTTATTTTAGAAAGATAAATAACAAATGGATCGCCTACTTGAAGGGTGTCAGTCTGTTTGCATGAGAGTATTCAGAACAGGACCTGCTAACCTGGAGACCCCCCAACCCTGGTCTTCCTGCCTACCTGGGCTTTGCCGTGGGCATCATTGGCTGCCACCTGCAGGCCTGGTCCCAGCCTACGGGCTTCATGGCAAATGCTTAGATGGCTTTTGACACATTGGAGAATCATCCAAATATCCAATTACCTGGGCAAAATCCCTATAGGAAGGTCAACAAGCTGGTAGGAGAAACTCAGCTGTGTAGTCTGAAATGAACTTACAAAAGCTTATGAAGGTGCTTGTCTCGAGGAATGGGAGATCTAGAAAGCACAAGTTGATCATCTTCAAATATCTGACTTCTCATCACGTAGGACGCGGTTGATACTGCAGGTGGAAGCCGCTGCCTACTGGTTAAGAGCAAGGGCGTCAGTCCTCTTGATTGCGGAGATGGCTTCACAGGGGTGCACCTGACATATTTAGCACTTTGTGTATGTCCAGTTTATTGTAATTCAACTATACTTCAATAAAGTAGAAAAGGGTATTAGCCTTAATGTCAGAGAGCTTGGGCTCCAATGATGGCCTTGCCACTTCCGGTCAGTGGGATCGAGAACATGTTCCTTGACCTCTAATCTCCTGGCGTTGGCAAGAAGCTCAGGAGAGAAGAGGCACATGAAGGGCTTAGCGCCGAGTCAGTGTGCGACAACCACTGCTGTTGCTATTGTGTGCTCTGACTTCTGCAAAGCTCTTAATATTGGAAGGGGTGGTTTAATATAAGGCAGGGCAGTTTTGGGGTCCTGAATTTCTGGGGAGGGGGGTCTTGGAAAGGCTATCAGAGAACACAGAAAAGGGCAAGAATCATAGCCGACCTCTGCCAGTCTCACTGTCTAATGAGGGCAACCCCAGCCCTTTAAATGAGAGAAATTCAGAGCCAGATTATCTTGGCATGGGAAGGAGTGTGAGAGGTTGGCTGTCTAAGCCCCACTCCAAAGTTCCACTCTGTCGTGAGGAGTCCTGGCCTTCTTCTTCTCCTCCTGCTGTGTCCCCCCACCAGCACCACACAGGGCACCATCCCCAGCTGGCACTCTGCTGGCATCCGGGCCAGGAGCTTGCACACCAAACACTATGAAATAGTCACTTATTGTAGAATGGGAGGTGGGAAACACATCCACTTCCTGTCTCTTGTTCTTCCGTCATGTGCCCTTAACAAGTCTCTTCATGGCTCTGAGCCTCAGTTTCCTCATCTGTACAGTAGAACTGACACTATTTGCCCCATCCTTGTGACACTGTAAAGAACTTAGTACCACCCAGTACAGACTTAAGGGCTCCATGAGTGGCAGGTCACGAGGCCATCCTCACTGAGCACCTGTGGCGTAAGGGAGGTGAGGGCAACATAGGAGGGAACGCTTGTGTCCTCAAATCACAACCCTGTGCAGCTGCTGACAGGAAGAAGTCAAGTGCTTTCTTCCCCTCCAGGTAATACAGATGCGTTTTAGACCATGGTGCTCTGGAAACTGCCTTTTCTTTCTCTCTTTCTTTCTCTCTCTTTCTTTCTTTTTTCTTTTTTCTTTCTTTCTTTCTTAAGATTTTATTGATTTATTTGAGAGAGAGAAGAGTGAGCACACTAGCAAGGGGGAGGCCCAGAGGGAGGAGGGGGAGCAGACTCTGCACTGAGCAGAGCCCAATGAAGGGCTTGATCCCAGGACGCTGGGATCACGCCCTGAGCCGAAGGCAGAGGCTTAACGACTGAGCCACCCCGGCGCCCCTGTCTTTTGTTTCTTAACCTACTCTTCTTGCCACTGCCTTAAATTCCAGTTTCATTTATTAGAATTTACTACCTCGGCGATTATCTTTAGTTCTGAATCTCCAGGGTTTCTTTCCTTTGATCTTTATAAGTCCTATGATAGAACAGATGGTCTCCAGCTTATGCATTCTCCACAACTGAACATTCCATGTATCTAGACAGCAGCTGGCCTGCCTCCTTCCTCAAAGCACTGGTGACCCCACTTAGCTTGTATTCTGCCTTCAAGAATCTGTGACTGCTCCGGGGTAAACAACCCAAAACTGATGTCACAATGTCACATACACACATACACACACATGCATGCACACACATGTATGTACACACCCAGTATCCCAGCATACACCTTGGTTACACTCCCATTAGAACCATGACAATGGATCTCACCACACTCCTTTCCAGGATTTTTCTCACCCCTTCACTCTTTGGGAGGTCTACTCTTAATTTCTTCAATTCCTTTGGCCAAGACCCCGTCTCTTATCCCAGATGGCATTCACAAAGCCTACTGTAACAGTTCACAATAGTTTCAGTTACTATTAAAGTATCTGGTAACATGCTCATATTAAGAATGAAAAGGAGTTTTCTGGAAGACTATTTGCTAGTATTTATCAAGCGGAATATATGTGCAATAATCAATCCCCACATTCATTGAATGCTTGCCTGTACCAAACACTGATGTGAGCTAACTCATGTCACCTCATTTTTCTAGCCATCAACTCTATGAGGTAGACTCTTTTATTATCATACACTTCATTCCACTTCTAGAAATTGTTCTGCAGGGAATAATTTTGGCTATAATTGAAATGAATATATATAAAAATTTATCACAACATAGTTCAAACTGAATATATTCAATTTGATGGAGTATTATGCATCTATCAGGTACCAAATTTTTAGGAATATTTAGTAATGTGGAAAAGGTAATTAGATATTAAGCAAAGAGCAAGATGTAAAGTTTTGTATGCAACACAAGCCCAATATTATCCATGGATGCATAGACAAGAAAAAAACAAAACAAAAAAGGGAAAAGAAGAAATAGAGCAAAGCCCTAACAGTAAATATCTCTGAGTGGGATAATTCTTCACTTTATTCATTTGTCTGTATCATCTATTATTCCATAATAAATATACTTTAATGTCATAATCAGAAAAAAATGTTATTAAGCATGTTTTTGTTATACCATCCTTTCTTTAAGTTCTTTTCACCTCTACTACAAGCCCAAGTTTCTTGCTTGCCCCCATTGGGAGCTTCAGAAGGTCATTCTCTTCGAAGGCAACCATGAACTAGAAGTTAATAATATTCCCAAGAATGTGGAGTTGGAAATGTAATGCAAGTTCATCCCAATTGCACAGGAAATACCGAAATAAAGAAGTTGTGCACTGTACTTGGTGGCAGGAGATGAATCCTCGTTAAGGATACACCAAACTTCCGGAACTGCCCAAGAAATAGAGATTTAGCTCCCTTGCAAAAGGCCTTCTTTCCCCCCGAGAATGTTTACTTCTTCCAGAAATTTTCATTTCCATAGTGTCCCTTGTTTCTTTTCTCCCCTCCAGTCCCTGCCTCTCCCAAACCCGATTGGCCCTGGTCCTGTTCATAGCTTGCCCAGAGTCCTCTAGACAGACTCCCCTTCCTCTGCTTGCATGAGCCTGGGCAAGGCAGCCTGCCTGAGAGCCGTGCTCCACAGGGGTGCCTTCTGTAAAATGGGAGCACCGGAAGCACCACCACTTGCCTTTGACTACCAGAGAGCTTTGGCAAACAATTGATTCTATGACAAAAGCTGCTTCATTCTCTGAAGGGGGGCGGGGAAGTAAAAGATTAAAGGTAAAATCATTCATCCAGTTGCATAATACATGCAATATGCATCCGCTGCATACAAACGCAGTCAATAATGGACACTCCTCTTCACGTTAGCCATTATTTCTGGGCATACTGAAAGGAACATGGGGTTGGTAGTCACCCCCAGTCCAGAGGTGAGGCCAGACTCTATAACTAAATGGGGGACCCCATGCAAGGCGGCCAAATTGCTCACCTATAAAATAGGACGAATAACTTTACAGTGCTGTCAGGAGAAGAAAAGGGTACCAAATGTGTACATGAGAGAACATATACCTAGCACTCAGATCTTTGTTTCTAATACCATGATCCAATAAAAATTGGAAAAATGGCAGATTCCAGGTCTAGAGCAACAAATATGCAAGATGAGCCTTGGAGCCTCTTATAGCCTCTTATAGTGCCAGAAAGTAAGGACGTGCTTAAAAACAACACAAAACAGTGAGGATCTATCAGGAAGATACCGGAGCAGCTAAGGAGCTCCCAGTGACCAAAGCTAAAACAATCCGAGCAACAAAATTTGAACACTGGAGTTGGATTATAACCCAAAGTATAAAATAGCTATCCATGAGTCCACACTGATGTAAATAAAGGATAGAGTACATAAATAAATCGAGGGAGAAGAGATCAATTTCCTTCGCAGAAGAATCCAAATAATTTATGTAGATCCCACGCCACCCTGGGAGGTTAACATAGCTCTCCACTCAAGTGTGGGCTTCACACAGCGACTTCCTTCCCAAAGAGCACAGTATAGAAAAGGGGGAAAGAAGGGTAACTTTGTGGTGACAAGGTCCACCTCAGCCAAGGGATGGAGCTCAACATGGCCAATGATAAATCATGGTGGTGGTATGTGCCCTTCCCAAAATGAGATGAGAATGGCACTTTGCCTCTGCTCTGTCCCCCTACCCTGAAAATTCACAATTCTGGTCTAATAATGAGAAAAACATTTGATCAACCGCAGTAGAGGGACATTCCACAAAACACCTGCCCAGTCAAGTTTTCTGTTTCAAAAACAAGGAAAGTTTGATAAAGTGTCACAGCCAAGAGGAGCCTAAAGAGCCATGACAACTAAATGTAATGTGGTTTTCTGGAACAAATAAAGAACATTACGTTAAGACTAAGAACATCTGAATAAATTATAGACTTTACTTAATAGCAATATGTTACTCTTGGTCCGTTAATTGTGATAAATGTAAAATACTAAAGCAAGATGTTAACCATAGGGGAAACCAGGTTTGGAGCACATGGGAAGTCTGTACTATTTTCACAATTTTTCTGTAAATCGAAAACTATTCTAATATTAAAAGTTCCGTCTTTTAAAAGCAGAGTGAATGCAATGTGTTTATTACAGTATTTGGGAGCTGCCTGGTTTAAATTTATAGCATCGCTGCCTTTGGTTATCACCTGTTACAATAATTGAAGCCACCTTGATGGCAATGTCAGGAGTTTGATCTGGATTGATGTTACAAACTGGCTTGGGCTTCACAAAAAAAACAAAACAAAACAAAAAAAAAAAAACAAAAAAACAGAGAGAAACCCTTGGTTTCGTGAAATAACCCTGCCCTCTAGTGGCTTAATATTTTACATACATTTAGTGGCAAAGAACAGTCCGTCACTTTTGATGTTTCCAAGTCCAGACAAGAGCCACAATATTCTTGAGGATCTTTCCTCTGCTGGAATGGTACCACTCTGTTCACTTGCACAGAACTTTACCTTCCTGAATGGTGCGGTGTACAAGGCGCAGTTAGGCTGGGGGGCAGTTTGACAGGGTGAATGGAAACCCTTAAAAATGGTTATGCGTCTTCACCCAGTAATTTGACTTTGGAAATTGCTCCCTAGGAAATAATGCAAGTTACAGAAAAAGATTTAAAGTATTAAAAAAAGTTACATATATCAATGAAAAATATGAAACAAAGTAAGTGTTTAACAATCAGGGAATTGGGGAGGAAAGGAAAGAAAGAAGGAAGGAGAAAGAAGGAAAATTGTATCTATATCCTGGACTATTGTGCAGTTGATAAAGGCATTCCTAGGAATATTTAATGACATGGTTAAACTGTTCATGACAATGTTTAGTAAAACTCTATCAACAGTGTGATCAAAACTTTAGGGAATAATATAGATGACCATATATACACATACACCAATAAACAATGACACGTAGTTCTCAGGTCACAGTGTGCAGAAAATGTAACTTTTTTTTTTATAACTCAACTTGATTTTGTTTTAATCCCTCATTTTGCCTGATGGCAGAAAAAAACTTAGTCACCAAGGGGTATTCCTCAGCACTCTGTGTTTAAATAATCATTGAAGGATTTACCCCTTCCCTCCTCCTTCCATTAGATTGGTACCTATGTTCACTGGATTTTGTCACAGAGTGAGGAAAGGCTGGTCCTTCCCCATCCTCAGTCCTCCGTCGGCATAAGTCGAGCCATCACTTGTCTTTATCTGGTCATTTGCCTGTGCTGTGACACTTGTGGCTTCATCATGAGTTTTATCTCTGCCTTCTCTATCCCTTTGGAGTAAAGGAAACTCTAGGGCACTTTCCCAAGCCTCCTGGGCCACAGGCAATGTGGGGTGTGGTCTCCCCATAGACTTGCCTGGTTTTGCGCATTTCTGCTCCACTCCTGCTGCGACATGTGAGCAGGAAGGACTTCTGTGCCATCGTCACTACCCCCTCAGATTTCCCCAGGCATCCGGGTACAGTTCTCTGCTTAGGTCTCAGCCCCATCCCTCTAGGACTTCTATCATTCCACTAAGTATGGGAGTGTCCCTGAGACCAACACTAGCACCTCCCGCATCTCTCCTTCCTCAGCTGTGACATTTCTATCAAATTCATGGCAGGAAAATTGGCTCTTATTCAGTCATGCTTCCACAGCCCATTATTTACAAAACTAAAATTAAGTTTTTGTCCCCCAAGGCAAACTTGGAGATTAGGAAATCCTTTTTCTCTGAGTAATGTCTCTTCCAGGAATTTCAAGTCTATTTAGAAAACGTAAATGCTGATAATTGTCGCCTTCTTTTCTCTTCGCATTCCTGTTGCAACCTTACTCGGAGTGCACACAGGAAAGTTTTGCTGGTGATTGAAAAATCAGAGGAAAGATGGGAGTAAAAAGGCATGAATACATACACACATGCTCATATATACGTGCGTATGTAAGTATACATGTTCATATAGAGAAATCAATTCAATGAATGGCTTCAGTGGTTATCTATGCATTATATTTTCTTTTTTATAATTTTCCATATTTTCTGAATTTCTAGAAGAAACATATTCTACACCGTCAGAAAAAGAAAATTATATATAAGAAGGAAAATAAACAAGGTCTCTGGCTTCCAGCATTTCCACCACAGTGAAGGAGGGGGGAATAGAAGACCTAAGCCTTCCATTGGCCACAGCCAAAGCGCTCCTCTCCTCAGTCTCTGGGTTACTCGATCTTTAACCCCACCGACCACTCTCCTTGAGATCCAGTTGTTCCTTGGTTTTCAGAGCACCAAGCTCTCTTAGCTCTTTTTTCTAGTTCTCTGATGCATCAAAAACCCAGACCTCTGGGCACCTGGGTGGCTCAGTTGGTTAAGCGTCTGCCTTCAGCTCAGGTCATGATCCCAGGGTCCTGGGATCGAGTCCCCATTGGACTCGCTGCTCAGGGGAGAGTGCTTCTCCCTCTGTCCCTCCCCTCCCCACTCCTGCTCTTTCTCTCTCTCTCTCACTCGCAAAAATAAACAAAACTTAAAAAAAAAAACAAACCTAGACCTCAAGTCTGAGTCTGATACTATAATGGAATGAAACTTTTGGGGGTCCTGGAAGGGGAAGAGGGTAATTTGCATGAGGGAGTAATGTCAAAATTTGTGCCCAGAGGGTGTACTCTGGTAAAATAAAGATACCATACATTGACTTGAATCTCACAGGCTTGGGACGACTTTCACCCATACGGCAAAAGTGACATTGAAGGCTCAAGACTTATGAGACTGGTGTGGCTCTCTCTTCCTGTCACATAAAACCTTTCCTCTAGAAGCCCTGAGCCACCATGTAAAAAATGAACTAGTCCAAGAGTATCCTGCTGGAGGAGCCCAAGCTAATCATCTGGAGACGATGTAATGGTTGTTGTTTTAAGCCACAATGTTTTGGTCAGTTGTTATGCTGCAACAGATAATTAGAACATCTTTCTTCCTAGAAAAGGGGGTTAATACTACTGCAGCTACACAAAGGGAGCTACTGTAGTGAGAATTGCAACAAGATTCTATTTTAATTATCTCCATAATGAGTTCCAGAATTACTATGGGAGAAGGGCCTTTTTTCTTTAGAAAAATACGTTGATTTGCCAATTAGGAACGGAAGGTAAGACCCGAAGGGGATGAGCTGACACAGAGAAGTAAAACAATATAGCTAAGCCACTCTGAATTGAAAATAGACAGAAATTTGGAAGCAGGGAAGAACAGAGAATAGAGAAGGTAAAGAGAGATAAGGGAAGAGAAACCAAGGAGGGACAAGCAACATGGCCAGAGGCTAGAGCCCAAGTTGAAAAAATGACCAAGAGAAGTTTTTAAGAACATGAGCATCTAACAAATTTGATTTGGTTGAATATTTATGATGAACATCTCTGAATTTCTCCAGAACTTCCAACAAATTTGCTACAAGTATAGATACCTTTCGTGACTTAAAAAAAAAAAAAAAGGTTAAGAAATTAAGAAAAATGCTTGAGTATCACACCTATGTTGACTTGGTGACAACAGGGATAACAGGTGCCAATTCCTACACTGAACTAATTTAGGATAGTGGTTCCCAACTAGGAGTGATTTTGCTCCCCAGGCAATGTTTAGAAATGTCTGGAGACACTTTGGATTGTCATAACTGAGACAGGGCAGCCACTAGCATCAACTGGGCAGAAGCCAGGAATACTGCCAAAATTCCTCCAAAGTGCAAGACAGCCACCCACAATAAAGAATTGTCCAGCCTAAAATGTCCAGGTTGAGAAATTCTGATTTAGAGGAAGCAAAAGATCTAAGACAGATGTGTCCATGAGAACCTAAATCTCTGGCAGAATTTGTAGAAATCTTGGAGAAGACACTGGACTTTCTACAATCCATTGACAGTAGTTTGAATCAATCTTATCTAAATCATCAGGGCAGGGGGGTTCTAGTTAACATCTGGGTTATGGCATCAAATTTAACGAATGAACCAGTAATGGTTCTTATTTGGAAGTAACAGAAACGGGCTCCGGGAAAACAGAGCAAAAAAGGAGTGTATTAAGTAATAGTGAGCAGCTCAGAGAATTGTTAGAAGGGCTGGAGAAAGGGGCCTGGAGACCACACAGAAAACAAAGACTCATAGAAGCAAACTCCAGAACAGGTCCATGAAGTTGTCAGTGTTCCCACAGCTGGCCAGGACACTGCTAGAATGAAGGAAGGCTATAATAGCCATCAGATAGAATGGATATTTGAAAAGAGGAAAGGAGAGAAGCTTCCAGGGTGGCGAACACGTGGAGATGTGGGGAGAGTGTCGGACTGGAGAAGACATGGAAGCTTGCACCCTTCCTCCACACCTCGCCTTATCCATCTCTTCATCTGGCTGTTGATTCAAATCTTTTATCATATCCTTTGACACACTGGGAAATGTGTGTTAGTCGATCAAGACGCCCTGGTGGGGGCTCTTCAGACCTTAAAGGTGAGTAAGGTGGCAGCACTGAATGTGGTGCAGCCAGGGCTCCTGCCCCGAGATCATTCTTTGTTGAAGACCACCACCCGGACGCCCCACCCTGGAAGTGCTACTCATCAAGCCAGGTGACAGGTGATGGAAAGTTTGGTTGAAAGCATCCTGGCTCCTCCCAATGGCCTTCTCATTCCTAAAGAAGTGCTACTGAAATGATCTTATGCAGGCTGACGATTCAGTGGGATGAAACATGGCAGATTAAATAGGGGAAAAAATCTTTTTAAAAAAATAAGAGGAAAAGAAAAAGAAACATGACATCAAAAAAGTTCATTTTACAAGCATATAAATGTCTTCCAGCCTTAACATAGAAAATCTAAATTCAGCCACTTACGCTTAAAAGTTAATTGCTATTTTTGACCCCTTAACAATAATCCAGATCGGACCACATTGGGATAATTATGATATCCTCCTAACTAGGCTCTTTGCTTGTAGCTTTCCACCTTTAACCAATCCTCCCCCCACTGGTAGATTAACCTCCATGGAATACCATTTAAATCATGGTGCTTCCTTGCAAAGAAGCTGCACATAGGTCCTTTTGCCAAAAGAAAAATATCCAAACATAATTGGACATCTTCAAACCACTTTATGATCTGTTCTCAACCTACTTTCCAGTTTTCTTTGCCATAACTCTTCCAGGGAAATGATTTGCATTTTGAGCCCTAAATATACCAAACACAACCAAATAATGTGTGAACTTGAGGAAATTAATATATTTCTCTGAACTCATAAAAATACAAAATGGAAATCCTATTGTCTGCACTGCTCTTTGGCTTAACTGGTAGCCTTAAACCCTGAGTCCTGATGAAACTGAAGGGTAAGCACTAGAGCACGGTCTTTCTTGTGCCTTTTTGCTGATACAGTTGGACTACCAAGTCCAACCCTTTCTCAATCAGATCTCTAAGGTGCAGCCTAAGATATGGAAGGCTGTAGCTCACAATAGCCTTTTCTTCCAGTGTTCTTAAAGCAGCCAGCCCTTATTAACAGGCCCATGGAATGGTCGTGAAAGTTGAGAATACTTCAATGTCTTTCAATCTCTCTGTGTAGAATGTATATTTTAATGGGGTAGGAATCAGGCTCAGACTGCAAACTCAGGTGTGCAATAAATATTGCATTTCTTTACATCAACTGAATTTTAACTCTGAGCCCTTGTTCAGTTGGATTCTAGGAAATTCAATGGCTGTCAATATAGTGGTTCTCCTGATATGGAGAGTCAAGTAAAATTAGGTTACTCTCCCATTATGGAGAATAAAAGTAGTTATCATGGTGTTTTAGACATTGATGGACATAGGTTACAAAGTAATCTAAAACTCTAAGTTCAGGGACATCTGGGTGGCTGTTGGTTAAGCTTCTGCCTTCGGCTCAGGTCATGATCCTGGGGTCCTGGGATCCGTCTGCCGGTTCTGTCTGCAGCTCCCCCTGCTTGTGCTCTCTCTCTGACAAATAAATCAATAAAACCTTTTTAAAGATAAAAAAAAATTAAAAAAATAAAACTCTAAGGAAAACTCAATGGAAATATAGATGGCAAACATAACCAGAAGACAATATTCCATTCTTGGAGTATAATAGCACTATAATTGGAGAATAATGTGATTATTATTACTGATGGTTGCGGTGGTAAAGCTGATGCTCATAATGGCAGAGCTTGACAGTCTGCACAGGTCTCACGTGCTCCTCTGTAGTTCCCAGCCTTTCCTGTGGTTAAGTTGGCCATATGACTAGGTTCTAACCAATAAAAGGTAGGCAGAAGTGATCTTTGACCTACTGACCATTTGCAGAGTGGTCATTTCCAAGTTATTTCTCTTCTAGTACTTAACAATCAGCCCAGACAACCCTCTGGGCTCTCCAAAGTGACCTTGAAGACAGATGTTTCAGCTGGTGTAAGCTCAAGGAAGCTCAGGAAACAACCAGCAGGTCTGAGCCTCCAGCCTTCAAGAAAACCCCCCGTTGTACATCAGACTGTCACTTGAGAAGGAGGTAGCTCTGTTTGTGTTTAAGTCCTTGAGATTTGAAAGTATATTTTGTAGAGCAACATAACCCATCCTACCTGAATTAATACAACTAGTAAGTGCTTACTATACACCAGGCACAGCTCTACATGCCTCACGTCTATTAGCTTTTTTCTAATGAGACAGACACATTAGCACGTAGTATAATGTCATGGTAACAGAATGATGCAGAAGTACAAACCTAAAATAGTCACTGAAACCCAAATTCACCGCACACATCCTACAGTATTTCTTCCCCGCTTCCTTTCCACTTTTCTAAATCTCACCCATCCCCTAGGAAGAAACAAGACGGCAAACAAAGGAAACAAAGGAAGAAGGAGTTCTAATTTGTGATTGTTTTATGTAAATGTGTGAATCCAATCCTGTCTGTTAAGAACTCCTTGGCTCCTGTGCACTCCTATCATCTCTCCTACTGGAATAAACAGGTAAATGAATCACTTTGCCTTCTCTAAATGCTGGCACCATTGCTGTGTATGTGGGTCTCTAGACCAAGAGATGGTAGATCTCATTTTCTGATGGTGTTCATGAGCTGTATTAGGATTATAGCACTTGTAACAAGCTACTGCCTCAACTGCTCATCTTGGCCCTTCCTACTGCAAAGGAAACTCAAGACCACCAAAGGATGAGAAACTAAGGAGGCTGTCAACAGCTCTCAACAATGAGCAGCAAGGATGTGGGAGTCTGTCCCTTTGCAAGGCACATAGTCCAATCTACTCTCACCGAGGAAGACACTAGCGAGCTGGAAAGGAGTTTGTATAGGTAATCCTAGAATAGACTGCCATGCAGAATTACTTAAGGACTAATACGTAAGTTATTTCTTGCACAGGCCAAGTTTGGGAACATGGTGGAAGTAGAGGATATATTTTTAGTCTAAAAAGGAAGCAAAAATCAAATGTTCCAAAGTGTGAGCAAAAATACCTCCAAGCAGGAGGAAGAAAGCCTCAGAACCTGGAGAGTGGAAGAAAGGAATACTTCTGCCGGCTTTGGTCATGGCATTGACTCATAAAAAATAAGACAGCATATAAGTGGTCAGAAGTATAGGAAAGTTCAAAACAAATTAAGAACTAAATGGCAAAAGGTTTCCATCATGGAAAACTGACAGTCTGCACAGGTATGCTGCTAAATGTTTAGCAACCAGCTCTACAAAACAAATTACGCATATATATATATATATATATATATATATATATATATATATATATTTATTACACATTTTACTAGGAATAAATGCTTAATTATTTTGATTGCTATCTATTCAGCAAAGAAGTTGCTCACATCATTGACTATGAGTTTAAATCTGACATGAATATTGGTTGCTATTTGCCTATACGTTAGCAAATAAGAAGAAAGTGAAACAAAGACATGTGAGAGCTTAAATAATTCATGAAAACGTGCATGACTTCTTTACTGAATCAGATAAAAGGTTTTAAATACTGGAAGAATATTTCCTTAGTTTTCCATGCTCTTCACAATGAAATAGCCACAGACACAACACACTTTAAAATTTAACCCATAGTATTACTGTTTTTCCATGACTTTCTTAAGACTAAACACTCAACAGAATAATAAATTGGGCCCCAATTGGTAGAGTGTGCTTACTTCTATGGTGTAAATACTGCCATAATAACTAATTTCAAGCTACCAACAAGATGTCAGCGGAGTTGGAAAGAGATACACAGTAGCATGCTATTTATATAATTATTTTCACCCCAAAGATTTACGGGATATAGATAACCATGGGCATAGAAAATAGTTCTTTTTATAATTAGTGGTCATAGGTAACCGCTACTGTCCCCCAAATTCCTAGTCCTCACGATCCTTTGGAATCTGATGGATTGAATCTGCTGGATTGAATCCGATCAATGCTTAGGTGGAATCTTTTGGGGGGCTGAGAACCACGAGAGGTCTTGATCTCTTCCAAGCACGGGAATGGTAGTTAGGGGAGAACATTCTTCTCTTTCTGGCCTCTAGGAATCTACCCTCCAACTTTTGCTTCTCCAAGGCCCTCTCTCTACTCCCAGGCTCCTAGCAAAATCTCAGCACAGACTTAAGCTTTCTTAGAGAGCTTTCCCCAAAAGAGCCTTTGAATTCCCCACACTTCCTTCCTGCTAACATTCCTGAGGCAAAGAAATTACCAAAACTGCCTACCATTTCAATGGGGGAAGGAAAAGAGAAGTCTGGAGAAATTACATAAATTCAATTCAAAAGTTTACCTCAACTCAGTAGTGTGTACAGCTGAATCAAGTCTTCAGTGTGAGTACCCACATGGAGCCACGTTTTCCCAGCCCATAAGGTTTTTGACTAGCAGCGCTTGGTGCAGTTCTTTTTCCTAATTAATTACTAAAATACCTGTGAAAACTCAACAAAAATATGAACATTTATAACCATCGCAGAGGAATAACCACGAAGGATAAGACCGATGCAGCAGAATAAAGGATTATAGTCATTGGTCAATATATCTTTTGCTGCATAAAACAAAGTAAACCCTCTGGTCTTACAAGAAAAAGAAAGGGGAAAAAAGATGAAGCCTCTGAAAAAATATTGTAGGAAAGAATGGAAGGAGATATAATACATAAAGTGTAACATAGCGCCTAGCACATTAAATGGGTGTCCACTGGTAGTAGTAATTACAATAGTCATTATAATAAAAATATCCAGAGGAAGATCATATCAGTGAATTTATTATCTATGAGTTTATTCACTAGAGGGACAAGGAAAAATTTTACACAACAATTTTGCATCTTTAATATAACAAAAAAAACCTTGACCTCTAAGATACAGGTTCAGAAAGCAATAAAGATAAGTAAAGGAAATATTCAAGATTTACAATGCAAAAGTAACTTTAAGAAACTGCTTAGAAGGCAAAAGTGCCACTGTAGAAAATAAAATTTGTGACATGGAATGCGGACTTGAGATTTCTTCTTAGATTGCAAGAAAAGAAGACAAAGGTATGAAAGTCATTAAAACTAAGAAAATGATAAATATAAAGGAATAAAGATTAGAAGTACAATTTTAAAACTACAGCTATTTCTGAGTGTGGCTGAGCTGCATAAACTTGCTACTTCAAACACACACACATTCTCTCTCTCTCCTTAGTATCAGAGAGAGGTCATTGAAACGAATTTAAATGGAGCTGTGAGGTAGGCAGAATAATGCCATCCACAAAGAAGTCTGCATCTTAATCCCTGGAACCTGTGAATATGGCAAAAGAGAATTAAGGATGCGGATGGAATTAAGGTTACTAACCAGCTGGCTTTAAAATAGGAAGATTATCCTAGATTATCTGGATGGGTCCAATGAAACCACGAGGGTCCCTAAACGTGGGAGAGGGAAGCAGGAGAGTCAGTGTCAAAGACATATGATGTTCCAAAGATTCAACTAGTCATTGCTAGCTTTGAAGAAGGAAATGAGCAAGAAGCAAGGAATGTGGGCAGCTTCCAAAAGCTGTAAAAGGCAAAAAACCAGCTTCTTCCTGAGAGGCCCCAAAAGGAAGCAGCACTGTACCCATTTTGTTTTTAGCCCAGTGAAACGCATTTCTTACCTCTGACCCCTAGAACAGTAAGATAATAAGTTTGTTTTGTTTTAAGCCATTACAGTTGGGGTAATTTGTTACAGCCCAATAGGAAACAAATACAGCTGGAATAAATTCTACATAGTACACAGGCTGTGCCTTTCATACTCATCCTCTACTCCTCCTTTTTACACTCACAAGATTGTCTTTCCGTCACATTCATTTTCTTTTTCTTTCTGCATCATTTTTACAAGAAGTATGTGATAAATCTTGAAGCCATTATGATGAAAACTTTCCAATACATACAAAGTGAACAGAAAAGTATAAGGAGCCCTCTTGTACCTACCACCCAGCTTCCATAATTATCAACATTTTGTCACTCTTGTTCCATCCAATCTCCACCCACTTCAACCCTCCCCACTCAAGCAATTTATAGATGCATATAGAATGTGCATACACGTATCTGAAACTTGGAATGTACAGTTCTTAGCTGCACATTATGATAAACAGATACATCCAAGTAACTCAGACCCCTAACATTTCTATCTTCCTAGAAAGTTCCCCAATGTTCCTTTCTCACTCCCAACACCCATTTTCCCATAAGTGGAACGTCCCCTTTTGATTTCAGCATGTCTGTTAGACCGATTCACGTTGTTACATGTCCAATAGTTCTTTCCTGCTTGGCATTGAATAGTATTTCCTTGCATAAATTCATTTTTCCATTTTCTTGTTGACGCACATTTGGTTTGGTTCCATTTTTTGGCTACTGTGAATAAAGCTGCTATGAACATTTTTGTACAAGCCTTTTTGTGCACGATATATTTTTATTTCTCTTAGATAAATCTGTATGACTGGAATTGCTAGACCAAAGGGGAGGTGTATGTTTAACTTTATAAGAAACTGCCAAATATTTTTCCAAAGTGGTCATACTATGTACATTTCTATCAGTAGTGCCTGGGAGTTCTGGTTGCCTCACATGATTGCCAAACTTGGTTTTGTCAGTCTTTTTAAGGCTTGCAGTTTTAGTGAAGATACAGTGTTATCTCATTGTGGTTTTAATTTGCATTCCCTTGATGACTAATAACATTGAGCACTGTATGTGTTCTTTGGCTATATATATATATATATATATCTCCTTTGTGTAGTGTTTGTTTGAATTTTTAACTGAATTGTGTCTTAGTCCATTTGGCCTGCTATAACAAACTACCATAAATTGTGTAGCTTATAAAGACAGAAATTTCTCACAGTTCTGGAGGCTGGGAAGTCCAAGATCAAGGTGCCAGCATGGTCTTGTTCTGGTCAGTGCGAGTCTGCTTTCTGGCTCATAAATGGCTGTCTTTTTTTGCTGTAACTTCACAGTGTGGAAAAGTTAGGGAGCTATGTGAGGTCTCCTTTATAAGAGGCTAATCCCATTCATGAGGGCTCCCCCCCATGATTTAGGCCCCCCAAGTCCCTTAATTCCAACAAAATGGCCCTTAGTACATTCAAACGAAACAGGTTGTTTATCTTATTACTGAGTTGTAAGAATTTCTTAGCTATTCTGGACATGTAAACATTGCCAGATAAATATTCTAAAAATATCTTCTCCAAATTTGATGTCTGTATATTAAATTTTCTCAGTGTTATTTCATGAGCAGAAGTATTTTAGTTTGATAAAGTCCAATTTATCAATTTTAATTTTGTGGTATTATGTTCTGCAACCTAAGAAATCTTTGTCTACTCCCAAGTTGCAAAGATATTCTATATTTTCTTCAAGATATTTATAGGTTTTATTGTTACTTTTAGGGCTATGTCCCAGCTTATATAATTTTTGTTTATGTATACTAATTTTTGTATATAAGTTTATATTAAATTTTATGTATAACATGTTTGGGGTATATTTTCCCATATAAATATTCAATTGTTCTCATGTCGTTTATTAAAAAGACTTCTATATTGCTTTGGTGCTTTTGTCAAAAACCAGTTGACTGCACAAATGGAGATCTATTTCTGAACCCTCTAATTTGGTCCCTTGATTTATTTGTTCTTATCCCAATACTATACTGTCTTGATTATATTGTTAAGTCTTCAAGTCAGGTGGTTATAAAAACCCTAGTTTTGTTCTTTGTTTTGGATATTCTAGGCACTTTGCATTTCTATATACATTTTAGAATATTTTGTTAATTTCTACAATATGTACCTGCTGAAATTATGTTGGGAATGGGTTGAATATATAGACCAGCTTGGTTCTAATACCTTGGCAGCCTACTAAGCAAACCAAAATTTAAGCCTATAAATGCATTAAGATTAAGGAAGCAATTATGATGAATTACTGAACTCTACATCTGAAATAAATGATGTACTATATGTTGGCTAATTGTATTTAAATTTAAAAAAACAAAGCAATGCCTAAGGCAGCCAATCACAGTCAACTAGACTTTCCCAAATAAGGCAAGCACGTAAGATACAGCCAATCAAATAATATCCTTTCATTGCTTCCCTGTCTTCTCTATAAAGTCTTGTCCCTGGGTCCTGTTGATAGAGCACTAGTAACCAATTCTGGCTTGGCACTGCTTAATTCAAATCAATTTTTGATCAAATAAATGCTTACAATTTTTATTATGCTTCAGTTTATCTTTTAACGATGTTGATTCCAATCTTTCACTATTTCATACAATGCAAAAATAAATATCATGCATTTGTCTTTGCACATGTAGGAATGGTTCAGTAGGCTAAATGCCTAGAAGTAGAATTAAAAAAAAAAAAAAAAAAAAAAAAAAGGGCTTTGTGAAATGTAAAGGTAACCCATATATGAAAGGAGTTACCATTGTTTGGTTTCCCTTATTTTTTTCTAAAACAACTGGGAAGTAACAGTAACAAAGGAATTTTTGCACAACTCTGCAATCTCGGAAAAAGCTACGGTTTGCACAGGTCAGTATAGCAAGTTCCTATCTGGACCTGCCATTAAAACAGTAACCACAATAAATATAATAAAGAAAATCCCCAGAGTCCTGCATTTGGGGAGTTTACTACCAATGGCTGGGTCTAATACTGGGCTCTGTTGTCAAGCATATGGGTACTGATTTAGGATTCTGATGATTAAGGGAAAAGGAATTGGGGGGGATGCCCTTGCAGTGAAGAGGGGCGTACAGGGCCCTTTGATTTTGGTCCTGATTAAGCCACTAGTCTTCATTACCTTTCACAGGCCACACCCCTTTTATGGGCCCTACACAAGAGTTTTAAGGGAAAACTGTATTTAAAGTCATAGAACTGGTTCATATTAGGTAGGGAGAGAATGAAGACAGAGAAGGAAAGGGGCCCAGGATCTCTGAGATCTGGAACCTTCCTACGCTGAGAATTTCGGGAGAGGAAGAAGCAGCAAAGGAGAATGGGGAGCAGCAGCTTCTGGAAAAAAGGAGAACGTTATGTCCCCAAAACCCAGAGAGGGAAGCCAACTAAAAAGGAGAGTGCTGAGCACCCAACATTCTACGCTGAATGTTGATAATATGGAATTGTTGGAGGCTTTGACACGAGCCATTTCAACAAATTAGTGGGATTACAAGCCAAATGAAAGCCATTTAAAAAGTGAAGAAACAAAAAAAAAAATCATTTTTGATGCCTTTATAAAGCGCACAAACTTATTCCAAACCCACGGCTGATCTAATTGATCTGAGCCCTTCTCGGATGTGACCTTCAGAAGATTCTAAAGCACTTAACCGATCCATGACTCCTCTTGCTTCCCAAGATTGTTCTTAAAGTGCTTTGTAAACAAGGGCACCGAACAAAAGAGTGGGGCAACCATTGGTTTTTATTATTCTATTACACTATTACCATATTCATTTGGTACTACATAGGCTCCTCCATGCTCCCTCAATATCTAAACTTTCTTAAATCGGTAGCCACCCAGTGAGAATTTATCAATCCGCTTTCCTCGCCTTACACTTTGCCAGTCCCTGCTCAACTCTCAACTCCTCACGTCTCCAAATCTCTGACCTGGGAAACTGAAATTTCGCTAATTCCAACCCGGAAACAAAGAGGAAGGGAAAGGGTGAGGGAAAGCGGAAAGTGTTTGTTTCCTCTGGAGGCTCTGAGCACGGGCACCACTCCTCTCCGGACCGTTTGTGCTGCTCTCCTAGGAAGGGTGGAGGGTGCTTGTTTTTCTGACGGACGGAGTACGGGTGCCGGGCGGGATCTCGCGGAAGTCCATGCGCCATTGGGAGGGCCGCAGTGGCTGCTCTGTGCCCTTGTTGCCGAGGGCTTCTTCCTGGGTCATTCCTGGAGCAAGGGCCGGACGGGGGCTGACACCAGGGCTCCCGCGTGGCCCTGTCGGCGCCTGTGTGACCTCCTCGCCGGCGGGATGTGGCGACTACGCCGGGCCGCCGTGGCCTGGTAAGTGTGGGCTCCGAGCTGGCCCCGTTATTTCTGGGGCCTCCGAAAAACCGAGTTATTTCATCACTACCTCCAGAATGTGCACATAAGTTACAGGCCAGGCGGAGGGCGGTTCGAGGATTCCGGGGTATTTTTGAGGAGCCGCAGTTACAGGAGCCCTGACCGGGCTTACCTGAAGTGCCGGCTGCAGTACTGGCCCTTGTTCCTGTTCCTGTGCCACTCGAAGATTCTGGGCCCCTTTCAGTCTTGGCCTGTCTCTGTTGTCCTTTTGTCCCTGCTCCTTTCACCTTTCTGTCCTTGCTGTTATCGCTGTCTCTGGTTGCTTCTTGTTTCTGCCCTCTACCTCCCGGCCTCTGGCTTTATTCATGTGTCACCCTCTCCGCCTCTCTCTTAACTCTTTTTCTTCTACCTCCGCGCCAGGTGTACATTGCTCTTGCGGGTACTCGTTTTTCTCCCAGAATGAAGAGGACTCTGTCTCTTGTTCTAATCCGCTGAGTAGACTTGCTTTGGAGTCAGATCTGGGCAGTGACGCAAATGGTGTCAGAGATGGTGATTAGAGATGCCCTCTTAATAGCAGCTTTTCAGTGTTTAGGGAGGAAGACTTACTTTGGATGCAAAGTGGTGAATATAGCACCAACTTTCTAATCACACCGTTATTGCTGCCCTGACCTGGTTTAATCCCAAGTAAAAAAGCTTAGAATCTTCTCATTTCTGTGGGTTACTATATACATTTTAATAAGATTTAAATTTGACTTTATCTTCACACGTATTTGTGTTCTAATATCCTTAGATGTTTTCAACCTTAACTCATTGTTGCAGGTTTTTGGTAAGAAGTAATATGCATCAAATAAGGTTGGAAAAACTTGGTTTTCCCAAATTAGCCTCTAAACACTCATCTTGAATTTTTTCCAGAACGTTGTTTAAAGTGTGTAGGTAATTTATAGTTTTTATAAGGAATGGAATCCAAATTTTTATGAAAGTTGAGTCTAAATTTAGAACTGGGTGACATTCAATAGTTATAGTCAGTTAGAATAATTGAATAGTTATTTCTAATTTTATGGAATTTGAGTTTCTGAGTAAATCCACAGCCCTTGATACTGCAGTAAATTATTTACTACCTTTTTATTTCTACTCCTGACTGTTCCCTGAAGAAACATATCTACTTTTATTTAAATAAAAAGGAAAAAAAATTGAGCTTAACAACAGACTAATAACTGATACTTCTTTGTTCAGGTGGATGCTGTTGTGCTAAATTGTTTCTTAAGTTACTATGGACTCCATAGAGTCATGGCTTAAAAGTGTTTATGTTGATAGCACAGTTTAGCTCCCCTGCAGAAGAAGAGATTTGGAAGGTCAGAAGCCTCAAGCTGTGGAATTTGTCTTCTGCTGTATTTCTTCTGCATGTTTGTTATGAAGGAGTACATTTAAATTCCCATTCTTAAACAGATAGGAACATAAACATTTTTTGATAGAACATATCTAAATACATACTAACATTTAAGATCAGTGACCAGCATTTATTTAGGTGCAATAAATGGTTGTGTAAATTTGTTGAAAAATAAAATTCGTATTAGGAGATGGTATATAGGTTAAAAGAGATGGTAGTTGAGAGAGAATACATGATTTGGGGAGTCATGATGGGGGGGTTTGTTTTACAACACATTGATTTTTAGTTTGGCCAAATATAGAAATCTACATTCAAAATACTTTTCCTTCAGAACGGTAAAGGCATTGCTACGTTTTTTTCTAGCATCCTTTGTTAATAATACAGACTCTCAAGGCAGTCTGATTTTTGTGTCTTTGTAGGTATCCTGTTCTTCTCTTCACGGAAGCTTTCAGGATCTTGGCCTTATCTTTAATTTCTCAAGGCTTTTCTTTGACAAAGGTGTGGGTCCCCCCACCTCAGCCTCTACCCCAAATCTGGCTTGGTACTAATGGGCCTTTCTGTTAAAAAGATTCTTCAGTTCTGGGAAGTTTTTCTTCTTTCTTTATTTTCTTCCTTTCATTTTTCCTCTTCTTTTTGTTTTTAGACTCCTGTTAGATAACTTGGTCTTCTTCGATTGATTCTGTATGTCCATGATGTGCAAAATATGATCTGTGCTTCTCATGCGTTTGAAAAAAAAAAATATGCCACAATATGTGTATATACACACTTATTTTTAAGTTATATATATATATATCTGTACTAATTAATTATTTACATTATAATTCTGCCCTAACATAATCTTGAAGGATGATATACAAAAAAATAATGTATCTGGAAGCTTTGGTACTTTCTTCCTGAAACCCAGTGAGTCATTTTGTGTATTCTATGGAACGCGTTCCATACACATTCCAACTTTGAATACCACTTCTTTGAGTCACTTAACTTTTTTCTCATGGTTTCCACCTTTTTTCTTTATGTTGTAAGTTCCCAAGAATTTCCTTAATACATTTTCTGGTGTTGCTATTCATTTTTTTTTATTGGCTATTACATCTTTAATTTCCATGAATTCCTTTCAAACATTTATTAAACTCTTAAAGACATGTTTAATTCAATTAACTTTGTAGTAACATTTTAGCAATAGGACTGCTTGGGTCTGGAGTTTATCTGTTTGGATATATATTTGGATTAACTCCTTGCTTGAAAAAAGGAAACAGCTTTTGAGGGATAGAGGACTACTCATTGATACATTAGCAGAGGTTAGTGCAGTTAATGTTGAAATGACATTTATTGAGCATTTACTCTGTGGTCATTGCTAGGTTCTTCCACCTTTTGTTTTGTTTTGGCTATTCTCCCAATAACGTATGTTCACCCAGCAAATTTATCAAGCATCTACTACTTGGAAGCACCGGGCTAGGCTTTAGAAATACGATGATAAGCAAAACAGGACCTCCCTGGCCTTATGAAGATTGCAGTTTACTGGTAGAGACAAATATTAATCCAATAATTCCACTATTGTGTAATACTAATTTTATGTGCACTGAGGAAAAAGTACAGGGAGCTAAGAACTGTCGCAAGGGACTCGAATTAGAATGTAGGTTCCGGGAGAGGAGGGAATGCTGTGGTGAAACCATTTGTGACCAGAGTTAACAGAAGTAATGGGAGGTAAGTAGGTAGAAGAGTTTGTCCAAGCACAGTGGGTATCAGGGCCCTGAGATGGAAGGACTATGGCACAATGGAGGAGCTAGATGAAAACTGGTCTGGGTGGAGCTTGGAGGTGAGAGGGAGAGAGGAAGGATTAGACCATGGAGGGCTTTACAGACCAGGAATTTGGGTTTTATTCTGAATGTAGGAGGAGACATTGGGGAGATTTATGCAGGTGAGTGACAGTTATCAGATTTACATTTCAGAAGAGTGCTCTGGTTGTGCTGTGGAGAATACCTCAGTTGAGACTGTTACAGCAGCCCAGGTAAGGAATGGTGGTAGTGGAGATGGGAGAAATAGAAGATTCAAGATCTATGTCGGAAGTAGAATTAACAGAACTTGAGGATGAGGAAGGTATCAAGAATAAGCCCCAAATTTGTGGCTTATGGGACTGGACAGGTATTTGCCCTTTCCTGAGATAGGAACTACTAGAGTGTGGTCAGGGTTTGGAGGGACGGAGGAAAGATAACACGGATTTGGATATTTGAGGTACTTTTTGATATCTAAGGGGTGATGTGCAGTGGGCAGTTGGACACAAGGGTCGGAAGCTTAACTATTTGTATTAGACATATAAGTTTTGAGAAACATGAGTATGTATATGGTAATTGAGGAAGTGGGTGTGGATAAGATTGCCTAGGAAGAGTAAATAGAATGAGAAGAGAAGTGACTTTATGTCTAAGTCCCATGAACTCCCAACATTTGAAAGGTAGCTGTGGTGGGGTGCATGGGTGGCTCAGTTGGTTGAGTATCTGATTCTTGATTTTGGCTGGGATGGTGATCTCCAGGTCCTGGGATCAAGCCCGTGTTGGGCTGCGATTCTCTCTCCTTCTGCCCCACCCCCCACGCTCACAAGCTCTCTCTGTCTCTCTCTCTCTCTCTAAAATTAAAAAATAAAAAATAAATTAAAAAAGGGTAGTTGGGGAGGAGGTGCCTGAAAAAGAGTGGCCAGTGAGTAGCAGTAAAGCTACTGACTGTCGGTGTAAAGGGAGTTCCAACAAGGAGGGGGTGTTAACACTGTCAGATATTGCTGAGAGAGAGAAAATGAGAATTGATAAAACAAATGCCAATTGGAAGGTGTCAGGACACTCAGTAAGGGCTGTTTTGCTGAAGTGATACCGATGGAAGTCAAGTTGGTTTGGCTTGTAACAAAATAGAGCAGGAAACCGGCTTCTTTTTTTTCTCTCTTCTTTAAATTGAGAGAGACTTGACTAGTGATTCCTGAAAAGGCAGAAAGAATTCAGAGGAAATGGAGGGATTTGCCTTCGAAGGGAAGAGGAGTACTTACTGTAATCTCACAGGGCTTAGGGCTTGTGCAGAGAGGGGCAGCTAGAGGGGGGTGGGTGTAGATGCAGTAGGAAGCAACGGCATGTCTCTTGATGGCTTCCATTTTCTCCAGAAAATTGCAGGAAGTATGGGGAGAATGTGGGAGGGTAGAAGAGGGTGGGGAACATCTGAAATAGTCCTAGGAGAGTGTGGAAGAATGAATTGGTAAAGAAAGTAAGATTCTCAGGCGTTCTTAGAGGCCTACGTGAGATGTCTGTCCAGTGGGTTCAGTTTTCTTCAGTAGTGCTTCATTCCCTTGGTACAGGCTTAAAGTGATAATAAGGTGCATCTAGGGTTTGTATTTTGCCAGACAAGTGTAACCAAAAGCCAGAGGGCAATTGAGTTTAGAGTATTTGCAAAAGAGTCCTTGAAACTATGAACTATGAACTATTTATAAGGTGGGTAAGTAGGTAAATAGATAAGGTGAAGACTAATACGTTAAGAAGAAGAAAGAAGGATCCATGACTTGGTTGTTCCAGTAGGATCAAAGATGGTTGTAGTGAAGGGGATTATGGTCTGGGAAGAAGATACTTGAATTGGTGATTATTGACAATAACTCTGATGTAGCTATTATCCCATTTTAACAAATTTTAAAAAACTGAGTCTTCGGTAAGTTCATAATTTGCCCTTGATTGCACACAAGTAAGCAGTGAAACTGCAGATGGAACCAGAGTTTACCTGGCTCAAAACACTAAGTGGCTCCAAGGATGGAGTTGAAAGAAGTTTGAGCTAAATGTTATGGAATTGTGGGCTCTTCCCCCCAAGTTGGTTTGGCTCTTGATTTTTTTTTTTTATCTGTAATTGGTAGTATTAGTCTCCCAGCGAAAACGTCAGATTACTATTTACTCTTTTCCCTTGTCTCCCATGTCCAGTCTGTCATTCTGGTCTCTACCTATCCCTTTCCTTTGTCAGTGCTGCCACCTCACCTCACTCTAGTGTCTTCTCTTATATCTGCACAACTGATATACAATCACCGTATGACTCCCCAAATTACCAAAAGCTGGGTGGCTTCAACAGTAGACATTCATTTCCCACAGTTCTGGAGGCTGAGAGCTCCAAGATTAAGGTGCCAGCATATTTGGTGTATGGTGAGGACTTGCTTCCTGGTTCATAGATGGGCATCTTTTTTCTGTGTCCTCACGTGACAGAGAGTGAGCGAGAGAGAGAGATGTGTGCTCTTCATCTCCTTATAAGGGCCCCGGTCCCAACACAGGGGCTCCATGTCTGGGACCACATATAAAGCAGATTACTTCCCAAAGGCCTCACCTCCAAATACTTCATGTTGAGAATTAGGCTCCATATATAAATTTGGGGGGGACACAAATATTCAGATTATTGCACATTGCCTTTAGTATCATCTTTTATTACTCTTTAATCTTATTCTTCTCAGAAACTTTCAGTCAGGTGCCTTATATATAGTTAATGATTTTTCCTTAATTTCTGTCCCTGGGCTATCTCAGGATCCTGAGACCTAGAGGAGAAGCCAAAGAATAGCTGTTCTAAGCTGTTGGAATTTTTGTGCTTAAAAGCAGGTTTTTGTTCATTTTGTTTCCAATTTCCCTGACAGCGAACAGCAGTTAATAAAATAAGTGAATGAGAGGGCAGGCTCTGGAGTCCCACTGCCTGGGTTTGAATCCTTCTATCTGTGTGGACTTGGGCAAGTTATTCATGTGTGTGCCACCTTTTCCTCGTTGGTAGAACGGAGGTAATACTGGTATTTTCGCCATAGGATTGTTAGCAGGATTACAGGAGGTAGCACATGCTGCAGCAGTGCCTGGCACGTAGTGAATGGCTAGGAGATACGAGGTACAGTATGACGCAGTGTGAGTGGCCCCGTGCGCGCGTGTGTGTTTTCTCTTGGGTATGTTGCTCTTTTTATATCCTTTCCTTTGCATTGTTACCCAGTCTGATCTTTGTCCCATGCTGATTTTTTTTTAGTGAGGTCTGCCAGTCCTTAGTGAAGCATAGCTCTGGAATCAAAGGAGGCTTGCCGCTACAAAAACTGCATCTGGTTTCACGAAGTACTTATCATTCACATCATCCTACCTTAAAGCTTCAAAGACCCCAATTCAGGACGTCATTTCATCAGTTCTCCTCTTTAACTAACCTTCCCTTACGTAAATTGAAACTTTCTCCAATTAAATATGGCTACCAGCCATGCAGGAATTTTTGGCCAGCGAGATTAGCTGCAAGACTCTTAAAACTTCGATATCTCATACTAGGATCTGCTGTTGGGGGTGGCTATACAGCCAAAAAGGTGAGTCTAATTTCCACTGCTTTTTCACTTATTTTTAGCATGACTATTTGAAGGTTTTATAGCGCAAATCATTTTTCTTTAGTCCAATAGAATATAGATATTTAAAAATCTAAATACAATTAGATCTTTATTGTGTGTCTCTATCATGTGCTAAATTGTTTTAATGGTGCTAATAGAAAAATGCTCTTTGAATCCTATACTTACAAGAGATGAGAATGGCCTAGTGGAAGGAGCACTGGGCTGGGGTGAGGTCACCTAGGTTTGATTTTCAGCTTGCCAATTTAGAACTCAGGAGAGTAGGTGGCATGCTAGCACAACCACTTTTTGGCAGCTTTGGGAGCAGAGGCAAGGTGTCCTGACCCCTCGTTTTGTCTTGTGTTCCACAGTATTGCTTAAAGCCAAATCATGGAACCTGTTTGAAATAAGACTGTCTTTTGAAGTTTTACATTTTCCATATTTTGTAAAGGAACATTTACATATTTTGTATGCTTGCCAGCTAATTTGTTTTTAGAAGAGCTGAGGCTACTTTGTTTCTAAAATATTTAAACATAATACATCATTTGTAGTAGATGAGCATGTTTTAATTAGATAAATTAAGGTAGTTTTTCTTTATTTTTGTATGACATTCAGAGCATTCAGTTGGCATACTTTCTTTTCTTTTAGACTTTCGATCAGTGGAAAGATATGATACCTGACCTTAGTGACTATAAATGGATTGTGCCTGACATCGTGTGGGAGATTGATGAGTATATCGATTTAGGTTTGTATTCAACGTTAAACTGTTTCTTGGTAGTATCTTTGGGAAAGAGAAATAGTGGTATTGAGATAGTTTCTTCACTCATGAGCTTACTGTGTAGCAGTTTTATTTGAATGATAAAAGTAATAGAATATCAAAGAAAAAATTGATAGGAAAAAAATAACGCCTCACCCATCACTCTCACATAGCCACCGCTATCCTTATGGACATTTTCTTTTAATTGTAGGTAGTCTGTGTGTGTGGTTAATATTTTAGATCATACACTTTGGTTTCTTAATCTTTTGCTGCCTAATAAATTTGTCAGCTAAGCAGCCTTCCTAGACTTCACTTTCAGTGTTGTGTATTGTTACCCAGAACAGATGCACCATGACCCACCTAACTAGTTAATTTTGACTGGATCCCTTGGTTATCTCTACTTTTTGTAACCAGGTCCCTAAAAGTGTGCTAGTGTCCATAGTAATTTCTCCCCATACTCAGCCACTGTTCCCCTTTTTCTGTAACAGGTAGATGAGAAAAAAGTATGTTTAATAGTTCTGATTGCCAAAATTAAGTTACAGTAATTAAAAAAAAATTTTTTTTTGAATGAAATTCTTTTCCTCAGCCTCTTTTTTTAGACTTTGTCTAATTTCTTAGCCTAGGTGTGTATGGGGGTGGAATTAATCTCTTTATGTACTTATTCACACGGCATTTTCTTAAAGATAAAACTGTGCTGCACCGACAGAGGAACCTGCAGGAATTTGAAGCATTCTTTCAGTATTTTCCTAATATTCACGTGGAGAGTTTTCTACTTTGATGTATTTGCCAGCACCACAGCGTGGGGCTGAGGGTCTGGATTCTGAAGCTGGCCTGGCTAGGCTTGAAGCCCGACTCCCCACTTCTTTGTTGTGTGGGCAGGTCCAGCTATTGAACCTCAGTGCCTCAGTTCCTCACCTGTAAAGTGGAGTTGATGATAACTATTATGTAGGGTTGCTATGAAGATTAAACAGGTGAATGCTTGTATAGCAATAGAACAATATCTGACATATATTCTTACTTTGAGAATATTTATGTGTTTTGGTCTTCTGCAGAGAAAATTAAGAAAAGCCCGTCCTAATTCAGAAGATACTGTAAAGTTGTACCAAACTTCGACAAAATTGTTGAGTGTTTATAAACAAAAATAAATACTCTGACCATTTTATAAATAAAACTAGCAAAAATAAAACCAAAGCTTGCCTTGGGCTCTTAAACAGTTATTTCCAAATGGTAACAAGTGTGAATTTTCTGAAGGTTTGTGAAAGGACAGAGACAAGTAATGGAATTCTGTTTCTGAATTTGAACTGAGATTTCATTACTTTTTTTGAGTTTGGACCAGGTGTTACAGGAGGCGTTTTTCTCTTTTTTCTTTGATTCTTGGCCTCTTCGCTGTGACTTTCTCCTTAAAAGTACTTCTGATTCCAATACAGTGTTAACATTGTTAATATAGTGCTTCTGTTTCAAGGCATTTAACTTATAGATCAAGGTGTCCCTCTAAGCCAGACATCTGGTGAGTCTTTTTAAACAAATTTCATGGCTTATGAAATTATCCTCAGAATTACACGTTGTTTCAGATACATGTAGCAGCTGTGGTTGTAATAGGGGAAAAAATGGAAAAATATTTAAATTTATGTATGATGATATTTATATATGATGTTATTTAAATATTATCAGTGTTTTAATAGTGAAATTCTGATTTTGAAAATTTTTTTTCGTCTTCTAACAGAGAAAATTAGAAAAGCGCTTCCTAATTCAGAGGACCTTGCAAAATTGGCACCTGACTTTGATAAGATTGTCGAAAGCCTCAGCTTATTAAAGGACTTTTTCACCACAGGTAAGGAAGGACCTGTTTGATCTCACTTAAAATGCCAGAAACCCCAGAGGAAAAATACCAAGATGTATTCATTTGTTGATTCCTGTCTTTTAAATGAAAACATGTAGTACAAATGAAAGACAGATTTTTGAAAAAAAGACTGTACACAAAGTTTTGGTGCTCAGTGGTTTTAAATTTTGGTTAGTGCAACGAAATGAAAATTTTTAAGAGCTTAAACATGCGTGGCTTTAGTCAATGAGGGAAAAAAATATCTCTTGTTCCTGACAAGTAGATGAGACTTCCTATGTGCTTGCTTTTCATAATTGGTTAGAACCAATTTGGTGATTTTAGAACAAATTTAATTATGATGGACCATAATGAGTAGAATTTACTGAGGTTAATCCTGGTATATTTGCCCAATTTATGCCCTATCATGATATAACTCTGAAATCTCAGACATATTTGTTTGCTCATTCCTGTCAAATTTTACATTTCTATTTCCCCTTTTGCTGGTTTTTCACAGGTCACAAATTGGTTAGTGAAGTCATAGGAGCTTCTGACCTACTTCTCTTGTTAGGTGTGTAAACAGACATTTTTGCTGACCTTAACATGCCTTTTAAATGCTTCTAATGAACTAGTTGCAAATAAAATTGCAGACCAAATTTATGCTGCTTATGCTGAATTTTAAAACTCCAGAACTATATTGGGCAAATTCCTTATTTTACAGGTGAAAATAATAAAATAATTATTTTGCAGTAAGACTAAAATTCCTAAATATGTATCTGTAAGATTAAAACTATTAGAAAGTTTGCTTAACCAAAATATTTTCTTGAGAGTGATACAATTGTTTCTGATAATTGAAATGAAAAGTAATTTTAGTTTGTCTCATCTGTCCTGTCACAGTTGACATTTTAAATTTATTTTGTTACTATATGTGGTTTGTAATGGCAGTGGTAAATAGCTGAACTGTAAGTACTCTCATGGAAAATTATCCTTATCAAAGATTGTCTTTTTTTGATTGTAATTTTCAGTGATACTTTAAACATGTCCTATAATACTTAAAAAGCGTTTTTTGTTTTGTTTTGGTTTGGTTTTTTTGCATAGGTTACCAGTATGTTCCTTAAAATAAGAATAGCTTTTAATTTTCGGAAAAGTGATTTTTGCTCTAAAAATGTATTTGCCTTTAAAATAAATTGGAATTTGGGCTACTGACCACAATGGAGAATTTGAAGGACTGCGTATTTATCTTTAAGGTTCACCTGGAGAAACAGCGTTTAGAGCAACAGATCATGGATCTGAAAGTGACAAGCACTATAGAAAGGTAAGTATAAAGGAGAATTCTCCTTTATACTGAAAGCGATAAACTTTCTACCCACCTGGAGGATTTGAAAACAGTAACGTCTGAGGAGCAAATATAAAAGCATCTAAGGAGAGGTGTTTTTAATCTTGGTACAGAGTGCAGGTACTATGTGACAGCTCTGGAAATATTATTGGAGAAGCCCATTTCCTTCAAATATGCTCTGTGTAGTTAGTTACAAGGATCGTTTTTAACAAAGGGCTTTATTGTTAAATATGTATAGGAAAAGCTGATTAAGTAAAACAAGCAGGCTTTTCTTTTCCCTAGGACTTCTCAGACCTTAATATACTTGTGTGCATTGTGAATCGCAAGAGAAGTCGAAGTGTGCAGAGTTGTCCAGATTTATTTAGCAACAGAACCCTTTTTCCATGAAATATATTCTAGGGACTAATGTTTCATGGCATATATACTTAGGGGAAATATTAAGGGAATAGGAAATGGGTTATTAGGGGATAAATTGATTTGTTACCTTAATAGTCAACAATTGTGTATAGAGTTATTTCGGTTATGTTAATTTCAATACTTGTGTTAAAATCCATATGAAAGTTTTGGGAGAATTGCTAATGTAAAATAACATATGCATTGTTCTTTATTTATATTCATATGTTAACCTGACATTCTCTTAGTCTTCATTTTTTTCATCTTTTGAAATTGGTAAGATAACTGATTCCTTGAAAGTTTTTCTCAAAAAATCAATATTTAGATAAATAGATACCTGAAAAAGTATTCATTGAACTTTTTAAAGTTAAATATGGAGTATGTAACTTTTATACTGAAGGTTATTATGGTTTTTATAAATTGAAGGGAAATAATTTTATGTTTATTTGGAAAGAAAATAATTCCTATGTGTAGGTTTCCATCTCTCTCCTTGTCCTTTAACTGAACTTTTTATGTGATATTCCAGGTTTAAATTCTAGTATTTCGAAAGACTTTTCTCTTGCCTTTTAACTAGATCTTTTGGAAGAAACGTTTTAAGATGTGCATGCATATATGTGTGTGTGTATAAGTGTATTTGCCTTTTAACTTGATCTTGTTTGATACCTTTTCCATTGGCATTTTAGCTAAAGGGACATCCTTGACTATTCATGCTACTGGGGAGAAAAATTTGAATAGCAATTAGCCTATCATGCAAAGCTTATTTTGAGCCAGCGCTTGGCCCTTAATGCAGGTAGACTTAATGTGCAAAGAAGAGCTAATGTAATGAGGGAGAAGGAACCTCTCTTATAGGATTAGTGGTGTGGTTTTCGAGTGACGAGGTTTTTTTTGCTTAGATCAGTTAGGGGAGGGCAACATCTTTGCTGTTCTCACGTATGGCCAAGGATTGCTTTGGTGAATGAAAAACCTGTTTCAGGGTCTAACTCAAATAATCTCCTTAAAATCCTGTTCAGATGCTTAATGAATAACTGTTAAGTGATCAGGAGCTTTGCAGTACAGAAGAAGTGAGAGAATGGATCCCTGGGAATATAATTATATTCTCAGATTTTTTTTTTTAAGATTTTATTTATTTATTTGACAGAAAGAGACAGCCAGCGAGAGAGGGAACACAAGCAGGGGGAGTGGGAGAGGAAGAAGCAGGCTCCCAGCAGAGGAGCCTGATGTGGGGCTTGATCCCAGAACTCTGGGATCCCTGAGCCGAAGGCAGACGCCTAACTACTGAGCCACCCAGGCACCCCTCTCAGATGTTATTTTACACAATAGACATAAAAGTAAATTTACTGCTTTATTTTATAACGTACTTTGCTTAAAGGTAAATGTCCTCATTTACTATTTCCTTTTAAATTTTTCATAATTTATGGTGATTATCTTTCCCATTAAAAACTCAGCAATTAATATTATTAAGTCTAGAGTTGTAATTAAGCTGCTTTCATTACAGTTTAAATTAAATTGTAGCAAATACTAGTATAAGAATTTACTATACAAGGAAAGTTTTTCCAGCCTCAACTAGTGGTTTTAAATTTTGTTAATATGCAACATTATGTGTTTCACAGCGTGGCTCTTACCTATCGTACTCTTACCTATGAGAGCCCCAGATTGAAAATGGTATTCAGAGTTTGAAGCAGTCACCTTAGGTTAATGGTTGTCTGGGTTGTACCAAAATTTCTGGCCAGACTTAAACTAGAAGTGTAAAAGTAAATGTGAATCCAATTTTCTTTAAAGTAGTAATAAAAACATTTCTACAGCTAGGACTAGAGAAATTTGTCCTTGCTAATAGAAGAACACAGGGGCACCTGGGTGGCTCAGTCCATTACCGTCTGACTCTTGGTTTCGGCTGGGGTTGGGATTTCCCCATCCAGAGATGGGGCCCAGTGTTGGGCTCCCCACTTAGTGCGGAGTCCACTTCCCCTCTGCCCCTCCCCCTACTCATGCTGTCTCTCTCTCTCCCTCTAAAATAAATAAGTAAATTAAAAAGAAAAAAAAACACATGTGGAGAAGTGCTGGCAGGTAGAGGAACAGTTAGGACCTTTCAGAGTCAACTGAAGTGAAAATGATGGAGCTGAAAGAATACAGATGTCAGATTGTTTGACTTGAGTCAGACAGAATGACTAACACAATGAACTGATTACCTGTAGCTCCCAGTCTGTGTCAGTAGACTTTTAGGTACTCTGGAAAGTTGTAATTGAGTTCTACCAAAAGTCTACAAAAAGTGAAAAGCACATATTTCTGCACGATGCTACACAGGCTAACTAAACATCAAGTTTCTTTGACTTCGCCTGCATTTATATTATATCTGTTGAGTTTACGGACAGTAGTTATTCACATCTTGTTGACCAGAAGTTCTGATACTTATTACCAGATTTAAAAAATGGAAAAATATCAAAACCACTTTTCAGTAAATGCTGTTAATCAGAAATTTTAAAATTTGTATCCACTGAAGAAACATTAGGGCCCTTGACGTCAATTGAATAATATCCTTGAGACCTGGAGACCTTCAGAACCACCTGAGGGCAAATTGAGAGTTGAAGTGGTGAGCCTATTTTAGTAACTAATTTGCAAATCTGCATATTTCTGTGTATCAATCATAACAGATAAGTGACAAGACCACTTAGTGAATCTTCTTTTTTAGATTCAGTAAGATTGTCTGTTCTAGTGAAAACTAACTTGCTAAATGAGACATGTTATTATCTGTGCTTTTGTTTGATCATGTTTCTGATTGATCATAAGCATCTCACAGAAGTAACTAATATGGTCATTCTGAGGGTTACAAGCACATTTATAATTTATAGAAAACATTTGAAGAACCTCTTAAAAGTCTAAATCATGAAGAGTGGTATTACCATTTTAAGTATAATTATTAGATAGTAATTAATGCTCTTCCTTTTCACATGTTACTGTAATTCTTATTTTTGTGGCTTTACTTATCTTGTACTTCCCAGCTGAGATCTCTCTTCCCTTTTCTGCCAGATTTTTTTCTCATCCTTAAAGCCTCCTTAAAGCCTTGCTCTTTTGTCCTCTTCATGAAATCTTCTATAACTATTTTAGTGTCCTTAACTATACTCTTAACACTGAAAACAGTTGCCAGCTGAAACATTATTTACTTTGGCTTGCATTCTTTCTATCATAAGATCTCTGTCCTTAGAACACCTAGGATAATACTGAGCTTCTAGCAAAATTGAGTGATTTATTTAACACAGTAAAAGAGATGCTAATTGAGGTAAATAAATTTCATTAATGCCAACAAGTAGGCCACAAAATTTTATTTAATATGTCTTCACTCTGATCACATGTGAATGTCTTTTGGTCTTTGATCTTTGGCATCTACTGTGGAGCGTAAGAATGTGAAAGTAGTGCCTGTGCCTAGTAACTGTAATGAAGCAGCATTGCTTAAGTAGGATTTATGTTTCTGGGATTCCTCAGTCAACAAATAATGTAGTAACTGTGGCAAAATGAAATTCCCACAACCAACACCATCAAGCAACCACAGATCAGTAAACTAGTTCCTGAGGAGCTAACTGGTTAGAATCGTAGCCAGGAAGCCAACCCACTTGTGCACTGGAGTGTAGTATTTGGGAAGCAGAGGGATCAGAGAAAGAAAAGCAGGGAAGATCTGCATGAAGAAAAGTGGAATGGCAAAACAGGAATCCTGTTTTATTCCTTCATAACCACACTGTCCTTTTATGTCATTTAAGAAACATTAAGTGCATACCGTGTACATAATACTGTTTTTTGGTAACAATTTAGAACAAAGGGGATTTGCTAGAAATTGTAAGATTGATGAAACTATCCTTAATAGACTGATTTGTTCATCTCTTAAGATTATCAGTTGTAGAAATTGTCCAAGTATTAAGATAGGAAATGATATTTCTGAATACAAGCAGGTTAAATAATCCAAATGGAAAGACATATTTCCTTCAGATATCTATTAATAAACATTTTCCCACTGACCATAAATACCTTGAGCAGAGCTATGTATTACTGGGAGGGGAGGAAATAGTTATTTTTAGCAAATCAAATAGAATTATTCAAATTTTGGAAAGTAGTTAATGTCTACCAGTATTTTTTGAATGGAAGGGGAAAGAAGTCTTCACTTTCATAAAGTTCTTTTCTGGACCCAAGTTACTTTTAAAACTAATAAAGCAGGAGTTGGCATACTTTCCCTTAAAGGGCTGGGTATTGAATATTTTAGGTTTGTAGGCCCTAAGGTCTCTGTGAACTACTCACCCAGCCCATCTTCTTAGTAATTCAAATATGCCTTCTGATGTATTGTAGTATTACCATTTTTTTCTTTTAATGTGGAACCAGCTGGAGTCAGGGCCACTTTGTAAATAGACCATCATGCCAATAAGACAGTATCAGGTACAGACTTCGTAGTCACACTGCCTGCATTCAGATCCTACCCGTTCTGCTTTCTGAGCTATGTGATCTGGGTTGGATAAGATCAAATTCTAAGTTGCTGGTTTCCTCTGCTGTAAAAGGGGGAACCCCTGCTTGATAGGGTTGTTTTATGGATAGCCCTTTCGCACAAAATCTTCACATAATAAAACTAAACAAATACTGGCTATCAGGGTGATGATGATGATGATGATGATGATTACTTTACCTTTTTAATTACTGCATGAGTTAATTGCCTGCTAACAGTATTTGATTAATTTCCTTCCCTTTTCTTAATTTCTGTGGTGTGTTCTGGCGTTTATGAAAAATGGGAAAAATAGATTATAAGGCTGATGTATAGCTTATTTACAGAATACACATTTTTTTGAAAACCCAATTTGGATTTTATGCGAAACTTCATGTGCATTATTAGGTAAAAGGAGGTCATAATATGATTCATTGAAGGAATAAACATGTGCCAAGCCTTTCTTTAGGTGTCAGCTATAACATATGTCAAGTGTCAGGTCTTATTCTAGGTGGTAGGTATACAAACAGGATAAGGGCCTAGTTCTGCTATGAATTTTTAAAATGCTGTTATAAATACAGTATTTTAAGTGTCTTCACATATGAATGACTTATAACTTTAAGATTATTTAAAATCTTTCCTGTCTGACTTTCAGGTTTTTGCAGCATTTTTGGCTTGATATTTTGGTTTCTGGAGTTATCACTGATTTTCTTGATCTAATGTTATAATTTTTTAAAAATCTGACAATAGTGTAGAAATAGGAGACTGAGAAAAAAAAAAAGAAATAGGAGACTGAGTTGCAGCGTCAAATTGACAATAACTAGGAGATGTTTAGAGAGTATGTCATCTGTAGTTGTTTACAATAACTATTATTTGCAACAATTATGTTTATATATAACGTATATGATTTTAACATAGTTACGTGCTGTTTCTTGAGGGAAAAATATCTGAGCTTGGGAAAATATTTATTGAACAAAATGTATTTTGTCCATTTAAGGAATGTGTCTTACACAGTAGTCACATTTCTTTTCCTGCCTTATTCCATGTGGTCTTAGCTCAGAAGCCGTATTTAGGGTGAGATTTGATGCCCAGAATTGGATAAAGGTAACCTCCTTTAGTCATGTAGCATAGTGTAAATAGTTTTTTCTGTGTCTAATTCTTGTTTTCTTCCTGCTTTTTTCAGGAGGTAACAATTAATTTCAACTATCTTCACATAACAGTGCTTCAGTAACAGACTTGGAAGGAAAGTGAGGTGTCACTAGAAAGAGGGTGTTTGCTTGTGATGTAGTAGATATTAAGTATTAACCGTAAAATTTGCATATAGATACAAGCAAAGGATGAGGGAGGGGTATTTAAGCTATAAGTAAAAACGAATCATGTGCCCGATAGACTAGCGCAGTTAAGAAACGTGGAGTAGTAGTGGCTCACTGTTTTGACATTATGTGAGTTAGGATACCGGGGGTGTGTTCATGCAAGCACAGGTACACTACTGTGTAAGCCAACACAGGAAACCTTTGAAAGGGTATTGTTTTGAGACATCTAAACATTTGGATGATGAGAAGTGATTATAGTGAATGACAATAAAAATAAGTTGATTACTCTTCTTTCTGCTTTATGAAAAACAATCATACAAAAAATGAAAAAATGACAGATGGGGAATGATGAGGACAGTGAGAGTAGTCAGTTGGCATTGTCTTTCTTTGATAGATATATCCATGACCATAAAAGTATTCATTTGAAAGATTTATCTTTAAAGATAACCACAGGTTTTTATAAATATATTTTGTATTGTTGAATTTAGAAACAGATGTTGACAGTTCAGTTATGTCACCTGCCATTTTGATGTTCTCTCACTTGTCACACAGAAATTTCAACTAGTTTCATCCTTTGATTTATAGCAGGTCAACCAGTTTCATTACTGTTGGCATAGCCTAATGTAGTCAATCTGAGAATCAGACAAAAATCTCCCAAATTATATGCTAATACTTTCCCTTAATTTAAAATGCTTTACTATAATGCTAGCTTTCCTGTTTGTATTTATTTCTTTTCCGGAAAACTTTTATTTATAGTAGAAGTCTTTGGGTTATACAAAGTAAGTTATTAAGCCTCTGGATGACTCTACTAATTAAATTTTGAATGTAATGTTAACCAGCATTTTGGGAAACTTTCTAGTTGTATTATATAAAATATAATATTTTGGACAATTATTTTAAAAAGCTCTGAAGCTATTTGAAACTGCCAAGTTAGATTATTTTAATGAGTTTAGCTTTCCTAGCTCTTTTTATTTTTATAATGTGGTAAAACTTGAGCCCATTGTTCTTCCAGAACACTGTTCTTTTGCAAATTAAATAGTGACCTCATTCATTGAAACTTTACCTTTTTTAGGGTATCTAATTGAAAACTGTTAAGCTTGTGACATTGTCAATACTTAGTTGTCTTTTCTCCCACGTCTCTTGAGGTCTCTTAGCTAATAGGCCAGCAATTAAAAATGCTGTACAGAAAATGACATGTATTGAGTACCAATACACATGTAAATACATTGTGATAAAAATTGCATCAGTTAACATGTCATGATTATTAATTGGAATGAGTTTTAAACATAGGAATTGTGATTGTGTTGTACATAGGTAACTGGGTTTTGTTTCATTTTGAATTTTCATAATAACTATATTATCTCCAAATCTCAGTTATTTTCTTTTACAGTACTTTTGCTTTAGTAATTGATAAATTCTTACTTATGTTCCTAGAGGCTGTTTTTACTCAATGTCAAAGCAGCTCATAAAAAGTGAAAAATCAGTCATACTACTTACTTTATATGTATAAAAATAAAACAGTGCTTCAAACATTACTTTTTAATTTGCAGAAAGAGAATCCTAAATTGTAGTCAGATAAGCTTGTGTGCATAGGCGTGTAGAATATATGAATTAATGTAAAACTGTGGTTAACTTGTTGCTTGGAAACTCAAATTAATAGTTTTGAGGGACTGTAATCTTTAACTGAAGTCCTTAGATATCAAGGAAAAAATACTTAAGAATAATAATGTAATAATTAAATGAACTATTATGTATATTCCATTCAGTCTTGTGAGAATTATGGTTGAGAATTAAAAGATTTTTTTCCCCTTTTGTATCAAGTCAGGAGAATACACTAGTTCATATTGGCAATCCAAAAATAAGGGTTGAAGTAATAAGTTGTTAACTACAATGCCACTTTCCTTCAGCATTCCAGTTAGTTTAGGTTTTACTGTATATTAATATTATATATCTGGCTCATTTTATTCAGCAGACAGTCTCATTGCTTTTCACTTTTTAAACTCTGCTGTTTTGTATTTCTGAGACATCTAATTTACTGAGGGGGAAAATGGAAATGTGGTATAGAGCCCTATTAGATAGTGGCTCTAAAGGTACAGAAATGCATTTCCATTTTTGTTATAAGCTATCCATTCTTCCCTAACTTACACCTGTTCCTTGCTTGTGCCCTTTGGTTTAACATTGTTCTCCTCCCCAATTTTCCTCTTCTCCTCATTGTAAACTCATGGCAGGGTCTGCTTGGTGAGCTCATTCTCTTACAACAGCAAATTCAAGAGCATGAAGAGGAAGCACGCAGAGCCGCTGGCCATTATAGCACGAGCTATGCCCAACAGAAGCGCAAGGTGATGGATGATTTAAGGGGGCTACTGATGTGTTCACACTAATCAGCCATTTCTACCAAGATCATGTCACCTTAATCCATTCATGGACTCCAGTGATGGGAAATTATTTTTAACAAAGTAAAAATATGAAAGATACATAATGCAAATATGTAACTTTCCTGGAGTGGATGAATAAACCCAAAATATTAAACATAGGAATTTGTTTTCTGAAACTGAGATTCTCTGTGAGGGTCCATGGATTTGTATTTAGAGAAGAATTATAAATTGTGATTTGCTTGGTCCAGTTATTATATCGAGTCACCCTCAGTTTGTAGCCAGCTTGTCTATGGTTCTCCCAAGTTTTCATTCTAAAGTATAAAGGATTACTGTGGACAACCACTATTTAAATTATTTAAAGAACGAAATTTACTTGTTTTAGTAAACTGGGTCAGCAGAAAACATGGTTATTTCTTGTAGAAGAAAACTATTTTGGTATAAATTTTGGGTAAAATTATTCGTATACACCCTGATAAGCTCATTGATTAGTTTTTCCACAATCATCAGTGAAGTCAGCACAAATAAATTTTCACCTTGGACTACTGAAAGATTGAACATTGGAAATTTGATATGATTCAGGTCGCTGAAGAACAGATTCTAATAAAAGTCGGCATAAGTCTGTACAAATGTTTGGTTATAGGTATAATAAAAAAATCCTTAAAAGGATGCTTTTGGCTGATAGATGATCCCATTTTGTAGACCCCAAGATTCTGAAGAGTTCTGAAGAGACTTGAGTCAAAATGAAATGAATGTCATGACTTTAAAGTTACATTCTGAGATCTTGACATCAGCGTAATTAAGTTACATATATCAGATGAAGAAAGTTTTAAAAGTCGTATACAAATTTTACTCAGGAAAAGAGATTCAGCCTCTTAGTTAGCTTCCTGTAGGTTCTGAAGTCAACCAATATTATAGATAATGATTTAATGTAGTAATTTTGCTTGCTAACCTTACCTGTTTGGTGATGGGTGATACTTGCGAGTACTCCTCACAATTTCATTTATCTTTTCAGTGTCGCTTCCTGGCTTTTCTCAATTCCATGGCTGTGGAATCAGCTTCTGTATATTTAGCGCTCAGTGAACAAACAACATAGGTGGACGTGAAAATAAGTTATTTTCCTGTTTGGTTAAGTTAAAGTAGGTGTGTTAAACCAAGAAAGGGCTTATTTTAAATGGTGCTTTAGCATTCTCTGCTCTGTATGTCGTTGAAGTGCCATTTAAATATTCTAACAAATTGGATGCTTAAGCTGAGCCATCTGTTCCTTAGGTTTGTTACAGAAAGAAGGGGAAGAAGCTGCTGTGTTCTGGTATGTTAGTTAGAAATATTAATAGCTCTAGTTACAAGTTCTTGTTTTTTCATAACGGTAAAATAATTTGAAATGAGTCCCACAGATCTGCCATTCTAAAATATGGTTCAAGATTATTGATATACTTTTGAATCCGATGATTTAAGGGATATTAGTAGTGAATAATGTTCATTTTCTTCATTGCCCAAGGTTAGTGTTCATTTGAGGCCTACTTTACTGAGCTGTTTTCAGGTTTAGAGACCTCATTTCCGTTTCTGATGTCATCAGATTGTCCACGTAACCTTTCATTCCGCGTTTTCCCCACTTGTGAAATAGCCGCTGACAGGATGGCCCCTCTGTGTGGGTAGTTTACCGAGGCGTGCTTCGCAGCGCACCGGACAGTCCGGCCCACTCTGGAGCTCCCTGGGCGAGGGTAAATGGAACTGCAGAAACAGTTCATGCTCTTCTGTAATGGCATCATTCTCCTGGCCTTCACGGTCATTTCCTTACTGCATCTCCCCCTGTTTCTCTCGGTCGTGGGTACACAGGTGCCTTTCCAACCTTTCACTGTCCTCATGATCCGAATCCTAATTCATGAGATTTGTGTCATTCCTCCAGGCCTTTGAGGTTTTCTTGAGGTGCACAACCACAGCTTTTTGTTACTTCTTAATCATTCTTTTTCCCTTACCTACTTGAAAATGTAAGTAGGCCTTCATTTTTTTATATCTTATTAGTAGCAGCTAATAAACTGTCCCTGTAGCTCATGGAGACAGTAGATTCAAATTGCCTTGGGTAGTTTTTCCTCCTACGAATACATACACATACGTGGAAATGTTTACGAGTCCTCTGCCTCTGTATTTCGGTACTTCAGAATGGCCACAGTGGCTTAGTAGGAAGAAATACCTAAAATACAACACTCAGGCTTGGTTTTGTGAGGGGCTAGTAAAGGTTTTTCTTTTTCAGCTTTAGCTTGTTTCTGCGGAGGATTCCGCTCTATCTCCATCAGTTTCACAGCCCTGGAATTGTAGAAAAGCTCTGGTTTCAAGACCATTGATACCCATTTCTGTCAGGGTGAGTTTTAAATTAATTTCATAATGCAAACTGAATATATTGAACGACGGGACAAGAAGTTAACTCTTGTTGTAAGTAACAGAACTTTACCAGTGAAGTGCATCAACATTAAATATACCGGATTGCTAGTTAAGATACTGAATAAGTGGCAGGTGAAAAATCCTATGTGCTGTTCCCTTAAGAAAATATGGAAATGTGTCTTCTCATTATCTTTAATATTTACTTTGTAAACCTAAAAGTTTTCATCTTATTTCCTAGAAAATATTGGGTCTGATTCTTGACTCCACCATAACGCCTGTCTTTTAATATAATGTTAATTTTGATGTTCCATTAAACTGAGTAGATAGGAAGCATAGTGATAAAACTATGCATGAGTCATGCCTAACCCTTGTTCCAGAAGGGCAAATGATAAATCTAAAACTCCGAAAAATACAAATTTATAAAAACCTTAACACTTAATCATTACTAAATACTAATATTAGCATAAAGATTTGTAATAGTCTAATAACCTTGTATCATTTTAACTTTTTATATACCCTTTTTATTTTACCAAATTACCAAGTTAACCATCTATAGAGCTTGGTTTACAGTAAACATTCTAACTTTTTTGTGTAATTGTATTAGTACTTAATTATTGTCCCAGATGTAGAGTACTAGTTGATTTTCTATGATAATTTAGGATATATTGCATGAAGTCATTAAATAATCACATTCAGAACTAAAACAGTTTATACTAATACTGCTTATACATTTCATACTAATTTAGCTGCAGTCAGATGAGTATTTTAATGGAACACAGTTACCTTTTAAAATGAATTGGGAAATTAATCTACATAGCAAAATTTTTATGACCACATTATTACAGTATGATGGCATGCCATATGAAAACAACATGGGATTCTTTATTTCTTCATCAGTCTTCAAGATTTTGTTCTTCAGGTTGTTGGTGCCTTCCCAACTTGCTTGTTTCCTCACATTTTAGGAGACTATTAATAATTCTTGTCCATTTTACACAGTCAAATGAAAAAGCTGCTCTCCATAAGTCTGCTTGCTATACAAAAATGAGAAAACCATAATAAAAATTTTGTTTTTTGTTATCTTTTCTTCTAATTACTGAATCATATTTGGAGATTTTTAGGCATAGACTTTTAAGGAAAAAATAGTATGTTCATAGCAAGTATTGTCATCTTTATTTAAAAGAAGTTTGGGGAATATTTTGAGAAACTCTTTGGAAAGAGGAATTAAAACCTCAGAATAACTTTTTATTGTATGGATAAGAGTTATTAATATCTACCTCAATAAATAAATCATTTAAAATTTTTTATATGTAGTTACTACCATAATGTCTTGATTGCTTAAAGAGCCATTGAATGAAAGTGAATAAGGATTTACATGAATTTTACCTTAAGTTTTGTCTCCTATGAAATAAATTCATGTTTATGAATTTTGATTATCAGAAATTAGACAATTATATTGAAAGACTGAGTATGACAACTTCTGCACCTCACCCAGGAGTGAAAGCACAGTTATATGGATTTGTCATAAATGACATCATTTTAATAAAATCAATCATTGTGTTTTATATTTTGAATTATACTGTGACTAGAGCCTGTTAATGCAATAAAGTTCTTTGTTGTTTTGGATATTTTGTCTTAGAACTATTAGCATTAGTAACAATTGGAAGTAGTTTCCACAATAGCTATAGATTTTATTCTACTTCTGTTTTATGTTTAAATCAATTTTAGTTCCCTTACTCAACGTTATTGCTCCTGCATTCACTCTGTTATCGGTTAGCAGATCTTGCACTGAAACTGAATTTAAAAACAAGCATCTGGCTCCACTTAAAGCTCTGAAAATACAAGTTGTTCTTTGCATTTAGTAAATACTTCCCTACTTACAGAATAGAAATGGGTAATAGATGCTTAACATATACACTGTGATTAGTGAATTTTTTCAGTAGCTATAAATGATAACATGCATCTAAGTTCCCAAAACACATTTCTGAAGGTGTCAATGCTCTTTTTCTACAAGCTTCCAAATACCTGGGGTTGAGTATAAAACAACCTGTGAAAACCATAGTAACCATGTGTGTTGATCTCTTATTTTTCTAACGAGCCATTCATCAGGAATGACTAGAATAGCATCTAGAAAAGGATTGCTTTTTAAGGCTTTTACGTATTAATACAATTATAAAATTTTGATAAGCAATTTTAGTGTTTACTACAGATGTTTTTTACTTTATTAAATCATTTGATTTAAATTTTGCTTTGAAAAAATATGCATATAAAGTCAATAGTTTTTGTTTTTTAAAAATACTTTTCAAAACATTTAACTTACTGTACATTTTAGGTAAATCTATTTCTACTGAAATAAAATTAATTTATTTTAAATATTTAGGTGACAGACAAAGAGAAAATTGACCAGCTTCAAGAAGAACTTCTGCATACTCAGGTAATTCTGATGAGTAGAAAGAACTAGGGACTTGAGGGGCACCTGGGTGGCTCAGTCAGTTAAGCGTCTGCCTACATCTCAGGTCATGATCCCTGGATCCTGGGATCGAGCTCCATATTGGGCTCCCTGCTCAGTGGAGCCTGCTTCTCCCTCTGCGTGCCACTCCCCCCTGCTTGTGCGCTCATGCGCTCTCTCTCTGTGTCAAATAAATAAATAAAATCTGTTAAAAAAAAAAGAAAGAAAGAAAGAAAAAGAAGAAAAAGAACCAGGGACTTTAATATACTTAAGTTTGATGATGTGGGAATTTTTTTAAGAGAGCAAAATTTGGAGTGATTTGATGATACGACCTTATTATCAATAGATGTTAAAAAAATGCAAAAGTAAATTGAGAAATAAGGAATAAAAAAGACATTTGGTAAGTGTGGCTAACTCCTTTATGTGTAGAAACCTATTTTTGAGTGAATCTTGTACTTCTAATTTTGAAGAAAAACTGCTATGGAAAAAAAAGTGGGGAAAAGTGACTTGTTCTTACCAAGACCTATGCTTGCATTTTTACATTGCTAGGCTAATTAAGTCATATAGTAAGTTGATTTGAGTCTCCTATAGTTCTGGTCAGCCCTCGGTATCTTTTTCCTTTACTTCTCCAAATCCCACAACTAATCAGACAATGGCTTTTCTAAATGTATTTCTGGCACTAATTTGAAAAGCTCTTCTCCTATAGTTGGCTATAAAACTTTCATTATTTTAAAGACATGTTGTTCTGTACAATCTGATGAGTAGGTAAATTATAGTGCAAAATTGCCATATCACCCATTCCATCATTAGTTAATATATTGTTATGATTATTACTATATTCTGATGTAATATAAATACAACTGTAATATATAATCTAGTTATGTTAATTTACATGGTTAACAATGATGTGCAATAATTAAGTTTTTGTCTTTTAAGAAAACTTTTTTTAAGGGGGTCTCTTTTTAGGGGAAAAAAGTACAAGGGACAACCTAGATGAAATTAAACAGTATATTTTTAAAGGCTTCCTGGCCATGCATTTCCAATCTTCAGTTCAGCCAGAGGTTAGGAGTCATTGGTCTCAAAGTGTGATCTCTGGAGCAGATGCATCAGTACCCTTCCAGGAGCTTGATAGAAATGCAAATTATTGACCCCTTCCTAAACCTCCTGAATCAGAAACTCTAGAAGTAAAACCCAGCAATCTTTCTTTTTAAAAGCCCTCAAATTATTGTGATGGATCCTTAAGTTTGAGAACTACTGGTCTCGATCTTTGGAGGACAGCTTAGTAACACATCTCTGCAGAATGGCTAAAGATTGGCACCTATACCAAAGAATGGTTCCGTCCCCAGAAAATGTAGACCCTGTAGTTGATTCCCTATTTACAAAGACATGAGCCAGTGGAAATCCTACCACCCTTGTATATCCATCGATATCAACTCCTTGATTTGTGCAATTTGTAATGTCAGCCAGTGGGCATTGACACAAACACTGTATGAAAAATTCCTGATATAATAAGCCCTGGGGCTATCTGTATCAGTGATTTGCCATAGAAATACAATGCAAGCCACATGTGTAATTTAAAATTTTTACATTCCAAAAAGGTAAAAAGGAATAGGTAGAACAGATTTTAATATATTTTATTTAACCCAGTAAATTCCAAATTAGTATCATTTAAACATGTAATTAGTATAAAAACAGTAATGAGGTATTTTATTTATTCATTTTTTTTAATTGAATTGTTAAAGCGTGGTGTGTATTTTACACTTAACAGTACATCTCAGTTCAGACCAACTGTATTTCAGAGTGCTCAGCAGCTCCAGTGGCTAGTGGCTACCATATTACACAGCAAAGATCTATGTTTTTCAGAATTTTGTTGTATATATTACATATACAACGTATAAATGAACACGTGTTGTTAAAAAATGTTTATAGTAGGATCTAGCTTTTAGTTCTGCCTGTCTCATATTACGGAGTTCTGCAGAATATGCTTTTTTAAAATTTGACTTAAGTTAGACATTCTCTGAGGATAGACGCCTGATTTCCTATTATTTACTTTGTTCTTGAAAGATTACAACAACCTAAAAATTGTCCTAGGAATGATCTTCCATTTTGAAAGGCATGATATTATAAGTTGGACATAAACATTCTGCTGGTAGGAAGTAGTAGTTCTTAAGAGTGTCTGAACATTATTCATGTTTAGAGAAGAAACAATAGTATACAAACTGAGATGACCAAGTAGAAAAGGATCACATTTATTTGAGAAGAAAAGTGTGTAGCTAAGCATCTACTTTGACAAAACAAACCGTCTACATGTATTAGTCTTCTTTAAGTCTGTTTTTATGTCAGTATTTAAAAAATTAATGTGTAATCTCTGGCCTTGGAAACTTAACCAAAATTTGGAGAGTTGGAGCTCTTTGACATATATTTAAAATGCTGTGACCTTGGATAGGCTACCAAGGGTCCCTAACCCCAGGTCCCTAATCTAGGTAACCTTAGCTTCATGTAAAGACTTAAGGAAGCTAATGCCGGCAGAAACACTCAGTATTGGGCCTGTCACATAATATATGCTCAGATGCTATTAGCTGTTGTTATTTTATATCATTTTAATATACAACATAAAGTAATATGAGGAATGGAAAGAATTTGAATTTTTGTCAAATGTCCCTATAGTAAAGACTTAAGTTTTTGAAGTAATAGGAAATACTTTTTCAATAGAGTGTACTTAAGAACTTGCTTCTTTAAATTGTTACATTTTAGTATTTTTAAATAATTCAGCTGCTTCAATATAAAGAGCAAAGAGTTTTCCAAATAAAATGCCAAATTATAATAGAAAAATGAATTCAACTGTTTGTATGAGATAATTTTCATGATTTATTTTATTCTCTCAACATTTTCGAAGAAGCTTTTTAATTGAAATAAATCATTTTAAATATTCAGGAGCTATGACTTCAGGATTTTGGAAGATTTTAATTTAGACTTAATTAAATTATTAACTCATCTTTTTCTTATGTAGTTATGGTGTTATTTTGTTACAGTTAAAGTACCAGAGGATCTTGGAACGGTTAGAAAAAGAGAACAAGGAATTAAGAAAATTAGTATTGCAGAAAGATGACAAAGGAATCCATCACAGAAAACTTAAGGTATTTTCAGTTTACCTTAATTTTACTAGTTCCAGAACTTTGCCATTTCACATTGTGCATTCATCAATACCAGTTTTTAAAGCCGTAATGTGTTCTGTCCTTTTCTTTCTAACCTGATATCCTTGGGAGATAGGGAAGTCTTTTCCTATATTAAGACACTTCATAAATTATAGTCTCCAGACATTTGTTTCATACAAGACCCATAAAATCTTCATCCTTTTAACAGTCATTTCTTGTGAATCAATGTATTTTTCTAAAAAACCCCAGTTGTCTTTAGGCTTATTTAATTTCTACAGCTATAAAATCAGAATTGTGAGTTGAGGGACATTTAGATATGACTTAGCATCATAACTTACTTGTATTTTCAGTAAATGATTAGTCTCCTTTCTTCAGTTTTATAAGACTTAACATATTCTTCTGGAAGGTTTCTTTGGCATTCTAAAGCATATTTGTAAAAAGCATATGCTGATATTTTTATCCTCAGCACATTGGTAATTACCATTCTCAGTAAGTTAAATCTCATTATTGCCCTCTAAACCAAGCTGTATGTGCTGAATTAAGTTGAAGTAATATTTTTAACTTCTATCTCATATAAGTAAACAGAATTTATGTGTAGCATACCTACAATAAATCATGGCATATGTATTCTGAAGCCAAGGTCCAAAGATACGTAGTTGTAGTTTAACCAACATGTATTAGTAGTTCTGATTCTAAGTCATGACTGCATACAACAGATAATATCATGGCTTTATTCATAAGTTACCCATGGCAGTTGAGAAAAGTCATATCCAAGTATTAATGTATTTTGAGAGTTCACCTCAGAAATGGCATTTTCTCTCATAAAATGACATGTTAATGAAAATTTCAAGAATTTCTTGTTTATATTTTGGTGGAAGGGATAGCAGTTGCTTTTCATTTAATTACTTCTGGGTGTTAAGAGATGAAAGAAAACGTAGGCCCTCGTTTTGTTCCTACCTTGCATTGAAACTTGTCTTTAATTATTAAATGCTTGGCATACTAGTCCTTTTTGTCCTCACTTGTTATTTATTTGTTCATTCATTCTTTAGATACTTTCTTGAAGTTTATTATTTACCAGGTACCATGTTCTGTCCTGGTTCTAGAGAGAAAAACAATGCAGGGTGTCTGCCCAAGTGTCACAGTACACTTACTCATTCTTACTGATTTAACAGTCTTCTTGGTGATTTCTTTTCTACTTTTATCCTTTCATCAGTTTCTCTATCTCTCTCCCTCCCTCTGATACACGTACCAAAGTTGATAGGGGATGATTTCCTTGTAGTTGGTCACCTGACTTCTTGTTTGGCCTTTATGGTGTTAATGGTCTTCCTTTGTTGAGCATTTAATATTAGCTCTTCAATATTAAACAGTAACTTCCCTCTTTTAACATTTAGTTGGCAGGTTAAGAAATCCTCAGTTAATGTTCCGTATTAAATCAGAATATTTCTGAATAAAACAAATTGAATGAGAAAAAATGGAATTTTATACTGTTTTACTATGAAAGTGTATTTATGTAAAACATTTTGGATTTATCAGCTTTTTTTTCTCTTGACACATCTGATTTTCTTTAATTTGTTCATTGTTTAATATTAATTTTTAATATTTTACAGAAATCTTTGATTGACATGTATTCTGAAGTTCTTGATGTTCTGTCTGATTATGATGCCAGTTATAATACACAAGATCATCTGCCAAGGGTACGTGAAAAATTAATACCTAGGGAACTTGATCTTTAGCAGAAGAACACTTTAGGTTTTAAAAAAGTTACACACATACACACACACACACATATATATATATATACATACGCACGTATACACACACACACAGTATAGCCATATGCATACAGACACACCACACAGACATAAACAGAGACATGTTTTTTTACCTATATAATATTATTCATGCACTCTAGATGATGTCTTAAGCATTGAATGAATGTTGTTTGACTATTTTGGTCCATTGGCTTACATATATTTATATGTAATGAAGCAAGGTTATCAGGTATTTGGCAGTATGTATTTGTAATATCCATGAAACTAAAATACTGGAACAGTGGATTAAATGAGTCAGTGAGTGAAATTTAACACCATGGAATTGAAAATATCTTTATAAAGAGTAAACTAGCTGTGGAAAAGATTTGTAGAACATGAATGATCTGGTTTTAGACGTAGTGGTTTAAATAGCACAACTTTTTATTAAAAATTTGGTTATAAATAATGGATCCAATTAATATTTTGCTGTTTATATTTTCAATATGCATAGAGATAACAACCATCTTTGTTTTTATGGATGGGATTTTTAAAGTTATTTAACTCTACTTTAAAAGACTCAAAAATCTCCACGGTATTTCAAGTCTATTTAAATATAAGTTTGTATTTAAAAATCCGAATTAATGTTATTTGTTCTATGGTAAGGTTGTTGTGGTTGGAGACCAGAGTGCTGGAAAAACTAGTGTGTTGGAAATGATTGCTCAAGCGCGGATATTCCCTCGAGGATCTGGGGAGATGATGACACGCTCGCCGGTTAAGGTAGGACAGTAGGCCAACTGGCTGAAGCTCCTCAGGAAGGTAGCTGCTTCAGTGAAGGTTGTTCATTACGTCGAAATGAAGAATTGTAACTAAAAAGAATTGATACATAGCACTGGGAATTAGTCCTGTTGTGGAAAGCAGTGGAGGCACAACCTGGAGACCACTGTGACAGGAGCGGAGTGGGTAATGGAAGAGAGGTGAGAGAGGAGGGCAGAGGCGTGGTGGGGCCGGGCTGCACTGAGCCATTGTTAGGACTCTGGATTTTATTTGGAGTGAGGTCAGTGAAAAGCTGAGTCAGAAAATGAGAGTATTGGAAGTGGAGTCAGTAAATGTAGATAATTTTCCAGTTTTACTATAAGAGGCGTAGAGCAATGGGGCAGTAGTAGTTGAAGTATGTTGGATCAAGGGAAAGCTATTTACATACTGATCGTAATGATCTAGTTTGAGAGGTAAAAATGATGATATAAGAGAGAGGGAACAATTGATTGCAATAGTAGAGTCTTTGAGGTAAAAGGCTGGGACTCAGCATGCAATATATAGAAGTTCTAATAGTTCATCTGTAGTCACAAGAAGAAAGTCTATGGCTTCAGTCTTCATTCAACAAATATTTATTGAGTGCTTAATATGTTCTGGCACTATTGTAGGCAGTGTGTTGGTTAAGCAAAACAAAGATCTTTGCCATAATGGAGAATATGTTCTGGTAGGGGAAGCAGGCAATAAATAATAAGCAAAATAAATGACTAAATTACATAGTATGTTAGAAGGTGGTAAGTGTTGTGCCACCAAAAACAAACAAACAAAAAAAAAACGTGGAGCCAGGTAAGGGTAGGGTGCTGGGGAGACTGCATTGAGAAGGTAACATTTGAACCGAGGCATGTGGATATCTAGTTTAAGAGTGTTCCATGCAGAGAAAAAGTTAGTGCAAAGTCCCTGAGATGGCTAGGTGGCTGTTTTGTTCAAGGCCAGTGTGGCTAGAGCAGAGTGAAGAGTAGCAGATGACAAGATCAGAGGAATAATGGGAGGCAGGAGAAAGCAGATCATTAGGGCCTTGTTGGTCATTGCACAGACTTCAGTTTTTATTTTGAATAGAATAGGGAGCCAGTGCAGGGTACTGAACAGAGTAATATTACTTTTTTTTTTTTTTTTTTTTTTGGAGAGAGAGTGCTAATGTGCATATAGTCGGGGTGGCAGGGGTGGTGCAGAGGGGGAGGGAGAGAATCCCAAGCAGACTCCGTGCTAAGTGCAGAGCCTGACACAGGGCTCGATCCCAGGACCCCAAGATCACGACCTGAGCTGAAATCAAGAGTTGGATGCTTAACCAACCGAGTTACCCAGGCACCCTATAATATACTACTTTTTAAAAGGCTCACTGTGGCTGCTGTGTTGAAAATAGGCATAAATAAGGTAGGTAGAACTAATGAGCCCAGATGGGAAGGCATTGGAGTGTTCAAGTGATTCTCGGACAGGGAACTAGCCACAAAGGTGGTAAGAGATGGTTGGATTATGAATTATTCTTAAAGCAAAATCAGTAGAATTTCTTGATATACTTGATATGGAGAGAGAGTAAGCCAGTTGTCAAGATGATGCCAGTGCTTTTGTCCTGAATAAATTACAGCATGTAATTGACTCTGGAGTAGAGTGAATTAGCTCCGGAGAGAAGATTGGGAATTTTGGACTTGCAAGGGATATTAACAAATAAATAAGCAGTTGGAAATACAAGTTTGGAGACCTGGGCTAGAGACATAAATTTAGAAGTCATAATCAAATATCTAAAGGTGGTATTTAAAGCCATGATCTTACTGGATAAGATCACCGAGGGAGTGAGAAAAGGGAAGACACAGGATGAAGGATTGTGCCCTGGGCATGCCCAAGATTAAGAGGTTGAGGGTGGAGCAGACAACAAAGGAGCTTCTCAAGGAGCCACCAGTGCAATAGGGGGAACCAGAGCAGTGCAGTGCACTGGACGTCAGGTCAAGAAAACAGCCAGGAGGAGGCGGTGATCAGCGAGATCAAGGAGGATGAAGACTGATAATTGGCCACTTCACCAGTGGAGGCAATGAAGTAGAATATGTGCAAGTTTCCTTCACTTGCTTCTACTTGCTTAGTGAGAAGAGAGAGTACATTATCAGCTGTGAAGCAGAGAGAGGGGAGAAGGCATTAAAGATTGAGCTAAGAAGTCTTTCTAGGCTAGTGGTGACTCCAGAAGTGAGTTGATGAGAGAAGGCAAGGTATAATAGGATTCCTGAGCCATACTAAGTCTCCATTAAGATCTGTGGATACAGGGATGCCTGGGTGGTTCAGTCAGTCGAGTGTCTGACTCTCTATATTGGCTCAGGTCATAATCTCAGGGTCATGAGATCGAGCCCCGTGTTGGGCTCTGCTGGGTGTGGGGCCTACTTAAGATTCTCTCTCTCCCTCTGCCCCTCCTTCCATCCCCCTCCCCCTACTTGCACATGCACGCTTTCTCTCAAAAAAAAAAAAAAAACAAAAAAAAAACTGTGGAATAAACTTGAGGGAAAGCTGAATGGTTGTGGTTTTTTTTTTTTCTCTTTTACTTTAGCTGGTGGTGTAGAGTAATTGGAGAATTTAAAAATTGACATCACCAAGAATGAAGGCTAGAATAGACAATAAGGCTGATGGCTAAAATCCTCCAGAAATGAAGTCTCTTCGTAACTGCAACAAGCAGTCTAGTGTGATTCATATGCAGTGCACTGTTTTGGGTCTGGGCGTGAATTCAACTATGTTACGTAAAACTAGTTTCTTTTCCATTGCTCTGTGCTTTTGTGTGAATGCACCAAACTTTATAGATCCATTTTACTATTGATGGGCACTTGGGATATTTCCTGTGGGGGGAAAATCTGACTGTACCTTACGTGTCGCTCTATAATCATCTCTAAAAACATTGTAAACCTACCTTCTACATTGCTACCAGCACTCTAATTGTAGCGGCTGTTACATGAATAACATGATGAATGATGTTATAGTAAAATAACGTTATGAATGATGTTATTAGGAAGGAATTAATTTTCTTCTGACAGGCGAGTAAATCATAGACAGATTTCCTTGAAACAGTCAAGGCTGGTTTCTTTCCAGCTCACCATTATACCTCTAGAATTTACCAGGACTTCTCCTCCTTGATGGACTCTAAACTCCAGATTTTTGTCTCTCCTAAACAGATTGCCAGAATCTTGACTTAGCGTTTTAGCCTCTTTAACAGATTTTTTCTGCTCTGTTAACTGATGTGCAAACACCTTATGGGGAAATTGTGCACAAAGGGTAGGGCTTGGTTTTTAGAGATTCATTTCTACTGTCTATTTTTTTCTGGGGCTTTAGCACCTTAACCCAGGGCTGCTTGATACCCTGATCTCTGATCCTATCTCCTCAGCCCAGTAAGACTGCTTAGAGTTTTAACCTTTTCTCTTATGCTGCCCTGTGCTACAAATCTGCAAGCATCCTGAAGGAAAACAGCCATAGGAGTGTGCCCCTAAAATCCTCTGGGGTCTTGGACTGAGTCCAGGCTGCCATGGTTCCTCTCCGATGCCTTCAAACAGCTGAGTTTTGTTGGTTATCTAGCCTGCTTAGCTAGTCTCAATAGAAGGAATTGTATTTTAAGAGTGAAATCGGATCATTATAAAGAACCTTGAAAAGTTACAATTGAAAAGTAAAGGAATGGGAACTTTAGAAGTTCTCATGAAAGCCCTGACTGTTGATATAAAAAGTTGTTAGAAAATTCCTTAATGCAAATGTCACTCACTTCTTGGGTGAAGGCTGCCTTAGCTCCCCTATGGTCACTCTTGTGTGCACCTAGGTTTTGCTACACTGTCCTGTTAGCTCTGTGTATATTTCTCCCAGGAGGTAGTGAGCTCTGAACTGGGGACAGTGGGTTCTTTGTTTCCCCTCCTGCAACACTTGACACAGTTAGCCCTCAATAGATAGAAATTGAATAAATGAATCATCCTTTACCTGTGATGTTAAATCCACGATTTTGTTTTGTTTTTCAGGGTTTAGGTTGATGGTTTTGTACTTAGTAGTCTTATAGCATTGACCGGGAAAGGAGGGGGCATCAGCATTTTATTTTAGGTCATGAAAGATAAAGAGTAGCCAGCAGTCTTGTTGGGAAATTATAGCACATGCAACAGATGTATGAACAATACAGATAAAAAATTCTGTAGTCTCTGCACTGCTATGTTGACAGCCCCCAGGGATGTTCCTGATGTGTACTGTGAGGGGATGCCGGGGTTTATGCAATGCAGTGGGCCTCTCTAGACCAGGTTAGTCCTGTGGGATCAGTCTGATTTGTAAATGCATTACTACATCTCAATTTTCCATTAATTTCAGGTTACTCTGAGTGAAGGTCCTCACCACGTAGCCTTGTTTAAAGATAGTTCTCGGGAGTTTGATCTTACGAAAGAGGAGGATGTAAGTAGAATTTACGTGAGGTTCATGTGTGTAACTTTGTAACTCATATAAGCTTATGAAAGACACTAACTGGAATATTTGTTAGCTGAAGATTTTCATAGGATTTTGTTGTTTTCCATTAATAGCTTGCAGCATTAAGACATGAAATAGAACTCCGAATGAGGAAAAATGTGAAAGAAGGCTGTACTGTTAGTCCTGAGGTAAGTGTTGTAATTCATTTTAACAATGTTCTATGGAAATTCAAAGTCGATGATTTGAGATAAATCATGATACTGGCACTCATGTTTAGATTGAAGCTATTCTAAGATATGTAGATTTTGTTTTAATATTCCAAATAATGTATCATTTTGTGGGTAATTTTCTAGAATAATTAACTAAAAGGATCAGAAAATGAGTAACTTTTTTCTGAATGGATGAGATACAGAATTTTCAGAATATATATCACCAATAAAACTGCCCCCCACAATGAACTTTGTTTTGTTTTGTTTTTTTCCCTGAGTAGACCATATCTTTAAATGTGAAAGGCCCTGGACTGCAGAGGATGGTGCTTGTTGACTTACCAGGTGTGATTAATGTAAGTATATACAAAATGTGTATTTTGTCTTGTTCCTATTGTGGAAAATATGTATAATGACATTTAAAACCTTTTCTTCAAGACCGTGACATCAGGCATGGCTCCTGACACAAAGGAAACTATTTTCAGTATCAGCAAAGCTTATATGCAGAATCCTAATGCCATCATACTATGTATTCAAGGTAAATCTTATCAAAAGGTTTTATTGCACTGATATACTTCCTTTTTTAGCAATCTAAGCTTTGTTCTAAATCTGCACATTACATAAATATACAGATAAATGTCTTGCCCTCCCTAAGTCATTTTATTAATAAATGGAATTGAAATTGGGAATATTTTGATAAATTTCATTGTGGGCATCACATATTTTTATTGGCAAGAATTTCTTTTCATAACTAAGATAAATGTATTGAAATTTTTCTTACTATAATATAGATATAAGGGTATAGCATATAGAAATTTTAAAATCTACTTTGCAGTTGTTATAGTGTTGTTTTTCAAATTTTTTTCAGATGGATCTGTGGATGCTGAACGCAGCATTGTTACAGACTTGGTCAGTCAAATGGATCCTCATGGAAGGAGGACGATATTTGTTTTGACCAAAGTAGACCTGGCAGAAAAAAACGTGGCTAGCCCAAGCAGGGTGAGGGCAAGTTCTTCATTGTGAGAGAACAGATTCTTTGTACAAGCTTCAGCTATGATAGGGACGAGTGATGAAAACGGAAACAAACAAGCAGACAAAAACTCCTTGTGAAATACTTTAGTGGGATTTTTCTTCTCATAAAAAACAAAGCATTAAAAAGTTACAGTAAATTACTTAAGTACAATTTTGAGGTATAAATAAAATTCCATAATTTCAGTTTTTTCGCTTCAGAAATTCTTAGAAAACTGTTAATGTTGCTTACTCTAAATAGTCTTGTATGCTGACAGTCATTAACCACTTGTTAATTAACCACAAATTAATAATGATTATGGTGGCCTAGTGACACTATAGGTTCCTTTTGGACATTGTGTATACTTTTTTTTTTTTTTTTGCAAACAAACATTACCTTTCCTAACTGATCAAAGACTATGAAGCAGATTTTTATAATAGGGAAGGTACTTGGTTGGTGTCAGGCCTCAGCATTTTTTTTTTTTTTTTTAAGATTTTATTTATTTATTTGACAGAGATAGAGACAGCCAGTGAGAGAGGGAACACAAGCAGGGGGAGCGGGAGAGGAAGAAGCAGGCTCATAGCAGAGGAGCCTGATGTGGGGCTTGATCCCATAACGCCGGGATCACGCCCTGAGCCGAAGGCAGACGCTTAACCGCTGTGCCACCCAGGCACCCCACAGGCCTCAGCATTCTTATCCGTGCTCCACCACCAGCTGGCTGTGTTTCCTTGGGCAAATCTTGTTACTTCTCTGCATCTAGTTAGTGCATAATCCATCCTATTAAACTAGTCGATCTCTAGGGTCATTTTCATATCTGAAATTCTGCAACTTTATACATGGGATTCAGTGTCCCTCCTGTCCTTCTCCTGTAACAACGAAAGAGTTTTATTTCAAGATAACATTGTAAGTCTTATTAGGGGGCAAGTCCTGACTTAGGGCATGTTCTTTACTTGTAAAGGCAGAAGGTAGTGGTTGAGAGTACAGAATCTGTAGCCAGATGGCTTGTTTTCAAATGCTGGCTCTGCTCTTTGCTAGCTGTATAATGTTGGGTAAATTTTCATACTTTTGTAGTGCTTTCGGCTTCCTTATCTGTTGGGAATGAAGGTATTAATGGTACTATCTCATAGGTTACAAAGATTTAATGAGTTAAATATTTGTTGTAAACTGGTTAAAATAGTGCTTGGCACTGCTTTTATATATGGTGGCTGTCATCCGTTATTATTATATCTTGATCCTCCGTAGAACGACTTCAGGTATAAGTGTGCATCCCTTGTGCCACTGCTTAGAATTTCTCTCCTTCCCACCTGAAACCTTCTGCGAGTGTGCCTCTTGTGCTGGGTTCCCAAGAGAGACCACACCGAAGTTCACCGATTCTGTGGGAGGACTCACAGGACTCTACACATCGTCATCCTTACACCTAACATCTGTTAGCAGCGATTGGATACAAAGCAGAATCACAAAAGGCAAAAGTACAAGAGCCCTCTCCCAGTAGAGTCCTGTAGGAAACCCTGAATCCCTCCAGCAACAAGTTTCTCATGAGAGAGTCAGCCCCTAAGGTTTTTACTGGAGGCTGTTCATGTAGGCACCCTCAAGTTCCAAAATTCCAGACGCCCAAAGGAAAGCAGATGGTAGCAAAAACCACATTACTCACACAATCAGCCACTGTTATGCAGGGAAAGTTTTGTATCAATGTGGGAATTGTTTACCAGTGAGATCCTCAGATGCCAGCCAAGGACGCGCAGGCCTTTCTAAGGACAGCAGTCTCAGGCCTGCTTTGTTAACTCTTCTCTGCACAGCCTCCATGACCTTTGCTTTGCCGTATTTTGAGGGGGAGGGCCTGCTGTGGTGGCACGGTCCTGGTATGGAGGCAAGGAGAAACAAGGTAGAAGCGAATTCTGTGCCTCCTTCTCATGTCTCTTCATTTCTTTCATTCCTTTCCCCTCTTCTCTAGGATAATGAGTTTGTATTTCTTTTGAAATGCAGTGAAGTTTGTATCAATCCTTTTTTATACCAAAGAGTCAGCATTAGCTCAGGGGCGTAACTTGTCTTAGAGGAGGAATTCTTACTGCAGTATTAATGTGAACCGGCTTCTAGGAGCCGGAACTCTTAAATCGTGTGAATGATAGATCTCTCTGCAAATACGCATTTTTCTGGGGACAGTCTCTAGTTTTTATTACATTTAGAAAAGGGTTTTTGGCCCTAAAAGAGATGAGAGCCAATGGATCCCAATATTTTTAAGAACAGAGTAAGATGAGACAGTCCATCTTGGTTAGAATTTATCTATTTAAAGAAGAGTATGGGGAAATAATCATCACAGCTGCCATTCATCAAGTGCCTCTGTGTACCTGACACCATGGTACGTATCGTAGTGCCTTAGAGAATCTTCTCAGCAGTCATTTTGAAAAAAGTAAGTAGCTTCTTAAGGCCTCATAGCTAGTAAGTGGTGGATCTGAAATTAAACTAAGGCCTGACCCCAAAGCACTACACATCATTCCAAGTTTTAATAATGTATCTTAGATCTTAATAATGTATCTTTTAGTGTAGTGAAATTAAATATATTTGTTTTTTTCTCTCAAATAGCGATTGAAAAACATTTTAATACTTTTGTACAGATTTGTATATTTGACTGAACATACATATATAGCATTATTAAATTTTCTTTCTGAATGGTATGTTGTGCTTTAAAGAAATTATATAAACGTACATCTCACATTTGTTTCCCACTTTTAAAAATAGATTCAGCAGATAATTGAAGGAAAACTCTTCCCAATGAAAGCTCTGGGGTATTTTGCTGTTGTAACAGGCAAAGGTATGCAAAGATGGATTATTATAATATAAGTTTTTCTTGTTTTCAAGTAAGATTAATTTTCTTAAACCTCCATCATCATTGAAGCTATAAGAGAATATGAAGAAGAATTTTTTCAAAATTCAAAACTCCTAAAGTAGGTGTATGGTTTAGATATTTAAAGATTTTGTAGTGAGGGAGTTGCTTAAACTGTTTTCACTTAAAAGTTTGTTTTATAGCTGTTAGTTTAACATTGAATTTCCAGAGTTTTTCCCAGATGGTGATCTGTAGCTAATAGGCAAGTCCTCAAGCTCCTCAGAATTAGGAGCAGCTTATCATCTGGTACAGTATGTGCTGGTGCAATAAACTGCCGCTTGGGCTGTGGGCACTGAAAGACAACACGGACACCTCTTTAGTTGTTTTACTTATGAAATGATATTTAAAAATCACCACTTACATTTTTATTTAATTATCTTTTAAAGAAACCCGTCCTTCTGGTATTTTATGTTAATTTTATTATTTATTTGTTTTTTAAGTAAACTCTACCCCTGACATGGGTATCAGACTCACAACAAGATTTGCGTGCTCTATCAGAGCGCCTGGGTGGTTGAGTCAGTTCAGCATCCACCTCTTGATTGTGGCTCAGGTCATGATCCTCAGAGTTGTGGGATCAAGCCCTGCATTGGGCTCTGCACTTCGGTGGGCGGGGGGGGGTCTGCTCGAGATCCTCTCTCTCCCTCCCTCTGCCCCACCCCCCCCCATGCCCACGCTCTCTCTCTCAAATAAATAAGTAAAATCTTTTTTTGTTTTAAGATTTTATTTATTTACTTATTTGAGAGGGAGTGGCTGAGCAGGAGGAGGAGCAGAGGGAAAGGGACAAGCAGACTCTGTGCTGATGCAGAGCCCAACAGTGGGGCTCGATCTCATGACCCCGAGATCGTGACCTGAGCCAAAATCAAGAGTCAGATGGTTAACCAACTGAGCCACCTAGACACCCCTTAAATAAATACAATCTTTAAAAAAAAAAAAAAAAAAAAGTTGCATATTCTACCAACTGAGCCAGCCAAGTGCCCCCAAGAGTTACATTTTGAGTACATGTATTGGGTTCTCTTCTGGTATTGGGGAAAGCTGGAATGGAGAATGGGGATGTCAAAGGGGTATCCCTAAATAGATATTGACAGAAATAACAGAAAATAAGATCCTGACAGAAAAGCAAAAAAGAATAGCTAAAGGACAACGAATTATATTAAAACTTTATGTACAGCATCTTAAAATGGCAAGGTACGTTTGCATCTGTATTAGTATAGTAAATCAAGATAGCTTTTGCAAACATAGTCTTGTGTATTATCTCTGGGGACCAGAAGTGACAAGCGTCTGGAGCTTAGCTTTCCAGCATGATAGGCACTAGCCTCAGGTGGTTATTTAAATTTGAATTGGTTAACTTTAAAGAAATTTAAACTTCTGTTCCTCAGTCACACTGGCCATACATTCCAATGGCTCAAATACCCATGGGGCTAGTAGCTACCATGTTGGATGTAGCTCAGATGGAGGACGTTTTCTGCATCCTCGAACGTTTTATTGAACAGCGCTGGTATAAAATGTGAGAGGGGCTGTTCTTGTTATATTATAAGCACATTTTCAAACGTGGTGAGAGTGTTGTCCTTTTTGCCATTTTTATGTACTGTTGCCCTTGTTATTTTTTAATAGGACAAGCATGCTAAAGGCACACCAAGTGACTACAAGAAATTTAAGCCTTGCCGTTTCAGACTGCTTTTGGAAAATGGTACGAGAGTCAGTTGAGCAACAGGCTGATAGTTTCAAAGGTAAGTTGGCTTTTTAAAATAGGCTAACAACTTCAGACATTTTACTAATTGGCAGTCTTAGGTGTCCAGCAGATTCTTTATTCCCTGAACAGTTGCTTTTTAGTTCATTTTCTATTAGCTGGCCTGTGGAAAATGGAAAAAAATATAAATTGTCCGTTGTTGTTCAGGAACGCTTTGTGCTTCAGAGGAAACATTGCAAGGAGCACTTTGCAGAGTCAGAGTAGAAAGTTTGCAGTAGTGTTTGGGAAAAAGCTTAGTAAACTACAGAGGGCTCAGATTCCCCCTTTTCAGGGGGAAGAGAGGAATGGTTTTGGGAGGCCTGGCAGCCTGTGCTTCAGCTATGTTGTCCTAGTTCCTGAATCCCACACTTTCCTGCTCTGTGGCTTTGCTTTCGTAGTTCCATTTGCTGAGAGTATACTTTTCTTCCCTTTTCCCACTTGAGAATTCTACCTGCTTAGTCCCTCAGCAACCCTATGAGTATTGTTATTGTTCCCATTCTACAGAAGAGGAAAGTGGGGCACCAGAGTAACTTACCTAAGTGATGCACCCAGCGTCACACGCAATAGATCATAGACCCAGGATTTGAATCGTGGTGATGTGATCCAGAGTCCATGCCTTTAGCAGCTGTACTAAGCTGTTTCAGCTCTGTGTTCTGTGGATTGAAGATGGAGAAACTGAAGTCAAGAAAATTGGTTTGGAAAACTGTTGCAGTAGTGAGATTCTGAGATGTTGAGAGCCAGAGTACTCAGGAACCATAGATGCACACTCAGAAATTCAGTTAGTACAGAGATATGTGAGATCACCTTTAACCACTGCAGCTGGAAAGAAAGAGAATCCTGAAACTGGAACATCTTTCCTTCTTCCTCAGCAACACGTTTTAACCTTGAAACCGAGTGGAAGAATAACTATCCTCGCCTGCGAGAACTTGACCGGGTAATGTTTGCATGCCTCATGTATTTCGTATAGGTCTTTTTTAATATTGTGCTCTAACAGAATTTATGTTGATGAGCAAAATCCGGCAAGCCAAAATCTGTTAAGCTTTGGTTTTGACCATAGGATTACTAACTTAGAGCTGCAAGAATACAGTTCTCTGTATAACTGCAAGGGTGTAGTTATCGCTTCTACAATAATTTATTATTTAGTACATAATATTAAAAATAATTATAGATCATAAGATGCTAAAGCAAGTGTTTAAAAATGTTTTCTGAAAAAGCAAGGAACATTTCTTTAAAGGTCTTATAGAATTAATATATTTATATAATGTAAACTTTTTAAAATTATACATCAACTTTTTTTTAACCTTTTCAACATTTACTGTGGAGAAATAGACTCTAATTTAGTGGGACTTAAGTATTGGTTTTCTTTGATTTTAAAATGCCATCTGTTATAAAACAAAGCATCAGTTTACGAATGCTAGTAGACTAAATTACTATGTATCGATATTTTCACGTAACAAATGTTACATGAAAAACTACAGTCAGAATTGAATGAATAAGGTAGACATCTGTGTCCATGTCTTTGTCCTTATCTGGCTACTTGTATTCCTGAAAGAGAGAATGGGAGAGAAGAATATTATTTGCTGATCATGCATGCTTTCGATGTAAGCTCAGCCTACTAGCCTGTCAGAGGCCTTTTTAGTGATCTCTGAAACTCATGGCAGGGCAGATTGATCATATGAAAATCTTACTTACTTGTATCTATATTACCTAGAACGAACTATTTGAAAAAGCTAAGAATGAAATCCTTGATGAAGTTATCAGTCTGAGCCAGGTTACACCAAAACATTGGTGAGTATTTGACCTTTCCTCAAAAGATTTTACTATATGGATTATAATGAAATACTAAAATTTAGATTGATAAAGCAGTGATTTATTGTAGCCTTGGCTCATCCCCCAAAACAGTAAATAGGCAATAGCGTAAAAAGTATTTCTTGCAAAATCTAGCCACTGTTGTAGTCTAATTAAGTATTTAAATACAATAAATTATGTATTTATTAAGTATCTTTCAGAAGAGAGATTCTGAAAATTGCTTTCTCCATGGTCTTTTTAAATCTTAATTTGTCTTAGGCTTTCTTTACCTTGTATATAATTTTGATTTCTGTCGAGTCATTTAGGCAAAAGTTTCATCAAGTTGTGTTTTAGATAAAGATCAGTCTATCAAAACTGGTTGCTCTTACAGGGGAAGGGAGGGAAAAATAAAACAAGATGAAATCAGAGAGGGAGACAAACCATAAGAGACTCTTCATAGGAAACAAACTGAGGGTTGCTGGAGAGAAGGGGAGAGGGGGTATGGGGTAACTGGGTGATGGGCATTAAGGAGGGCCTGTGATGTAATGAGCAGTGGTTATTATTTAAGACTAATGATCACTGACTTCTACCTCTGAAACTCAAAATACACTGTATGTTCATTAATTGAATTTAAATAAAAAAATTAATTAAAAAACCTGGTTGCTCTTGTTAGATTAATCACAGAGAACAAAACTAGAGAGAAAATTAATTTATAAAAGGAAAAGAGTATATATTTTCAAGTTCTCAATTCTGAGTAAGAACTGTTGGTGCTTTTCATGATTTGTGCCTCATATATTTTGTACAAATAGTATTTCAAGTTGAATTTTATTGGACATTTTTTAAAAATAGGTGTATGCATCCTTTTGAAAAACAGTCATGCAAATCTCTTTTGGGGTAAACTGTCACCTTCTAGTTATGTTTACATGAATTTTGGCACTCTTAAATTTGTTGGAATAGGGCACTGAAACCAAAATAGGTTCCGTGTACCTATAAATAGCCTTGATGTTTTTTTTGCAATCCTATTTTAATTAAATTCCTTGTGCATAAATTATCTTTCTAACGAAGTCTATAGTGTTTTTAAGAATTTAGCATTCTTGGACTAGAACTATCCTTATCGCCAGTCATTATAAATATTTTTTGTACTTTTTCTTTTTGCTCAGTTGAAGATGATCCAAATTGAGCCTAGAGAGTAGTGTCCAGTCCTTAAATTTGAATTCATTATTGTTTCCCCACCTCAGTGTCCTTTCTTCCTTGATAGTGAACCCTTTTCTCTCTTCAGGGAGCCAAAATTTACCTATTTTCAATCTCCTCTCCTAATCCCAAAAAGGATTCTGATCTTATCTATACTTGTTGATTGATTAATCAGGTATATATACAACCCAGCTTATCTTTGTGATTATTTGCATTTTAAGCCAGTTCTGTGGCTTTCTGTAAGCCATTTAGCTTTTGAAATTGCAAGAGATAATGTAGAGATAGTGTGTACACACACACACACACACACACACACACACACACACACGTGTGCACACAAAGAATGAATACTCCTTGTCATACTAGGTTGTATGAGGATAATATCCATAAAAAGTGATTTGTAAACTATTATTACTAATAATACTCTTTATGGGAGAAAAATATGGTGCCTCTGGAAATTCCTGGCATCATCAAATGAAATGGTTAGTTTCGTTTGGGTAGAGCAGTCGGAAATCAAAGTATACCTGCACTAAAGTGAGCAATGAAGATAGGGGTCATTTACTTAACACGCAGGTGGCTGAAGGGAATTGTGAAAGGATGAGAAGCCTGTATGTCCGGGTTGCCTATTGAGAAGGCAAGGGAGAGAGGTAGCACATCTGGCTGCTGGAGATTTATTCTGTGAACTGCTGGATCAGATGATTCTGTATCTTTTCATCAGCTTTTTTTTTTTTCAGGCTCTATAGCTTGACACAAACATAGATCAAAATAGCAAGTCCTAATTGTAACTGTTCATACCACACTGAATTCAACTGCATCGTACCCAAAGCATTTTATTTTTGTGTTGTAGTAGTTATTGTCTTAAGTAGTAGTTTTGTTTTTGCATATGCCTTATGTGATATTTTAGGGTGCGTGACTAAGATATTAATTATTTAATTGCCAGGACTATTTGATCTATATTTTGATCTGGAAGCAGTATTACAAGTATATCACTAAACGTGATAGTTTATAATTTACTTATAGGCGTTCTACTCTATTGTAACTATATTTGAAAGTTGTTGGGGGTTTATATTTGACATATGACGCATGAGGCAGAAATAGGCTCTCATCATTTCACACAATATACCTGATCATCAGAAATTGATAGCTGACGTTAAGCAGGAGAGATTGGTATACCATTAACATTATGTGACCATTATTATAGATTTATCTCTTTTTCATATGTCATTTAGGATAGCTGGCTGTATTGATAGAAATACACTTTTTAAAAAATGGTATGAATGGTCCGCATATAACTTTTGGTTAAAAGTATTAAGTTTATTTTGTTAAAAGAGTGGAAGGAAAATGGGAATGCGCAGTGGAGTCCCCTAACTCAGAGTTGAGGAATTAAGAAAGATTTCTGATATCATAATCCTAGATTTTAAAGGGTTAAAGGTGTTAGGTAAAGGCAGTGACAGGAAAATTGCAGAGCCCAGGAGGTGAGAGCAAGCAGGGTGACACAGGTAGCTGAAGGCTGTTACCTCTGGCTTTAGCACAGAAGGAGGCAAGTGACAGGATATAAAACAGTAGATACAAACAAGATCAGATTATCAAGGGCCATACGTGCCGTGTTCAGAAGCTTGGAATTTATCCCATGAGCACCGAGGGCCGCTGAATAACTTTGGGGCAGATTTGCATTTTAGAAAGATCTTTGTAGTAGGGANNNTGGAATGCTATGAAGAAGGGGGCAGTGAACAAAGAGGCAGTTGCTGTTGAAATTATGTAGATAAGAGGTGATGGTGGCTCAAATTTGAATAGTGGTTGTGCAGATGGAGAAGAGGGAGACAGTTTTGATATATCTGAGAAGTTACCTAGAAGATAGAATTGACAGGATTTAGTGATGGGATGTAATGGAGAAGCCAGTTAAACAGTGAGTACATTTCTATCCAATAATTACATTGCTGCGAATTTGTAGGAATGAAGATATATTTGACAAAGATGAACATATAAGAATCTTCACTGTTGTTTTATGTATAAGTGTAAAAAAATTGAAAACATATGTATTCTATTTGAAATGAACATGTTTGATTTATTCATAGAGTGGATTACTGTGGTGCCATTGAAAAATACAGGATGTTGACATGGAAAACTGTAACGTGCTTTTAATTTTTAAAAGTATTTATAAAGCAGTCTGTGTAGTATGATCCACTTACATAAACACACAAATATTTATGCAAGCATTAAATGTTTTTATTGATAAATTAAGCTGTGAATAGTGATTGTACTACTGAAAGAGGAATTATGGAGGACTTCTTACATTTTCTGTATTGGTTGAAATTATTATATAGATTGAGTCCTCTGCTTTGAAACAAGGAATTTCCATTTTGAAAAGTGTTTTCATTAAAATGGAGTAAAATGGAGGTAAAGTTCCTGGAGAAGATGAAGGGAATACGTAGAACTATAACGTTAATTGTATTTTGTGTATATGTGGAATTTTCCCTAAATGATGGCAAAATTTAGGTTGGAAAAGTCTACAGTCACGTAACATATGCTAGGAAATGTGAGTAGGGGTGCACGTCAGGGTGGGGGACAGCGTAAGCACATGCACTGGCCGCAGCACAGGGATTTTTGCGTGAGAGTCGAGAACTAATGGTCCGAAGGAGAGATTATGAGGTGAGGAGAAGATGGCTTCCACTATAACTCTGAGCACCTTCTGGTCAGCAGAATGTAAGGACAACCACTGCTGGAAGGGAGAGCCAGGAAAGGTTTGAGGATGTAAGGAACACNGAAAGAGTGAGAATGTAAAGTGGTTTTTTGTTATGGAAAAGAGTATTGGGGGCACAATAAACATGATTATGATGAAGTGGAGCAGGGGGAGTGTAGACAGAGGATAGCAGCTTGATGGTGAAAGGGCAGGATGGGGGGTGAGGGTAGGTGACAGCAGCTAACCTGTGGTGGATTAGAAAGCAGCCTCCTGTGAGAAAGTTACCTTAGGCTTGTCGGGATTTGATGGTCTGGGATTTTGTTATTACCTCCTTGAAAGGGTGTCTGGGATGTCACTTCCTGCCCAGACTCCAAGGAAGAGATAATAGACCAAGTCTGTTCTGAGGCAGGAGCAGCAAAAAGTCTGGTGGTCAGAGGCTGGATCCTGGCCTTTTGTTCATCTTTCAGAAATCTTGAATTTGTGTTTAACATTATATGTGAATATGAGACCCTGAGAAGCGTTTTTTTCTTCCAGCTTGCTCCTAAAATTTTCCCCCATCATTATCTGTCATTAACACCATGACTAAATTGACTTTGTCCTTTTGGTCCCCGGTGGTGTATCCTTTCTTCACACTCTTTGGTGTTCTGGTTGTCACTGAGAAAAGACCCAAAAGTTAGCAAGGGGAAACCAGCAGCTATAAACTCATTGACTCAGTAGACTTGATTTATACAAGATGTTGAGTGATTATGAAGAGTTTTAGATAGAAGGGATTGTTGACACTCCTCAGCCAAGAAAATTGCAGCTTGGCCTTTGGACAGCAGGGATGTTTCTGTTACCCTGAGCTTTATGGCTGCGTAGTAGAGGGTTGAGGTTACTCTTGACAACGAACACTTTTGGTAAGCAGAATGTTTTTGTGTGGTGTAATGTTATCTTACAGTGGAAATTAGTTTGGGAGAAGCCAAATAAATATTTTCTTGAGAGTTCAGGTTTTTTTTTTCTTGACTGAAATAGTTGTCTTTTTCTTGTTTAGAGATCTGTGTTCTTCTAAGATGTCTTTTAAGGCAGGAAAGATTCTCAACTTGATTATCCATCTTTTGTATTGTTACCTTTATTTATCATGATGTGTTGGATAGTTTTACTTTTTTACTTACAGTTTTACTTAGCAATATCCCGTAACATCTCTTTGTGCTGTGGTCTGATAACTTGTTAAAATTATACCAAGAAGTTCTCAGACTTGGACTCCACTTCACAGTCAATACATATAAAGTATGTATTAATATTAGGCAAATAAGCACCCCAAAAGATGTTCAGAAGTATCAGTCATTAGTGAAATGCAAATGAAAACCACAGTGAGGTACCACTGTAAACCTGGCAGAATGACTAACCGTATCAACTGTTGGTAAGATGTAGAGCGTCTCATCCTGTGCTGGTGGGAATGTAAAATAGTCAACCATTTTGAAAAACTGTTTGGCAGTACCATAAATATTTATATGACTGCCGTATGATAAGCTATTCCAATCCTAGATATTTTACCCAAGAGGAGCAACAGTGTATGTCCGTACAGTGAATGCTCATAGCAGCTTTATTTGGAATAGCCAATAATGGGAAGCAACCCAGATGTCCATTAGCAGGTAAATAGATAAATAGATTCATATAGTGGAATACTACTCAGCAATAAAAAGAAGTGAAACGTTAATATACAACAATATGGCTGAATCTTAGAATATGCTGAATGAAAGAAGACAGACGAAATAAGAGTATACTGTATGGTTGCATTTATATACAGTTCTAGAAAATATAAGCCAATCTCTAGTAATAAAACAGATCGAATGGCTAAAACTTTTGGAGATGACGGATAAGTTTATAGTCTTGATTGTGGTGATGCACACAGGTGTGTCATATGGCAAAGCTTTAAATATGTGCAATTTATTGTAAGTGAATGATACTTCAATAAAGCTGCTTTTAAAAACAATATTTAAATTTGGTGTTTTTGAAACTTTTTTTTTTTTAAATTTCAGGGAAGAAATCCTTCAGCAGTCTTTGTGGGAAAGAGTATCAACTCACGTGATTGAAAATATCTATCTTCCAGCTGCACAGACCATGAATTCAGGGACTTTTAATACAACAGTGGATATCAAGCTTAAACAGTGGACTGATAAACAGCTTCCTAATAAAGCAGTAGAGGTTAGGATATAATTTAATTAAATGGGTAAGAAGCATTATCTGAAGGGAGTAGGAGCAGTGAGTTTTAGGTTTTATTCCCATTGCAGCCACTGTCTCTCCTTTGGGTCATTATGCTCCATTTATTCTTTACTCCTCATCTCTGTATTGGGATTAATCTTAATGCTACTACCAGTGACTACCTACCATTATAAAAATTTACTAATTGGTATAGTGCTGGTCTGAGGGTATTGGTTCTGTTCCAAAGATAGCATGTAACAAAACCAACGAAATTTGCTTGAATGTGAAATGCTTTTAACTTTTTCTGTGGTTAAGGGTTCCATAAGGAAAATGTTTAATGGATGAAACATTTCGTTTATTGATTTTCTGCAGAGCTCAATTATACTTAAATAATCATTTCCTTAGTTAGGATCCTGCCAGAAGGTTAGACTAGGAATTATAGGGAAGTACTTGAAGAATGCTTTTCTGTTACACGTGGTCTCTACCACTTAGTAGCTGTGTGATCCTTGGACTAGGTGCTTAAGCTCCCTGTTTATTTGTACGTTAGGGATGATAATGTTGCCTACCTCACAGATTGTTATAAGGAGTAAATGAATATGTATGTATGTAGTATGTAGACGTGCCTGGCTCACAGTAACTGCACAGTGCCTGCTGTTACTGTGATGGTCGTCATCTAAGTTGATCTGCCGTGCGCATTGCCTAAAGAATGATTATTCTCGCAAAGACTCAGCGTGTCCTGTGCTTCCGTGTGAGGTTGCTCGCAAAATGGGGATCAGTGTTAAAGATAATTTTATTTTTCATTACTTTGAAAATGTCAACTGTTTAATTACTTGGGTGTATTTCCCCGCTCTCCCATCCTGTTCCACTCCTGGCTTCTTCACCTCTTTTCTCAGCTGCTTCAAGCTTCTCTTTAGAAGAACTGAGAGCTGTTCTACCAAAGCTGCGTATAGCTGACCCCTGTCCGTTCTCGACACATTTACCCCTAAAATAACTAGAGGACTGCTGCCACCACTCCACTAGCTCTTCTCACACCTGGCCCTGACATCCGGGCCCTGTCCCGTGGTAGGATGTGGTCACATCCTAAGGCTCAGCAGAGAAGTGGTCATTCTGTCTCCTGCTGCTTTCTCCCTTCATGCTTGGGGGTGGCAGAAAGATGTGGATCTGCTAAAGGGTCAGGAAACATAGATTCTCATACCTCACTGGGTATTCTTGGACAGTCACGTTGTTTATGCCGTGATTTCTTAATGTTTAAAATGAGGAGGGCTAAATAAAAAATACAGCATTAACTAGCTCGCTTAGTCACAAGAAGATCTAGTTCTTAGTTACTTTTGACACTATGCTCTTCCTTTCACTGGCCAGGTGGTTCCAAGTTAGCTATAATATAGGTTGACTATTACTTACATTGAATATAAGTAATACTCAGTTTAATTGAAGATGTTGATGCGTTGCTTCATATATTTGCATAAAGGCAAAGATGTGAAGAAGACTAAACCATTATGACATTTTAAACTTTCTACAGCAGGCAAACTCAAATGTTGTACAGAATGAAATAAATGAACTAACCGCGGTGGCTGATTGGAGTGCAGACCTGTCTCAAGGGGGCGGCCCCTGTTCAACTCCAGTTAGTTATTTAGGAATGCGGGTACAATGGTGCCAGATAGTTCAAGAGAGGCTGGAAGCATTTTATATGAAGTCTGTTTTTAGTGTTGGCTACTAATTTTTTAAAATTTAAAACACCGTATGTCTAGCAAAACATGTCAGGATTCCAGATCTATCCCACCAGCTACCAGTGTGAGATCTCTAGGCCAGAGTTTATATTTGCTGCCTTAAAAAAAAAAGAAACCATTGTAGTTTCATATGTATTTTGTGATAAGTTGACTTTTACATCTATTTGTCTTAAATTCACGTGTTTGTCATGTTACATATTAAACTACGTAGTAAAATACAGCTTTTTTCCTTTTAAATCTAGGTTGCTTGGGAGACCCTACAAGAAGAATTTTCCCGCTTCATGACAGAACCAAAAGGGAAAGAGCATGATGACATATTTGATAAACTTAAAGAGGCTGTTAAAGAAGAAAGTATTAAACGCCACAAGTGGAATGATTTTGCGGAGGACAGCTTGGTACGTCATTTATGTATTACGGTGTCAGCCTCACAGTTTTATATAATTTCTCAAATTGATACCCTTTTTATAAGAAGTTACTTTTATACGACCATTTCAATAAGGTTCTGAATTTCAAATAATGAGGGAAAGAAGTAGTTTAACTCTCTGTAATCAGCCCTTTAACAGTTCTCTGCTTTTTCTTTCATGGCTGTCGTTTCAGAGAAAAGTCAAACTTCGTAGTAAACAGGCTTCTATAAACTGCCACAGATTGTTGTCCACTAGCCATTACATGGGCCTGAACCACAGATGGCTCAGATAGCTGCTTCTCATTTTACCCTTGGTGGTAGTGAAAGGAATTAGATGCATTGCTTTTCAGTGGATTTGAGTCATAAAATATTAGACTCCTAAAACAATGCTAACTACCACATGTTGAATGCTTGAAAGGTGCCAGAAACTCTACAATGTATTTTGTAAGCACTATTTTATTTAGTTCTTAAGCAGTCGTCTTATTGTCCTTGGCAAAGCTCAGACTCAAGCCCTGCTCTAATTACAAAGCCTGGCTCTTGACCTTCACAAAATCCTCCACCTCCAACAGATCTTTTGTTATGTAGAACACGTGCATCACCATAAACCTTTTAAGCACCTGCTCTGCTCGGACAGCTAGGAGGAGGCCCCGCTGAAAGAGAAGATGGAACGGTTTTCTAGGAAAATGCGTATCTCACTGGGGGCTGGTTGTAATTACAATTTATTTTTAAACAAGTGTTTGTCTTCATGTTTAAAAACTATATTCATTCTTGTTAAATGCCTTAGGATTAGCTTTCTGCGAGAAGTGTCCTTTTTCATTCATTCATTCAAGACTTATAAAATTTAGAAATTGGTGTTCTTATAATAAATACCTCACATTTGCTTATGGTTGTCCAGACTTTTTAAGCTTCTCTCTTTTATACTTTTCATTGATGTTAACAGTGAGACAGTGGTTGTTTTTCTCCTCTTTTTTGAAAATGCGGACACACAGATCATATGGCAAAAAGAAGAGGTAGCGGTGATCTGAATCATTAACTCCTGAGAACTAGGGTTCTAGGTGCAGGTTTTATGTAGTTACATGTATAATATGCCTCTATCTTATACGTAGCTCATTTAATTTGGTATAGGAAAAAATCTTCACTTTTCATTCTTTTGGAAGAAAGCTGACAAATAGGCAGGTAATAGGACCTCCTGCATTTGCATGGAAGCAACATACTTTTATGTTTTAGGTACATCTATTATATTGTGTATTTGATAAGCTGTCTATTTGAATAAAATTGCTATGATGATAAGGCATAAATCAAATTAGCTGTTTTTCTTTACTTGTTGCTTCAGAGGGTTATTCAGCACAATGCTTTAGAAGACCGTTCCATATCTGATAAACAGCAGTGGGATGCAGCTATTTATTTTATGGAAGAAGCTCTTCAAGCTCGTCTCAAGGATAGTAAGTAGGGACACAGGTTATTGAGTTTTGAGTATTCCCAGTGGTGAAGGAATTATCCAACTTGATGAACATTTGTTTAAAACAAAAAAAGTTTTAAAAAATAAGTGAAACCAGCATTTTATAGTCTTTGTCATTAATATTATAGTTAAATATTTTTTGTGAGATTTTTCAGTCAAGTGCTTAGTACAAACCAGACACGTTTATATGTGCTCATATTCTAAAAAACTGTAATTGAAGACTGTTTTAGTGTTTGTCTCTATACTTACAGGAACTTTACAAATTAAATTATTTCTTATATATGTACCGCATCAATCCTGTAATCTTTTTATTTCAGCTGACTTTATATTGATACAGCAGTTTGAAATAGTTAAGTAAGCAAGACTGTTTATTATTAGTTATAATTTATGTACTTGGTAAGTGATAAAATTCTTGATGAATTAAAAAAAAATTTGTTTTAATTTTTCTAGCTGAAAATGCAATTGAAAACATGATAGGTCCAGATTGGAAAAAGAGGTGGTTATACTGGAAGAACCGGACCCAAGAACAGGTAAAAAACAAACCTCTGTGTTGTGATATAATTTCATTTATTTTATCAGGCATTAAAATACAGGTTTTGCGTGCCTCCAGACCAAGCTTAATAATTTCAAATGTTTTGTATCAGCCTTTCTAAACTATAATGAATCTTTAGATAAAATAGAAAACTACAAAAGAAAGTTGGGTTTGTTTTGTTTTGTTTTATTTTAAGTGAAGTAGCTGTGTTATTAAGAGGAAGGGGAGATGAACCATGCCCCTCTTGTGGTAGATTACTTTATTTCAATTCCCTCTTTGAGGTAAAGCGAAAATTAAAGTTATGAACAGAAATAAAAAATGACAAGGATTTCGGAGGATGTAGAGTGGATGTGATTAGAATAAAAGCTATAGTGACTTTTGCCTCATCTGTTGTTACCTCTGGATTTTTCTGTTAGCTTGCTGCTGTGTTCCCAAAATAGGTATAAAAATTCAGATAGGAAGTAGAACTGTAGAATTTATTCATTCAGTAAATGTTTAATGAGCACTTCAGAAGAACAAAATGGTAAAGGCAAGTGTAAATAACTTGACAAATGAATAGAGGGAAGATGTACAGATCATTCAAGTCCCCATCCCGTACCATCTTTTTATTCCTTATTGTTACAGCTTCTCTTCCTAGCTAGCATTCAGTTTTACACCACATCTCATGCTTACGTTCATTCCTTAAACAAAAGAGAGAAAACAGACTATAGGACCAAAATACCTAAGTGAAGGAAGTAATGAATAAGAAAAAGAGGTGGAATCCAATCCCCTTTCTTTCCTTCAGTCTTTGAATACATGTAATTAAAGAAAGGAGACCGAGGTACAGAAATATCAAGAGAAAAAATTTTAAAAATGGAAAATTACCAAATGCCATGTCATTCCTGTTTTTTAATTTTTTTGTTTCCATCTTAAATACAGAAATAAGTTATATAATCAACACTATATATGTGTATATATATATATTTGTGTGTGTGTATATATATATCTTATATATATACAGATTAGTTTCATGCTTTTTTTTTCATAAGCTGTCTATCAGATGTGAGTTCCAGCTTGTCTTAAAAAAAGTAAAGGGTCAGTCTTCCTCTTCTCTTTTTTCTGATAGGATTCTTGTGGAAAAATGAGTCATTAAGAGACTGGAGAGAAGCCGAGGAAGTGGACAGAGTTAGTGGTTGGATCATGCGTGTTTTCAGGGAGCATCAGTTATCTCTCTCGACACATGGGCTGAGAGGACGAAGTCTGTCAGAAAAGAATTTCTAGGAGATCCATCAGAGGTTTCTGATCTTAAGACTAGAAGAAGAATTGATTGAAAAGAACTGACGCGAGGCAGATAAACTTGGAACAAAAATGGTGTCTGACCATCATGGCTTAAGGGAAATTAGGCCTAAAGTCTCCAGAGTAATCAATGATGGCAACTTGCCTCAGCAACTAGTGGCAAATGTGCTTTGGTTAAACACTCTCAGAAATAATTCATAGTTGTAAGTGATTTTCTCAGGAATTTGAACCCATACAGGATCCCTGCAAGAGAAGTAGAGGAATTAGTTTGAAGATTAATGCAGGGATCTGTGGCCTAGGAGAGGAATATGGAAACCCTTCAAGCCTTCTCAGGGCTTCAGGGCAGCATGTATAAGACCCAGACTGACTCTAGAACAGAGGCCATAATTGGGGGTGTAGGGGGAGGGACATCAGGACTGCCTGGGGAGGTGTTTGTATGTGTTATGTTTCATTTGCTGTTTCAAAAGAAAGCCCCTCCTGTCAGACTCACTGAATCAAGTTCTCATTCTCTAACCTTTTTATCCCTCCTGTTCCCTGTGGAAAACCACTGTTCTAGACCTAATTCCCAGAGGTTACTGTGAGAAACAGATTCTAGAAGAGGTTGAGACTATCCCCGTCTCACGCTGCAAGTTTAGGTTGCTGTGTAACAATTCCTTCTGTCTTTTTGAATAACTGATTTAGCAGGAAAAGAAATTGAAAATTGTCCTGTGTTAAAGATAAGAAGTCTATGCTCTGTAAACTATTCTGTACTTTTTTTTACATTTTACTTAGTTTTCTAGGGAAAAATCCATCCCTTTGAAACATTCTCACCGTGTCTGAGCTGAACTGTGGAGATCTTGTTCAGGATGGATGGGAGAGTAGTGTCCTCCTGAAGACCCAGTGTGGTCAGGGGTATAGGTGGACAGACAGAAGTGAAAACAAGACAAGAGTTGGGGAATATCATCTAACTTAGAGATTTCCTTCTTACTTCAGACCAAGGGCAGATGTTTAAGAAAACTGTAAAATTTCTCTTCATTAAGTAATAGCTCTTCTAAAGTGTCATACTTTCAGAGAATATTAATTAGTAGTTTCATTTATAAGCCAGTTATTTACATTTACATTGTATTCTTCTGTAAGTACTCAAAAATACTGTAGCAGAGTGTTGTGGTAGTAGCTTGTTCAGAGTAATTAGTGAATTTGAAGCTAGTTTCTTTTACCATGGAATTTTGAAAGGATTGAAAAAAGAAAAGATAAACGTAATTTGACACTGTATAAGAGTCTTATTTTCAATTTTATCACTAGTATGTATATGTTTTCTTCTTTGGGTCATCAGACTGCAAACAATTAGTAGAAAAGAGATTGGAAGTACATTTAAGAATGATAGGCACCTTGGGGGGCACCTGGCTGGCTCAGTTGGTGGAGGGTGCTACCCTCGATCTCAGGGTTATAAGCTCAAGCCCCCTATTGGGTGTAGAGATTACTTAAAAAAATCTTAGGGGTACCTGGGTAGCTCAGTCAGTTAAGCGTCTGCCTATCAGGTCAGGTCATGATCCCAGGGTCCTGGGTTGGAGCCCCACTTTGCGCTCCCTGCTCAGCATGGAGTCTGCTTCTCCCTCTCTCTGCCCCTTCCCCTGCTTGTGCTCTCTCTGTCTCCTGCTTTCTGTCTCGTCCTTGCTTGCTCTCTCAAATAAATAAAAATCTTTAAAATAAATAAATAAAAAATAAAATCTTAAAAAGGGAGGGTGATAGGCACCTTGGAAAAGCAGTCTAAAGCACAATTTTTAATGAAAAGACTTTTTTTTTTTAAATCCCAACTCTGAATTTCATATTTAATTTATCAGAAAAGAAACATGTCAGCAGGTGCAAGTCCTTACAGTCATCCAGTTCTTAGATACGAATCATTTATAGAACATTATCTGTTCCCATGTATTCAGGGTCCTTTTTCCTAGACTGATACCCTACCCTAAGGTCAAGAAGCTATATAGTAAGGTACCTGGTACTATGATGATAAAACACTTCAGCAAAAGTAAAATACATAACAAGGCTAATTTGTTTGTCTTTTGTTTTGTTTATTTGTTTGTTTGGGGTTTTTTTCCCTTGCCTAAGTCCAGCTTATTCTGCCTTTGTAAGTCGGTTGTCCTGTATTCATAAGCCAAGATACTATGTTCTTTCTTGTTTCTTATGTGGAGCTCGGGTACCCTATTGTGCAATAGCAATCTATTTATTAAAATTTTTCATAAGTGTCATGAACCGTCTAAAACACAGCTCTCTTTTAAACAATTTAAAGTTTGTCCACAACGAAACCAAGAACGAATTGGAGAAGATGTTGAAGTGTAATGAGGAGCACCCAGCCTATCTGGCGAGCGATGAGATAACCACAGTCCGAAAGAACCTCGAATCCCGAGGAGTAGAAGTGGACCCAAGCTTGGTAATACATATTGCTGATAAGCATGAACTTGCTTCCTTAATCTTTGTTTCTCGTGGTGAAATGTGACTACTTCTCACATGTTACTTGGATATTTAAGTGCTTGATTTGACTCTGGTCGTGTATACTTTTGCTGACAGTGAAAACAGTCATTTTGATTGTGCACGGAGTAGAGATTTATTTTCAGTATTCCTTTATTAAGTGTAATGCTTTAATTTCTAAGTGAGGAGATTGAGACTTAGAAAAGTGACGTACCTGGGCAAGTTCAGCAGGGAGCTCTGGCAGGAGGGGGTTCTTCAGCCACATCTCTGCACCCCACTACACTGCTTCAGATTGCAGATACACGTTCTGCTTCAATATGATTCATTTATCTGTGTGCTTTCTCGGTCAGTTGTACCTTAATCAGGTATGAGTAGGTTTAGAAAAAAGACGAATGTTAAGTTTTTATTAAATTGGATAGTGCCTTAGGGTTCTGTCTCATTTTCCTCATTCATAATAAACATAAGAATAAAAATAATTACAGTTTAGACTATGTTTTACTTACCTTCATGATGCTTATTTGGAAAAATTTTTTAAAAATAACTTTCTGGGCCTGTGTGCCCCAGTCAGGGTGTGAGGGATCGAAATTTCATTATAATATTAGCTTAAATTAAGTGAAATCCAATTAGAAAAATAGTTCTAAGGGGGAAAATAATCATATAATAAATTTCAGAGCCACACATAAATTCTTTTTGAGATTATCTACTATTTATGTGTCTGCACCAGAGAAATGAGTATACTTAATATAAATTCCACCAGAGGTCAGAACAAGAAAAGAAAGCAGGTCAAACTCAAAGCAGTTCAAGCTGTTACATCTAGCATTATTTATAAATTGAAAATGAAATTAAAACTAATGATTACATGAAACTATTAGTTGAATATAAATTTAATTTATCCACATTTGTACTTTGCCCACATATTAGGATATGCCTTGGCTATATATCTTAATTACTTTTTCTGAGCAAGAAAATCTCAGGTTTTTTCCAAGAGACATTTTGTTCAGGGTACTTTATGAAGCTATGAAATAATTAGCAAAGTATTATAACAAGAATAGCAGGTGGGCTAGATGTCAGAGATGTGAATTCTAGCACAGTTTCATCCCATTTATTAGTAATAGTACCATTAGTAACTAATCTCTTTGAACTTCTACTTTCCTCATCTGTCATATAGTGTTGATGATATTTGTTATACCTACTTAACATTATTACTGTCATGCTCAGAAAAGATAATGGTGTGAAAGAACCTTGAACACTCTAACAAACTACATAGTAATGACATTAGGGGGGTCGTTTTGCTGTGGTAACAATGAAGTGTAGTAATCAAAAAGGAAATACTGTTGCATTGATGGACATGGTCTGAGACCAGCTTCCTAGGCCTAACTCTGTCCTTAGATTAAGCTCAACACCCCTTTTTCCTTGGGGCTCCTTACGTCTGACTAGGGCAGTGAATAATCTCAACCCTATCTACTCTACAGGATGCTTATAGGAATATAATAACAATGCTTGTTTAAAAACATTGCACATTTGGAATTACATAAACTGGTAAGGGGTCAGAGTAGTGGTAAATCTAATCTTTGTCTTAAAAATTTTTTTTTAATGGATAAAAAAGATTGGTAGAATAATAACATTACCATTAGTTTTAACTATTTTTTTTACAAGTAAACTCTTTGGATGACTTTTCAGAATGTGGTCAACCTACAGAGTGTATGGTAACTCTTTGTTTTTTGTGTTCTTTTTTCATTTTAGATTAAAGATACGTGGCACCAAGTGTATAGAAGACACTTCTTAAAAACAGCTCTAAACCATTGTAACCTTTGTCGAAGAGGCTTTTACTACTACCAAAGGCATTTTGTAGATTCTGAGGTAAGGTGTCCAAAAACAAGGGGAAATGCTTTTAGTGATCGTTGCTTAGATGCTTAAAAGCGAACTACAACTTTAGCATTAGTTTTAAATCCTTTGATCTGCTGGGGAAAGTATGTGTGATTTATGAAGAATAACCTAATTCCTGTCTTTTCTAAGGTATTACTAGTTTATATTTTACACACTATAAGATTTTATATGCAGATAATGGACACTAACCCACTTTTTAATTTTTTTTTTAAGAATTAACTTTTGGGGGGCACCTGGGTGGCTCAGCTGGTTAAGCATCTGCCTTCAGCTCAGATCATGATGTCAGGGTTCTGTGATCGACCCCCACATCGGGCTCCCTGCTCAGCGGGGAATCTGCCTCTCCCTCTGCCACTCCCCCTGCTTGTGCTCTCACTTTCTGATAAAAAAATCAATAAACAAAATCTTTAAAAAAAAAATTAAGTTTTGTGGTTTTTTAAAGATTTTATTTATTTATTTGACAGCGAAAGAGGTAGTGAGAGAGGGAACACGAGCAGGAGGAGTGGGAGAGGGAGAAGCAGGCTTCCCGCTGAGCAGGGAGCCTGATGCAGGGCTCCATCCCAGAACGCTGGCAACATGACCTGAGCCGAAGGCAGACCCTTAACGACTGAGCCACCCAGGCACCCAAGAATTAACTTTTTTATGTTAGAAAATGTACATTCTTGTTGTGGAAATGCAATAAACAAATGTAAAAAAAATGCAAAAGGAAATAGTCACTTATTTAAAAATTCCTTAATATTCCATATAAGTCACTTATAATCCCCCGAACTAGAAGTAATTTTAGTTAACATTTTTATATATATCTGTTCAACTCTTTCTATATGTAGTTGTGTGTGCATGTGTATGACATAACAGTCCATTTGCATAGTGGAAATCATACTGCAAAAACAATTTTTATGGTGCTTTTTCTTATAGTGTAATTCTTTATATCATTAAAATCTCTAAATAATTATTTAAAAGAACTGTATCAAGTTGTACGTTGTTTAATGCCACGTTTCACAGAGTAACCCCTAGGTGGCAGCAGACCGATGTATTTTGAGCATTTTTTTACAAGCAGAATGCTTTTTAAAATATCCTTCTGAAAGAGCTCTCTATTAATCAGTGGTCTTATTTGAGACCCCTAAAGTAAGAGATTTTGAGTTTTCTACAGCTTAAAGTAAATTTGTATTTAAATATACCTATGTTAAAAGTGGCAAGTTTCTTGCATAATTGTTGAGAAGACCTCTCTACAGAATAAGCTTCTTTTAAAACATATCATTAATTTATATTTATATACAGCTGCATTTCAAAACTGGCTTGAGTGCACAGTCAAAGAAAAGAGGTTAACCTAAGGGTATATTTAAGCTAACATGGTTATTAGCTGAAACTAAAAATTAAGGGTATATGCTATGAATTTCTGCTTCTATATAATGTCATGAAATTCTGTACTTTCCAAATTTATTTGCTTTGTCATTGGAATCAAAACAAACCTCAGGGGGTGGGGGCAGATTGAAGCCAAATTACGCAGATGTTCATGGACCTGCGCGGAGAAGATTCAGTGGCTTGTATCTACAATAGGAAAATATGTATTAGGCAAATATAAGGTTTTTTATTGAAGTTTGGGGTATACGTACTAACTTCAGTAATCGTATGTGTTTATGATCATGGTTTTCATTTTTAAATTTGCATCTGGTAATCTTAATTACCTAAATTTCAGTTGGAATGCAATGATGTCGTCCTGTTTTGGCGAATACAGCGCATGCTCGCTATCACTGCAAATACTTTAAGACAGCAACTTACAAACACTGAAGGTAAGCCACAGAGGGACCACTTTCTAATTCTAACATCAAAAAAATAGTAGTAACTCATTTTTAAGGGAAGGATATCAAAATTCTTCTTTAAAAATAGATTCATTAGGGGCACCTGAATGGCTCAGTCAGTTAAGCTTCTGACTGTTGGTTTCGGCTCAGGTCATGATCTCAAGGTCATAAAATTGAATCTGCTTGAGATTCTCTTTCTCCCTCTCTCTCTTCCTCTCCCCCTCCCCACCCCATAGGCACACTTTCTGTCTCTCAAATAAATTAAAAATACATTTAAAAATAAAAATAGATTTGTTAGAAAAATTGTAAACTGTAATCTTCCCTTAATATATTAATAAAAATAAATTATAATTGGAAAAGATGGGCGATAAAACATACGAGGAGTCTCCCTTCATTACATAAAAACTGTTAGAAAAGGACTCCTAAACATCACTTAAGTTTTTTGGGGAAATCCTCACTTCTTTAAAGCATTAGGACTTGCGAATAGACTTTTCTCTGAGAATATGTGTTAGATTCATGTTGGATAAAAGTACTGTATAACAGGTACAGATTCTCCCTATAACTTTGAGAAGTCTGAACTCAGTAGATCTAACATCATGAGAAAAATCGGAACCTACTCTCCAAATATTGCTAATTTATCATCCTCGTGCATTCATAAAAATGATGCTCCTCAAGTTTTTTGTTTACTTTGAACAGTTAGGCGATTAGAGAAAAATGTGAAAGAGGTATTGGAAGATTTTGCTGAAGATAGCGAGAAGAAGGTAAAACTGCTCACTGGCAAACGAGTTCAGCTGGCTGAAGACCTCAGTGAGTAGTTCTTCCTGCCCTCCACCTTACTGCCTTTTCTCCTCCATTTCCATTATCCATTCATCCATTTAATCGCAGACTATAGAAAATACATACAAGGAACTTTTTTTAAAACGAGAACTATTTGAGATAAAGTTGCTGATCTGTAGCCCCATCACTTTCAAGTACTTTAATGTGCGTTTCTTAGAAACAAGGATTTTCTCCTAGCAACCATAATGCAACCATCAAAATCAGGATGTTGGCACTGATACATTACTGCATCTAATTTTCAGACCCCATTCAAGTGTCATGTGTCGTCCTAGTGTTGTCCTTCCATGTAACAAGATGTTCCACACTCACACTGTATTTTCCCTGATCCAGCTTCTTTTTTTTTGGAGAATGGTATTTAGAAATCAAGAGTGGGGAACTAGATACACTGATTGTTATTGGACTATCACTGTTCCCAGACCCTCTCAGGGAAAGAGCTGGGGAACAGATTTTGCATTCATTTGTGTGTGTGTGTGTGTGTGTGTGTGTGTGTGTGTGTTTGTGTGTGTGTGTGTCTGTGCGTGCGTTCGTGCATGTATACATGTGTAGATACGTGTACACACATTTACGTTGTATTCCTAATTATAGGTATATGTCTGTATTGAAAATAATAAGTTGGCACTGATACTTTCCATTTCAGTTGAGTAATAGAGTTCATCCTACTTTTCTCCTTTTCCTGACAATGAGAAATCTGGCTCCAAGTCTCCTTAATATATTTACTTCCTTTGATCAGTCTTCCTGTATGTAACCAAACTTGTCACTGTCCCCTTCATTGCACAAGCATCCTTTTCACCCAGCTCAGGCTCTAACCACCCCACTCCAGGCCACACAACAGTGACTCGCCCTGTGTTGACACCCTTTACACTGAGCTCATGCTCTGGCATTGTGTACCAGGCATATCCCCCTTTATCCTTCCCACCTCTCCCCCTGCACCTCCTCACCTGCAGCCCGGCCGTGCTTTTATGGAGTACATCCTCTTCATCCTACATGTGCTCCAATGGTGTGCACCAGACTGGACTGCCCTCCTACAGGGACACTCTTCTCACTACTGGGCCAAGCCACCAGCACCCGTGTGAACACCCTCTTCATTCAGGTTGGGCTTTACCAGCTACACTAGACCCACTAGGCTTTCCCTGCCGTCACCCCTCCCCCACCTCCAGCCTAGCTTGGCTTTACTGATCACCTTGTCATTTTGTTTGTGGGGGATATTTGGTTCTTTTCCTGAATGCTGGTCAGTTCCTAGCTTTAAGGTATTTGGATTGCATATTAAGATTTACTTAGATCCTTGAGAACCCAAGGAAATCCGTGAAAGAGTAGTAGTAAATAAAAATAAAAATACTGAGGCTGGTGCTTCCGTTTGAGCTTACCTTGGTACAAGTTGCCCCTCATTTAATTTCATGAAACAAAGTATTTTTCCTTTCAGTGTATACTTAACTGTAGTGTCCTAGAAGTTTTCTGATAACTAAGAGAAAGCAGATACTAAGTAGGAAGAAGTTCATCACATTTGAAAACCATTTCTAATCTGAACTTAGGTCACTACACTTCCTAAAACATGCAAGAGAAACCAGCGGTCTTCCTGTTTAACACCCCACGCCTCTGCGGCGCACGCCTCCACCACCGTTGCCTCCCTCTCTCTGTTACCTCAGCTCGTCATTTGTTCTCGTTTCTGTCCTTTCTTCCCTTAAATAATCTTTTTTTTAAACGTATCTCATTTTAGCTTTTATTTCCATTTCCCTGTTGCTTTTCTTTTAATTTCTTTTACGTCACTTTATCAGAATAATTAAGTTTGTGCTAACTTGTAGATCTGTGTTTGAATGTGAACTGCCATTCACTAGCTGTGTTATCTTAGGGTATCTCTCAGAGCCTTAGCCTCCTGTTTGTAAAAATGACTCCAATAGTTATTATATTGCTTGGAGGGGCTTTGGGAGAATTACTTCAAAAACCACTTGCAAGTCCCTGCTTCACAGTTTTATGCTACGTTAGTGCTGTTACAAGAAGAGGTGTGTCCGTGTCACGAGGTGTACAACTATATTTCTTTTGTATCCCTCAGGAAATGGTTATCAGACAATAAAATACTTCACTGTATTTTACCAGCATATATAATTTTCAGTAATTAAAAATAAAGTGTCTTTTCTCATGTTTTGTAAGAGAGGCTTATATAGCCCCATTACTTTCTAGTCCCAATTTGATTACTTCAGGAAAGTGAATTGCTAACACAGATTTGTGCACTGTCATGCCAAGTCTTATGTTATCCTGCTGTTTTCCTGAGAAAGTACTCCTGTGACTCCCTTGAAATGATTCACTCTTTTTGTACATATAAAATTATAGTGTGTTAATGTACCAAATAACGTCCTTGGAAGCAAGTGTTTCACCAGTGACTCCGCTTCATCATTCACACTAAAGGAGATGAGCCATGACATTGTGTATTAGTTGGAAAAGACTCTTGCGAGTACCTTTTCCATACTGTTTATCATTAGTGTAACACCTGGGAATATAGTCATGGATCCTTTTAGCCAGAAAACTTTCAAAGTTTTAACGGTAACTACTGTATTACTTAGATCAAAGCTTTTAATACATAGCATGTTGAGTTAGAATATAGTGTGTTGATGGAATTTAGAAAAAGGGAAACAGTCAAAAGAGCTTTTACTACAATTTCAAAATAGTACAGGGGTAGAGTATTGTGGAGTTTGGAAAAGTTTAGTGCATCATATTTTTTGCCAGTTTTTATTAAACTTGCTTGATTTTAAATCCTTTCACCACTTAATTTGGAGTTCATCAACTGATTGTCCTGAGTTAGGAGTCAAAGAAATGAAACAAGAGCCTACCCCTTCTAGTCTCAAGAAGAGAAGTCATACGTAGGAAACAGGACTCTTTGGAGAGGTGGTGCATTCCATAGCTGGAACAAGAAAAGGTTATGATGAACCTGGAGCATCCTAAGATGACAAAGTAAGGAAGTATTTGAAGGATGATGGGGACATGTCAGCAAGGTGCAAAAGCCAGCTTGAAAGGCTCCACCTGGCCAAACTAGGACAATTGGGGTATCAAAATGAATAATGACAAGTACAAATTATAACCCGCTGAATAAAATAGGATTCCATAAATTGATTATTATATAAATGAATAAAATGGATTATATAAATGAACAAAATCAGTGATGAGGAATGGGATGTTTCTATAATCACACGAAGTATCTTCACACAAACTAATTAGAAAAGGAAAAAAGAGTAACTTTACAATGGAGAAGCTGGCAATAACCACCTTAATCAAGCTGTCAGAGTTTATTATCACCATTATGGTCAAATTAGAACTGTGCGCTGCCTTGTAGAATGCAGTGATAAAATGCCCAACATCACCTCTTGGATATTTTTACCAAAGGATGTGTACCTTAAAGCCAAGTGTGAAGATACATCAGACAAACCCAAATTGAGGCATAGTCTATAGAATAACTGTCCTGTAATCTTCAAATGTATCAAGATCATGAGAAATAAGAAAATAGTAGGGAAGTATTTTAGGTCAAAGGAGACTAAAGAACATGAAAACAAAATGTAATGTGTGATCCTGAACCTAATTTTGTTGCTCTTCGGGACATTAATGGGACAGTTGGTAAAACTTGAATGGGATGTTTCATGGTAATAGTGATACATCACTGTTGATTTTTAAATTTTGATTGCAAAATTGGGATTATTTAGAAAGAGATCTGTATTTGTAGTTAGTACACAATACAATATTAGGGATTTATGGGATGTAATGACAGTAAATTATTCAGGAAAAATATGTTCTTTGTAGTGTTCTTACAACTTTTCTCCATATCTAAAATAATTTTTACATAAAAAAGGGTAAAAATGGTTTAATTTTGTTTTTATAACTGGATTTGTTTATATAAATGGATTATGGTCATATGAAAATAATTTAAAGAAAATGAGAATTTTAAAAATATGATCTCAATATGTTGAAAGGCTCAGTTACCTCCTGGACATTTTTTTTTTTTTTTTTTGAAGTAGGCTCCACGTCCAATGTGGGGCTCGAACTCAAGATCTTGAGATCAAGAGTTGCATCCTCTACACCGACTGAGCCAGCCAGGTACCCCACCTTCTGCATAGCTCATCTTTCCACCTTAATTCCTTATTTGCAGCATCTAGTTACACTTAGAACTATCTAGTGTTGAAATATGCCCACTATGACCTTGATGAAATTCTTTTGACTTTGTAGCAAATTTTATTTCAAAGGATTTTTTATAGATATTTAAATACAATGTCAAGGTAGATAAAATCTATTTGGATTCCCAGTATAATTTATAATAATGTTTTCAATGTATTTATTGAAACAAACTACATTTTTAAATGCTTTCTTTGAAGAGGGGAAGATTGATATCGTATATAGCTCAATTCAAAGTTTTTCCATAATGCACTGTTCTATGATTTATAAAATCTATTTTATGATTGTCATCATATAAAACAAGTGATAATGCTAACATGTCACAGACATTTTGGAATTTGTTCTGTCCCACCCTGGAAATGGAGTATTTGGGCACTGGTAGCAATTGCTGTAATGTTGCTAAACTGAGTTTCAGCAAAACAGCATGGAATTCTTTTATTTGTTATATGAATGTTGTATCAATTGTTAACTTGGGTTATCGTGAGTTTTGAACCTTTATATCAGTTGCTTAGGATTTAGAGCTTAGGTTTCTTTCTAAATTCTTGTTCAGTAAAGCCCGAATTACATTTCATTGTCTGTGTATATAATCAAAGAATCGTTTATATCCAGGAATTAAAGGGGCATTACAAATCATTTAGATCTAAGATCTACAGTCTTTCCCTTCTTATTTTACAATACATTTCTTTTCATTTTTATATCAGAACTTGAAACTGTTTGCAAATATGAATTAATATTTGGATACTTTTCCTGTGCCAGATATTAGTTTGTGTGCCTTATATGCATTCTCATTCTTCTTATTGTATAGATGAAGAAATGGAAGCCTAGAAACACATAGGGTAGTAAGTGGTAAAGCCAAGATTTAAGTCCATGTCTTTTAACTACTGTGCCGAACTAATTTGAGAACAAAACTCAAGCTTTTGAAAAATATAATTACACAAAATATGGTCCTTTATATTTGGAAGCTTATAGTTAACAGTGTCTTTTACAGAGTGGGTCAGAAAAGCATACATAATAGTGATTTAATATTTAAACTTTCAAATGTATGAAAACTTTGATAGAATTAGAACATCTGGATAAGGGAGCACTAAAGTGTAAACCAAGCCATTGACCAGATTGAAGAAGTTAATTTATGGCTTGTAAGCGTGTCTCAAATTATACTCTATCAAATTCCACCATAGTTAATTAAGTAGTATGTAAGTTGCCCAAAATTCAGACACAGCTTTCAGTGTAATGTGCTCATGCTTAAAGTCTTAAGATCCAGTTGTAACAGATAGAGAATCTTTACTTGAGCATAAAGACTGTTACTCTAAATTGAGAGGGGGGCTTTTGCACTGGGAGTGTTGAAATGTGTGATAATAGGCTTCAGTGTATTGCTTCCTCCTTCTTGTACTTTGTATGAATTGAAGATGTGCTTCAGTAAAAATTGAGTAACTTCATATTTCCATCTCATTTACTGGTGAAATGTGAAACAGTGATATAAACTCCTTTACTTGGGCTGCCATTGCACAGGCTTATTTTATTCTAATGATACAGTTTGATGTCCTTAATGTTAATAGTATAGCTTACAGAGCCTAGCAAATTAGAATTTTCCAATATCCGCAGCTTTTTTCTCCTGCAGTTAATTTGCTCTGCTGACTCCCTGCGCGAGGTGGCAACAGCTGGCCTTTCAGGGGAGCCTGGGGATTAGGGAGCAGGAGTCACAGCAGCGCACTCGCCTCTTGCCTCTGTTGACTGTTCTTTATTGTTTGATGCCTGGGCATCTCCCAGACAGCCAGCAGTTGTTTCTTAAAACTTAAAGTTTGTTTCTCTTGGGAGTATACAATGCTGGTGGGGCTTGTCTTTGTGTCTCTTCACTTTCCCAGTCTCCTCTTATAATCCATCCTGTGCTTTCTCTTGATAATTAGAAAGGAGCAGAGTTACCAGCTTTGTATCTTAGTGTGTGTGAGATTCAGTTTTGACTCTAAAAACGGAGATGGAAATTTTATTTTTCTCTGAGCTACCAGATACTCACTAACAGAAATCATTTTTAGAATGAAAACGTTGTTCATTGTCAGTATACTAGTGTATTTTTGAAATTATGGTGATAAAAAGGGCATGACAACAGAATGAACCAGTACTGCCATTTTAAAAGCTAAAATTGGAAGAGAAATGCACCATAGCTGCTTAAATCTAAAAAGATCCCTTATTGGTACAGCATAGGGAATAGAGTCAGTGGTATTATAATAGCATTGTATGGTGACAGATGGTACCTGCATTTAGAACAACAAACTTGTCGAATCACTGTGTTGTACACCTGAAACTAATACAACATTGTGTGTCAACTATACTTCAATTAAAATTTTTTTTAAGATTTCTAATTAGATCTAAAACATAATTCTAAGGGTGCCTGGGTGGCTCAGTCAGTTAAGCAGCTGACTTGATTCAGCTCAGGTCATGATCTCACGATCTTGGGATCAAGCCCTGCATTGGGCTCTGCACTCAGCAGGGAGTCGGCTCAAGGAAGCTTCTCTCTCCCTCTTCCTCTGCCCCTCCCCGCATGTGTGTGTGCCCACTCTCTCTCTCTCTAAAATAAATAAATCTTAAGACCACTGACTTTAAATAAATAAATAAAGCATAATTCTAATTTATAGGATAGTTACAAAATATATCTTCGTGCCATGGTAAAACTTGAGTAAAAGTAGTCAGAACTACTTGGATGGAACCCCCAGCCAGAATGATTTTGTTGCTCAGGATACTCTCAAATTTAATTTCCACATTCCTAAATTCCTTCCATACCTGCCATATCCTTGAAGGCCATTGTGGATGAAAATAGTGGCCATGAAGTAGTGTGACTGAAAATTATCCTAAAAAATGATTATTATACTCAGAATTTAGAACTTAAAATTACAGAAGAGGAAACTCATATTTAAAACTCTTTTTCAGGGGCGCCTGGGTGGCACAGCGGTTAGGCGTCTGCCTTTGGCTCAGGGCGTGATCCTGGCGTTCCGGGATCGAGCCCCACATCAGGCTCCTCCGTTATGAGCCTGCTTCTTCCTCTCCCATTCCCCCTGCTTGTGTTCCCTCTCTCGCTGGCTGTCTCTATCTCTGTCAAATAAATAAATAAAATCTTTAAAAAAAAAAAAAAAAAGAACAACATAATTTGCTTTAAAAAATAAAAATAAAAAAAATAAAACTCTTTTTCAAGGGGTAAGGCTCTGGCATGCAAATTTTAACAAGTCTCCATAGGGGATTTTTGCTGGGCATCACCACTACCCACCCTCCTGCCCCCAAGTCCATACTCTAGAGAATTCTTCTTATTCATAGCAATAAAAATTGTCATTTTATTAATTGAGATAAAATTGACATCTGTCTTCTTTTAGCGGAGTCTTAGAAACCGTGTGACTTGAAAATTTGGTAAATTATTTGAACTCGATCTGTAGTAGCATATTCATTTTGTCTGTTGATGTAACCAAAGAAGATGAATTTTAAAGGATTTGAAAAAGGAATGGGTGGCATTGAATTGTAGAATTCTAGGTATGTAGGCGCAGAGAGGATATTTTTAAGGGACAATCACAGAGAATAGAGTAAGGTGCCCTGCAGAGAAAACATAAGTATAAGGACCGTAACCCCTGTAGTTTCACTTATATCTGACTACCCTTACTGCATTTCTTTGGCCAATAATTCTAAGACCTCGGTACTGTATTCTCATCTCTCCTGGAGTCTAGCACATTTCTAAGCAGTCTTTCCCCTTTGTCTGTTTTTCCATGTCTCTCACTGTGCCTTCTTCCAGACTATTACTGCTTGCTCAACCAGGATTTTTCCTCCTCCCTACTTATTTACCTTACTGAGGTACTGCCAGTGTTGTTTAATTGAGCAGAAGGCAGACTTCCCACTGTAGGCAACTGTAGATCAACTAAAATAACCAGTTTAAGAAAGAAAAAGGTTGGGGGGGGGAGGCGCCTGCATGGTTCCGTCAGTTAAGCGCCTGCTTTTGGCTCAGGTTATGATCCCAGGGTCCTGGGATGCAGCCCCCCTCCCATCAGGCTCCCTGCTCATCGGGGAGTCTGTTTCTCTCTCTGCCCCTCCCCCTACTTGTGCACGTGCACTCTCTCTCAAATAAATAAATAAATCTTTAAAAAAAATTCATGTCTATTTTGATTGGTCTGTTCTGCTAAAGTGATTGGTTCTTTCATATCTTGTATGTTATATATTGTATGTGTTCAGTGACTATTTAATCATGACCTTTTAATACAGACTATTAGCCTCCTCCTCCCTCCTGGCTTAAAAAAGAGGAAGAAGGAAGCTAACTCTTATCCTAAGGAACCTTTCTAACACTGTCATGCCAGAAAGCTACCATATCATTGCTCTTTAGAACAGCTTGCATTTGCTGTGTTCACCCCTGTCTCCACCCACCCACTCCCTTGCTGACGTCTTGTGATACAGCTTTCATTCCTAATGAAACCACTTCCTTCTAGGTCACCGGTGATTTCCTAATTGCCAATCCATCCAATTTACCAAAACACTTTAATAATTTTTTATGTTTGCTAGGCACTTTTAAGTTGATTGGAATCATTTTCACTCTCTAACATTCATGTACCTTTTGTGTACTTTTTGGAATGGTTATTAGTAGAAATTAGTGTGCTTTAAAAATGCAAAGATTGAAATGCTTCTCTTGTTGTTACAGAATAAAATAACTTCTGTTTTGTGTTACTGGTGTTTGAGGTCATTAAGGCATCTGTTTAGGGTAAAAGCAGTTGAATTTTACATTTTGCCTTTGTGAAATATTTTTCATAGGTGAAATTGACAAAGAAACTAAGGAAGATAGTGAAGTATTATTTTTACCTTCAGTCTTCATAGGTAAAGTAGACTCTGCTTTGTGTTGTAGCGAGAGAGAGAGAGAGAGAGAGAGAGAGAGAGACAGCACAAAGAATAAAGTAATCCTCAGGGAGAGTCCTCTGTGTTAGAGAAGTAGTTATTTACACACAGAATTCCACATGAGGAGCCTGAGTGGTGTGCTTTCCAGGTTATTGGTGAGAAGATCCAGACTCAAAATGGGGCATTTAGAATAAAGCACATTTTTTTTTCATGGCCTAAGTCTATCTTCTAAAGGCAACATTGAGTATATTGATAAATTGGTACAAGATTAAAATGGAATTTACTTCTCTGTAATCTTACTATAGGCTACTGGTATTCAGTGTTTTTTTTAGCAAGTATCTCCTTTTTGCCTTAAACTCACATTTTAACTTATTAAAAGTAATAATAAAGACAAGAAAGGTCTTTATCATTTTGAAGGTTTTATTTACATGTTGTGATTATGTATATATTGTTGTGTATAAAAAGGCCAGTGTGCATATTTTCAGCTAGACATTCAACTTTTTTCCCTAGCTAATAATGCTTACCACTTCCTTACTGAGAGTCTAGAATAAAGTAACGTCTTTAAAGTTGGGATCAAATTTTGATGTGTTTTGTTTTTTAGTTGTTTTATGTATTCTCTCCATTGCTAAAATGGAAAAAAGTGAAATCTAATCATTGAAAACCAAATCTAATCATAAAACTGTCTACTGGTCAGTGAAACACTATGTTAACAAAATAAAATGAAGCAAGATATGAGTAAATTTGTTTAGAAGGAACGGTCTTGGAGGATGAGTTGGTGCACACTGAACTGGTAACCTCTGGGAAGTAGGGCTCTCGGGGTAGTTGGAGAGGGGCGTTAAAGGCAAAAGAAATTTTAACTGTTTACTATTTTATACGTTTCTAAACTTTCTTTTCCCAAATAAGGTTAATTCAAAATTACCTTAGAAATTTCATATTCTTAATTATTGTATTCATAGTAATGACAAAGCTAATTCATGATACAGTCAATCTTAAAGGTGACCGAATATTTTCCCAAATAATTTCTTGGTGATTGGGATGACAGCAGACATTTCATGGGACTAGATGGTAATTGCTCATCATGGGGTCTTCCTTGGTGGTTGGGGTTCATTTTGAATTCTTCTGATGTCTGGTAAATACCCACTGTGGATCTGTCATCTGTAAATGAATTGAAATCTTTCTTGAACTGGTGAAGTTTTCAAGTTCGCTCAACCTGTGCAAGATAATAGATTTTCCCTGCTTCATTGTTACCTACTACGAATGAAAATGGTCCATTTTAATTTGTCTTAGAACAGCTGTTTCATCTCTTCCTTAGTGTCATGCATCGTAGAAACGAGTTTGCTGTTTTTTATTCCCTTCAGTTAGATCTGTTTCCTGGGTGAAGGAATTCAAGTCTTTCCAACCTCGCCTGTGTAGTCTCCTTGAGGCACCACTTCATTCTCTGAATCATAGGTACAGACTACGTGTCTCCACCAAGTACACTACCAGGATTTCAGGTGTTTGTTTTAATCCCTCTCATTATCACAGAACTAGTACATATGGATGCATTGTGGAAAATTAGAAAACATTGGGCGCGTGGTGGCTCAGTCTGTTAAGCATCTGCCTTTTGACCCCACATCGCGTAGCATCATCAGGCTCCCTGCTCAGTGGGGATCTTGCTTCTCCCTTTCCCTCTGCCACTCCCCCTGCTTGTGCTTTCCTGCTCGCTCTCTCTCCCCCTCTCTCTGTCAAATAAATAAAATCTTTGAAAAGAAAATTAGAAAATACAGATAGCAAAGTTTTTAAAACAACTGCCACTACCCAGAGATAACCACTGTAACACTGTATTCTAACAAAAATTTTAATGTGGTCTTAGGGACATAATTTCTGCACATTTCTGGAACACATTTTTCATGAGATCTTAGCTCGGCCTTCTCTTACACTACCAATCTTCACTTCGTTGCCATTGCTCCTATTTCTGGTCTCTCATTTATCAGAGTAAGCTAAATTTCTCCTCTTTTTCTTCTAGTTACTTTAAATAGGTCAGGTATTCCAAAGGCTATGTTGTAGTAAAACACACAGAAAATCACTCTGCTTTGAAAGTTAAACCCAGGACCCTGGCACTTCCTGTGTGTGCTTATGCCTCATGTCTGTCCTTTCTCCAAAGATGTTCACGTCATCCCCATCTTAAAACCACTGGATTAATTCTTCCACGTACTCTGCCTTGATCTTGACTTTCTTACCTAGAAAAACCCTCGAATGTTTGCCTGCTACCGCCACTTTGAACCATCCACTCTCTTAACTTAGTAATCTTTTATTCTCACTTCTGTCAAATTTGTTTTTTCAAGATTGCTGACAATCGAGAGAAAGCAGTGAGCCAGGCGAGCATTAAGGAATAGAAAGTCTATATTCCCATGTAACTGCAGCATTTGGTACTTTGGGATCCAAATCCTGCTTGGAGCTCTACAACTGTCTCTGACATTTGTATAGAGCTTTGCACTTTACAGAAAGTGTTACGTTTGTCCATGTTTGCCTTGTAAAGGCATATGAGGCCTGTAAGGTATTATCCCCCGTTGTTCAGATGGGGAAGTTAATGTTCATTGAGGGAAATGGTTTAGCTAGTTACATAAATATTTATGGCAAAGCTGGGGCTAACAACGTGTTAGAGATAGTATCTTCTTAGATTTGTTTTGGGATCTGCTCATTTTTAATCTTTGGGTTTGTACTTGTGGGTGACCAAATTCATATAATTTGACTTCCATTTTTGTATCATTTTCAATGTCCTAGTTTTTGAGCCTACTCTCCTAAACTAATTATTAAGAATCTAGAACAATGAATGTGTCTCCTAAAGACATGTAATGGTTTCATTCTTCAAAAAAGATAAATATACAGGATTATAAATCTGTGTAATTCTGTATTGGTATTTCAATTTTGTGATTTTTCCTTTTCTGTAGGAAATAAGAAATTGTGACAAAATGTAAAGGTGATTTTCTGAATTAATGAATATGTAAAACTGATTCTGAAGTTGTTTTTTTTTCTTTGATCCTTATTCTGACTTCTGGAACCAACATCAACAATGATACCTCTTTACAAGATCGTAGTGAGAAATAACTGAGAACTTACGGAATCAGCCTAACAAAATATGAATTCCTGTTAGCCCTTCCTGTGATAAGTTTAATAATAATCCTTTGTCCTAGTGCAGCATCTTAGTTAAGAAGTATCATTGTATTTCATTTTTGTTTTTCATCTCGCTTAATTCATAACTTTATTAAAACCTGCAATTTTTAGTTCCATATTTTTTTCATAAACTTTTGGTTAGGTTCATAAATCAGAATTATAGTCTCTATTCTCATATTATTTTCCTTTACTTTTAAAAATTACATTAATGAGCTGACTGTTTAAGAATCATTCTCAGGATTCATTCATCTGTTACGCCTCCTTTTTAAAGCTTCAGCACTAAAGGTCTTTTGACAAACCAATATTTATAACAGTTTGACAGCAGGATGAGGAACAGCGTTTGTCTTTGTAACAGCTTGAAGAAAGACCCTTTCCAGGACCCAGTCATGCAGTTACAATCTTGACCTCTTTCTTATGCTGGGAACATACATACAGCACCACCTCCCATGTGTTTTCTTGTCCCATTGACTGTCCATTCACTTCCCATCTGTTTTGCAGTCTTAAAGGAACAGAAGGGGCCCTCTTCTTAAATCTGTCTTCGCAGGTGATAAATGATGTCCTGTCTCTTTAAGGGCTGCCTGGGTGGTTTTCCTTTTCTGAAAATGTTTCAACTTTCCTTCTAAAAAAATTCAGAATAAAATATACTTTTAAGAAGAGGAAAATAGAAAAGAAAAAAAATGATGGATTATTTTTAAACTTTCTTAATTGATTGGGACCGAATATTTTGTTGGTCATTGTGCTAAAGATTATTTAGCCTTCTCAATGAATTACCTAAATCATATTTTTGAAATTGTTTTGATGTTTAGGTTATTCTGTGGAAGCAAAAGGAATGTATTCATTTTGAAATAGTGTATTTATTTAAACTTTTGGGGGTGGGGCAAATAAAGCAATGTATCATTAACGACTTAGTATATAAAATAACTTTTAAAGATTTTTTTCACCATAATTTGAGTTAATTGATGTAATTAATACGGAACATTTTATGTACTGGATACAGAATAAAATAATTCACAGGTGATGATTAATCTTATGCTAGAATCTAACTTTTACATTTAAAAGACCATCATGAATCCCATAAAAATTTACTATTTTTTCTTCGATTGCTAAAAAGAAATGCTTTAAGTATACATATTTATATCATTGGATTTTCCAAAATCTTTTTCTCCCATGCAGAAATTACTTATAGAAAGTTAATAGGACAAATATTGTACCCCCCAAAATGTTTTTAAATTACCGATTTTAAAAAAGACCACTTTTCGAGTTGTATGATGTATTATGTGAATCAGCCACCTAGTGGTACATCTTCTATGAACTCGTTTTTAAGCTTGTTTATTAATTCCCTGCCCTATTTCAAAAAGGATTTGAGGCAGCTTGCAACCATCTATCCTGTATAAAATATAAGAATGCTTAAGTGGAAAATTGGGTGAAAGGAAAGAGAAAGTTAAGACAGGTGAAATAATGTGAAACTTGGGATAAGATTGGTACCCCTCAAAATACTTGCTCAGAGGTTCTTCTGTTTTGCAAGTAACCTGCAAATTTAGTTCTGAGTTTCCTAGACGGCTGATGCAAAATGGAAGGCAAAGTTGATTTTGTGGTGTTGCTGGTGGCTGTCAGACACAGCGGTTGCTTAGTGGAAGCATGGGTGTTCCTGGTACCCAGTGCCTGAGGGAAATTTCATCCATACTCACAGACAGACACTGAATTATATGATAGAGTAAATCAGATGACTATATATAATCATGAACTTCATGGGGCTCTTTACTTGGTTTCGGCTCAGTGTAGACTAAAAACATAAGCAGTTCTAGGTGAAATCAAAATGCTGCAGTCCAGATACATAGCTGTTTGGCTTATCTAAAGATGAACTCACATAGTATCTAATATCTAGGATCCCCCATACAGTCTTCCATACATATGATTTCTTTTTTTTTTTTTAAAGATTTTATTTATTTATTTGACAGAGATAGAGACAGCCAGCGAGAGAGGGAACATAAGCAGGGGGAGTGGGAGAGGAAGAAGCAGGCTCCCAGCGGAGGAGCCTGATGTGGGGCTCGATCCCATAACGCCGGGATCACGCCCTGAGCCGAAGGCAGATGCTTAACCGCTGTGCCACCCAGGCACCCCTATATATATGATTTCTTTTTGCAGCTGAGCCTTGTAATAATCAGGTAGCAGAAAGTTCAAGGTTTTATACTCACTGACAATGACAAACACCTGGAATGGAGCTGGTCTATTAATTAAGGGGCAGATCCATAGCATTAATAGTTAGCTGAGATGAAATTACAATTTCCATCTACTTATGAAAGTGAAAGACCTGAGTGTAAGGCTACTCTGTGTTCATTCATACTGAAGTCTTTTGGAGAATTAGCTTTAATATATCACGAAAGTGTTTTAAGAGGTTTTGATTATATTGGGCAAAAGAGCCTGGTAGAAACACTTGCAGTTAAAAGTTTTAAAAAAGAAAGAAAAAAAGAGAGGGGGAAAGAAAGCAAGCCGAATTTACCGACAAGTCACTTTGAGCTATTTATATATTCATCAGACCTAAGTTGTAATTTATTTCATAGACTTTCTTAAGGCAGCTTTCTTTCTAAATCATGTTGTTTCGGGGGTCTGATTACACCAAATTTTTAAAATAGTCATCTTTAATGTTTGATTTATGTTTTGGTAAAGTAGATTACTCAAAAGTGAATGAATATTCATAGACGTCTATTGCGTAGCAAGTTCTGTGCTAAGCCAAGTGATAGTAAATGACACTTTTTTGTATGTAGATAATTCATGCAAGCAGTTCCACATTGATTCCAGGGGGGTGGGGAACAGTATAAAACTGATGTTTCTAAAATTATGTAGCCCTGTGACAATAATATTGTCATTTGTGATTGAATTTTTACTCAGCTTAATGTCAAATAAATTTTTAAAAAATACTAAGGAGCAAACAAAACAATTAAGTTTGAAAAGATGCAGTTAAAACATAGGACCAGTTAGAATAGTACATTTCAGTCCTAAGTTTTAAAGCAATACAGGCTTTGAATTCTTCTGGACATATTCCCTAACTAAAGAATATGTCCCTTCTGGACATACTCCCTAAAGAAACTGGGGCTGTGACCTGACTGTGATCATGAAGTTAAAGGCAAAGCTGAGACTGGAAGCCTTGCTGCTGACCACGTCATAGAGCTTTTAATCCATTATGTTCTCATTTTTATAAAAACCATATAAAATTACTACTCCATTGATTATTAGGGGTGTTAGTCCAGGGATTTCTAGCGTTTGTTGTCATCAAACACTGCTTTCATTGTGTACTCCTGGAAAGTCTATGTTTCGGAAGATCTGTCTACAGTAATATATTCTTTTTCATTAGAAACATCAAGTTATAACTTCTGTCAGCCTAAATAATAATTGTTCTGAGAGTAGATGTAATTCCAGCCAAAGATTTCCATATGAACTTTTGAGACAATGGAAATAACGCAGACAACTCTATTACCACCTTCAGCAGACCCCTAGAAGTCAGGGACCCCACCTTTGAAATTACTATATCAGTCTCAAACAACTTTCCAGAGCATAGGAAATGATGCCTCCTTTTTCTGTAACAAGCAGAAGTATTCTGTTTGTCTTCATTAATGAGTCTGTTTAAAAATAGTCATGCCTGTTTGTAGTCATGCCTTGTTGTAGGAAAACTACAGTGCCAAGATTCAGAAGAGAAGTATTAGATTTAGCTATACTCCTTTGACTGTCTCTTTGGTTTTTCCTCTCATCGACTGTAAAAGGTGCATATTTTTTCTTGTGCTTAATCTGTTTTGACTATACCTTTGAGAATCTTAAATCTGGTCTCTTGTTTGGTTGGTTGGTTTTTTTCCATGTTTCCCTGTACTCTAGATAATTCCTCTAAATACTGAACTTCTAAAGAACACTTACAGTATAATTGTCTAATAAAAGGCAAACCTTTTTAGGAGCAACATATATTACATGTTAAGAACTGTTCCTTTAGTGAACAGCTTTTTTACAGCAAAATCTCACCCACAAGGTGTCCTCAGGCTTGGTACGACGTATGTATGCAGCGTGTTCTAAAACAGTTCTGTCAAGGTACATTTTGATCTTTGGATGTGTGGTTTGCTTAAAGTACACTGCATTAGTAAGTTTGCAGTTTGTTTCTTTGTGCTTTCTTTAAAAACCTCAGAAGTTGTAAAAGATTTATTTCAGCACATGTGGTAGTGTTTTGTGTGTGATTCTTTGTTCCTATTCTAAACTGTTATTAACCACTGAAGTGAACCTTCTCCCAGGTTTGGCCTTTCGGTATTCACAGTGCATTCAAAACCTAATTACAGATTAGTCTATATTTGAGACTTTTAGAGTAAGTATCAGAAGATTCAAAGAGAAATTGAGAGTAGCAGTATCATTTCATGGGGAGATAAAGAGACCCAAAACATGAATGGGTGTCAAGTCATCTGAAGAAAAGAAAAAAGAGAAGGAACTTCATTCACTGAGAGGGACGGTTTATGAGGTGGGGATTATGGGAATATTCATGACTCAATCAAGAAGCACAATGAATTGATGTTTGAAATAGTTCATCTTTTAAGTAAACATTGGATAAATGGAAAGTAGACTCCGTATTCACTCCATGTAGAATTGCCTATTTCAGAGCCGAAATAGCAGTTCAAACAGAAATAGCGGTTTGTTAATCCCTTCCTGAGTTGGTTTAATTTATCAAGTTAATCTGAAGTTTTATAAGAATTCTCTAGCTATAAATATTTAGTGCAAATATTTAATGGAAAAAGGAGTTTGTTTTGTAATTAGCCATGCTAATCTATACACACATTTTCGTGGGAAAGTAATTTCTAAATCGTAAGATAGTTAAATACAGTAAGATCTTAGAATCTGAAAACACTAATACTGGGACATTAATTTGGAAGGATCAGAAAATAGAAAGTTTTAGTTGCTAACACTTAATTTTTATGGACGACTCTTTCCTGTGTGCAGTTAGATGGCATAGTTTGTATATAAGAAGTGCTGAAGACTTAGAATTTAAAATGAATTCAAATATAGGAAATAATGCTGTTTATTATTTGCAATATAGCTTCTTTGCAAAGAATGAAATCAGTCTACTTCTAAAGCTCTGTGTTTGTGTTTGTGTGTGTGTGTGTATGTGTGTGCGCGTGCGTGCAGTCAGCATAGTCTTCTTAATAAGGTGAAATAATTAAACTGAAGTTTTTCTTTCCACTGGTATTATATCGTTAGATCTGAGTATTCTCTGTTCCATGTTGCTTATGTGGTTCGGGTGACCCACCAGCTCTCCTAGATCTTCATTGTCAGTGCGTATGTGTCCTGCTTCCTATTCCCACGCTGGCTCTAGTTCTTGTGCTCCTGGCTTCTGCCCTCTTGGTCATTGGCATAACACCCAGAAAGCCTGTCAAGTGATATTTTCCTTCTTAATAACCTACAGCCTTTATTGTCTGTGCTGTATTTTTGGAAACTTCACTTACCACCTGTCAAGTATTTATTGAGCGTGTATATTGAGTTTGACATTCTTGTAAACACTGAAGATGCTGAACTTTTTTTGTCCAGTTTCATACTTTTTTATTATTTTCCAAGGATTTCTTCAAATGTATGTAGATCTAAGTCTCCTCAAGAGGTAATAATATTTATTATATGTCTTTAGTCATTCCTAGGCACAGAACTACTTGGGAGTGTGCATGATAACTAGTCCATTCCCTAACTTTTATCACAGTGTGTCTTATTTCACATAAAAGGTAAAACAACAAATATACTTGACATAATAACATTTGTTTTGTTATCAGAGTCTATATATGGTAGCAGCTCTAGTATGTTTCTGAATCAGAGGGATGTCACAAAGCTAACTCTCCAGGCTTAATGTCCTCATCCTTGGGAGTGACACCTTTGGTCGTATGAGGACTTGTGGGATTTAAAATCATCCCAAATATAGTAGACTCTTCATAGACTTAGAATGAGGTAAGTGGGGTGGTCAAGGAGTTCTTCTCAAAGGCAGGATAGCAGCCGTGTGTCCATGTCACTCCATTAAGTGCACTGTATAAAATGAAGGAACAAACACAGGAATGAATTTTTAAATTTAGTGTATAAAGGATACATTTATCACAATTATTCTTTTTTCTTTTAACGTTTACCTCCACCCTCTCCTCTGCTCATCTCCCCCCATTACTTCCCAGTTACTTATTGAAATACCCTTTGTGTCATCCTTGAGGTTTCAGAGTAAAGTGGCACGGTGTCCTGGTACTCTATTTGTAAAATTCGTAAAAACAGCTTTTTGAAAGGGAAATTTGGCAATTTTATTCTGTGGTTTTCTTATTAAAGTTAGTTAAATAAGTCTTTTACTTTCATTTGGGAAAAAACATTGCGTATCTCTAATTTTAGAAGAATTTGAGCTTGATTCAGACTCCACAGTTAGACACCTGCGCCAGAGTGGCCCTTGGTCTCTTTCAACACAAACAGATCTTGCTCTGAACAGTCTCTTGTGAGTGATGCTGCTGTACCAGCCGCTCCCAGATCGTCTATCGAGCTAAGGATGGAGGTCATGGGCAGGGCACAAGGATGGGTAGAGCTGGCCCTGCAGCTGCCCGATCATACGCAGATCGTGGAGCAAATAGAATCAGATTTCCTCTCTTTATACAGTCCGGCTTTCCCAAGTAGAAGTAGTTCTCAGTGAAATGGTTAGAGGAGCTGCCAAGGCTTTGAACACCTGTTTTAGATTTCCATGTGTTGTGCTCTTTAAGGCAGATGATTTTTTAAATACCCTGTTCATTTCCAAAATTCTGTGAGACAACTTAGAAAACTTTTCACCTACTCTCCCCTTTTTAAAAAAAACTCTTCAGCCAATGAACTGCACTATGTGGAACTCTCTAAATACTCCCTGAAAAAACTAGGTGAAGCTGTTTCTAAGCAAAAATGAATTAATTTTAAAAAGAAGAGTAGGGCCTTATTTTGAGAAAGGATGTATATTTTTGGTTTGACTGTTCTTTTACAGATAGTACAGACTACCAAAAAGTATAGATAAACACAGAGTCTGCTGGAGGTTCTTTCCCTCTCCCTTTGCCCCACCTCCCGCTCAGAAGCACTCTTCCTCTCTCTAAGATAAGTAAATAAATAAATAAATAAATAAATATTTTTTAAAAAATACAAATGTTGAATATAATAATGATTTTTCTATAGATATAATACAGAATGCTTTATAGTTTTGCCTCTAGAGCAATAGTTTTGAACCAATCACTTCACTTTAATTGATAATTCCCACTAATATGTAGAATTGTGTTAAAAGGATAAAAATATTTGTTACTGTGCTTAGCACAAACTGTATTTTAAAGGGGAGTTGCATAATTAAGTTAGCAATGAAGTAGAATAAATCACAACTTCCATTTTTTTAACATTTGGAGATTGACACGTACTGTGACTAGTTTATATCTGTGAAGGAAGTCTTTATATTTCAAAGAGAAGTTATAGATTTTATTTGGAAGTCTATAAACATGAAAATCGAAAATCAAATAAGATAATGTAAGTCTGTCTTTAGTGCCTGTAGTGTTTTTAAACTTTATTCATTTTTGTATGTATTTTTGAAGTGCTTTACCCTTTTCATGTTTGTTGCAAATATCTCCTACAATTTCTTTTATCTATTTTGACATATGAAGTATACATTTTAATGTGGTCATACTGGTAATCTTATCCTTTGTAACTTTTCCCATTTATCCTAGAAAGTCATTTTCCAGTTTAAGGCCTGTTAAATGCTCACCTGTAGTCTTTAGTTTTTAAAAATGGTTTCATTATTTTATTTTATATTTTGGTCTGTTCCAGATATTGCTGAGTCCTTGGTTGGACTCCAGAGAATCTGAGAACTCCTTAAAATTCTGTACGCAATTACATATGTATCTATACATACATTTTTCTGTGTAAGATTCCTTAACTCTTACTGCATTCTGAAAGGGGTCTGTCACAAACCCCACACACATTCCCTTTCCAAAAGGTTGTTAAGAGCTACTACTACAATCCGTTTTAACCTTTTTTGGATATAAGGTGGTGTGGGGTGCTAAAGTAATTTTTTTCCCTTTTCCCAAATAGAGTATCCCAGATAATTATCCAATACTTATTGGATAATTATCTTCTAAGATTTGTGTTGCCTTTGAAAAATAAATTCACTTTTAACTAATTTATTATCTTTTTTCTCTCTGCAGAGAAAGTTAGAGAAATTCAAGAAAAACTTGATGCTTTTATTGAAGCTCTTCATCAGGAGAAATAAATGGTAATAAGTTAAATAAAAGTCCTCTCACTGCATTGGTACTGACTAGATGCAAAATTTATATTTTTTGGCTTATTATTATAGTTTATCATTGTACTTGACTATATCCTGCTTGTTCCTTAATAACAATTTTAATGGCAGGAATCTCTGAAACTAATTCTACATTTCACATGTATAATGTTCCTTTTGAATACTTGATTGTCTTCTGGCTGAACTGAAAATATCCTCTAGAACTCATTTTGAACAGAACAAAGGTAAACAAAGCTAAGCTGTTTCATAATATGCATGTGGCTCGTAAGTTTTCTGCACGTAAAGAAGTGAACTGTAGCTCTCATTATTTTCCTCATTGTTCACATTCCATGGATAATTATGTGTATGTTAAGTTGCAAAGCATTTACTGGCTTGACTGGTAATCCTAACAATTGTTCTTAATCTTATTCTCTTATGTTTAAAAATATTTCTCCTGTGTAAAATAACTCAGAGAGCCTTAGAATGGAGTATTCTTCTGAATGTGTGGACTCTTGTCTAATTCTATATAGTCTGGCTTTGGAAGCATGTTCCAAATAAAGTATTACATATTTAAAGACTTGCCTTAGTAGCTTAGTAACCTGCTAATTATTGCTAAAGAATTATAATTAGTGAGTCTTCTGCTTTTATTGAAGAAGTTGAGAAAGGGAAAATGCTATAATTAAGACATTATCATCTATTTAAAATATTTAATTAATCACTTTATCTGTGAGCCCTGCCCTGTAGGCAGCCTGGAACACAATCAGAACTGGAAGGAATAGAAAAGTAAAAGATTCCCTCCCTAGCTGCATTCATTTCAGAAAAGGCCCTTTAACCAAACTACCTGTTTGCCTCTACTGGAGGGGCAGTATATTGGAGAAAGCAAGCTAGAAAAGGAAGCACAGCTCAGAGGATTATCACTCAGAGCAGCATCCCAGCAACGAGTAAGGGAGGAATTAGAAAGCTTTCCAGTAATGCTGTGTTACTTAGTTCTGTCTCTCTCCCTGAAGTTAAGACGAATGTATATATGGATGTGTACAAAATGCATCTAGAAACTAAATATCAGTCATCTTGAACACAATCCAAAAATAATTCATTGTTTTTAAGTGTTTATGTTCATAAATGTTTTATAAAACTTCAATGTATAAAAATTTTCTTTTAAAGCCAAAAGGTTGTTGTATCTTCCTCGTTGTTATAATTACTATCAATAATTAATGTTAGAAATAAACATTTTGAGAGCCTTTTTGATATGGAGATTCTCCTCTTCAGCACCAAAGTTCTCTTGAAATTTTTGTTTGTAAATGTGGTTCAGGGTGGTGGTGGGGGTGGGGGGAGAAAATTCATGAAAATCACAGAAACCCAGTAAAAATATAAGCTGCATTTCTGTCTTTAATGAAATGAGGAAGCCTAAAGCCAGCCAGTGTTTTACATAGTGGTCGGTGTCACTTCCGTAAGCTGGTCGGTGTGACATCTTAGTGTTACCATTGCTACTGGGAACATGCCTTTTCCTGCCAGAGTGTCTGTCTCAAGTGGAGGCCAGGGCAGTCCCGAGAGCTAAGTTGTCTGTGAGGAAACCATCCCAGTTCTTTGTTCCTTACTTGGCTTTGGTCTCTCCGGCCCTTTCCAACCCTTGGGGTTTATAACCCTGTGAACTGTTAGTAATTCTGTTTTGTACCGTGCATATCCAATGAAAAGAATAAATGTGGCAAAATGAGAGGGAGTAGCCTTGCTTCATTCTGACCATTCTATAAGAGTTACCAGGAACTTCAAGGAATAGTTTCTTAACGGTAGTTTTAACATGTGTGGAGTTCCTTAGCCTGATAGTTTTAAGTACTTCATTCTGATAATTGCTGAAGATGTTCGTATGCAACACAGTCATACACAGATGACTTTGTTGATTGATTTTAATATGTTTTTAAATGTTTTCCATAAAAAATAAATTACATTATTTTTTGATTCACACATCATGTTAATAAAATTGTTCTATTGTTAAAGTAGGTGATATTTTGCATTTAATAAAACCAGCAGACTGTTAAGTTTCAGTATTTTTATGATCATGCAGCAGTAAAGTTTAGAAATTTTGCATTTGTCTCCTCATACCTTAATTTATCAAATGTGTTTATTTTTGCAGAATCCTACTCATAATATAATCACCTCTGCATACATGTGAAGAAAGAAAACTCCAAAAGTCTCTTGTCCTGCCTTTTTTCCTTCTGCTATTCCACCTTTCTAAACATAAAATAAAGTCATGGGATAAAAATAATTTATGCGTGTTCGAGGCACTTTAACCATCAGTTGCCTTTCGAATGCAGGAACAGTGGACATGGCATTAAAGTCCTATTTTAATTGTATTGAAGTGACAAATTGAGATAATACAAGAGGTGTGGCCGTTAGATTCAGTCCTTGAAGATAAGAAGCTTGCTCTCCTGCTCGTCTCATTTGTGGTAGCACGTTCAACTAATTCATTAGCTGGTGTTACCCAATGTGAGTTTTTTTCTGGGGAAAAAATGCCAGGTGTTGTGAAAAGCTATCAATTGTATATAAAATGATGGTAACCCACTAAGTTGTTGTCTGTATCTGTAATGTTCTATGTGCAGTAGCTATCTGATTATGGAAATTCAGTTTACATTTATCATGTGAAAGAGGACTAGCTAACAGAAGAGTGCCTCAAATAGGTGAATTCGGATTACAAGTCTGGGTACGTTCAGTGAAAGAGGTCTCACCCTTCATAGCCAGCCCAGAGGGCTGCCTTAGAAGCGGAGTTGGCAGTGGCTTCCCTGTTTGCTTCAGTTGACCGTTTTGTCCTTTCTGTACCCATTTGAAATTCATTCAGTTTGGATGTCGTATAGGTAAGCTAGGTTCTCTGTTAGCTGTGGGTTTTTTGAACCTGTTGACAGAGCTACTGGGTTGTGACACAGGGTAAGGAAGATAAAGAATAATGAGTTGACTAATTTCATTTAGACTGTTGTCAAGCACTTCAGGTGGGCTTCAGGAAAAGGCTTTAGACATAAGACTATTTGAAATAGAAATTGTTTCAACAGAATAATGTTGACCATCTCCCTCTTAGCTGAAAGTGTAAAGAAAAACGTAAAATTTGATTCATTGCAGTTCAGTTATAGTACCTTCACAGCATTTTCATGTGCTTCATACAAATACTTTTTTATTGGCTAATGGATGTTAAAGCAAAGAAATACGCCATTTTTGACTTAAAATATCTTTCTTATTTATTTCTGCTCTTTGTTGCCATTTCATTAAGCCTTTAATATTCTAATAAAAATGCCCATTGTGTGACAGTTTTTATTTTATAGTTCATTTTACAGCTTTTTTAGAATTATGTTTTGGTAACAGTTCCCTTGCCACCCCACTTTTTTTTTTTAATTTAGCATCAATATATTCTTCATTGTGATTTCACTCGGGATCTGAGGACACTCACTATACAAAGTTGGAAGGATATCACAAAATATTTCAGAAATTGAGAAGTGAGTAAATATTTGTTTTACATTGTTTGATAAGGAAGGTAGATCCAGTTTTACACAGCTGGTGGTGGTGTTCATTGTTACTTGGTAGATGAGGGTCAAGAACATTTCATGTGTCTTTCAGCTCTAGGGCTGGTGGGTGAACAGAAAGGGAGTAGAGCCGCCCCCCACCCCCTCCATGTTCTGTGCTGAGTTTGGAGATGACCTCACTGGTTAATTTCCTCTGACCAGTGCTGCTTGGTGGTAACTTCTCACTGAAGCAGGCACCATGCAGTTATTAATATTTTTGTAGTTGCAGGGGCACCTGGGTGGCACAGCGGTTAAGCGTCTGCCTTCGGCTCAGGGTGTGATTCCCGGCGTTCTGGGATCGAGCCCCACATCAGGCTCCTCCGCTGTGAGCCTGCTTCTTCCTCTCTCACTCCCCTTGCTTGTGCTCCCTCTCTCGCTGGCTGTCTCTATCTCTGTCGAATAAATAAATAAAATCTTTAAAAAAAAAAAAATAATATTTTTGTAGTTGTAAAACAGAGCCACTTTACAACTATAAATCTATTTCTAAAGAAATAGGACCATGTTTGTTTGTATGTGCTATGGATAGGAAAAAATACCCTTAGCTGTTATTTCTGTAGATTTTTCCCAAGCAAAAGGCTGGCGTTAAGTCAGTACTTTTTTCACATCTCTTTGTATAAATTTAAGAAATGGGGATGGGGTGTCTTAATTTTGAGATCACTATTTGTAGATTAAACATGCAAATAGATGATAAAAATTGTGATTAAAAATCCCATGTAAGAGTCCAGATACCCCCTCGCCCCCCACAGTAATATGACTTCTTTCTTTCATGGGCTACATATTTTTTTTTTCCTTTTTAGCTGATCTCATTCTAAGCGTGCTTTTTTTTTTTTTCTTGGAAGTTAGGTTGATGCAGATGTTAAAAGAAAAAATAAAATTCGGATTCTCAACAGTAAACCCTGTGTGTTGTGTCTGTAGTTCAAAAATTACAAATGATTCAAATTTAAACAAATCACTTCAGAAATTCAATGTACAAGAGTTAAGTTCTAACTCAACCAGGAATCATTTGTTTTTCATGGCAGAATTTGCAAAGAATAGAGTGAACAAAGCCCTGTATGGAAGACTGAACACCTGTAGATAGATTGTATCTAACATTTACTCGGTCAGGATATCAATTTTAAAACTCCGTATTGGTAGGCAATGCACAATAGGAAACAAGCCGTTCTTGCTGCTTCCCAGTTGAATCAGCTGAGCTATGGCTATAGGTGGAGCAAGCAGCCTTTCTTAGTAGCTTAATTATGTTCTCTCCTCTTTGTATTCCGTATTCCCCCCCCTTTTTCAGCTTTACTCCAGTGGACTCCTTCCCACAAATAATTTGGCCTCCAAATGCAAATGAATAGAGTAAAAATGAGTAGGGAACATTGCAGAGTGGTGCTTCCTAACCGTATAATTTGGGAAATTTACATATGATGATAAGATTCAGAGTGTAGGCTTAAAAGGTAAATCCCTTAACTAGTTGATAATTTTGTATTTATTTATTTCAGATGTATTTATCTGCAAAAAAGAAATACGGTATTTTAGTTTTCCCGTAAGAGGGATCAAAATAATGCATTTTATCTCCGTTCTCTAAGCTGGTGTTTGCTGTAGTCTCAGGTGCTTTAGCAGTATAGACATGTGCTTACAAATACACTTACTTTTGAATGATCATGGCTATGTGTTTAAATATTTAAAGCTTAACCTTGTTTTCACTTGTGCACTGTGAATGACCTTTGTATTATTTTTTAAAACCGTGCTCCATGTCGGTGTTATTGCGATGATATTTCGCCTGTGCTTAATTAAGGTCGTTTGTGTAGATTAGTAATTAAAGATATTTAAATCATGTTATAATTTGATATTGGAGAGCATCTTTTAACTTTGTATTAATGAGGGGGTGAGAGAGAAAGAGGAGAGAAAGAGATCTGTCCACCTAGGGTCGTAATTTGACTTCACGGTGTAACCAAATTCATGGGCTCACAAGCCATTCAATGTGGCTCTTCTCTGAATACTTCTATTTCACATGCTTCACATTTCACACTTGTAATCCATGGTCAGACAATGCCTTTTTTCTTGTCTTGATACTTGTCAAAGCATTTTGGTATTTTCTTTGATAAAATATATTAAAAATGTCTTTTAATTGGATTTTGCTGCCACGGCCATCGTTTTCATTAATGATGCTAGCATGTGCATTTGTACAGGGGGCTTATTAAAAAGTCATACCTAAGTCTTGGGGCGCCTGGGTAGCGCAGTCGTTAAAAGCGTCTGCCTTCGGCTCAGGGCGTGATCCTGGCGTACCGGGATCGAGTCCCACATCGGGCTCCTCCTCTAGGAGCCTGCTTCTTCCTCTCCCACTCCCCTGTTGTGTTCCCTCTCTCGCTGGCTGTCTCTCTCTGTCAAATAAATAAAATCTTTAAAAAAAAAAAAAAATGTCATACCTAAGTCTTAGAATGGGAAAGAACCTTAAGGATCCCTTACTTCCACCTGCCACCTTATTATGAACTCCCGTTTCTTTTTTTTTTCTTCCCAGAACTTTGCTCCTAACTGATGCTTATTAAATGTTTGTTGATCATTTGATGTGTAAAATAAGGCAGAGTATAGGTGTGTCTTCTCCAGGATTCTTATGGTTGGCCGAAGTCAAAATGAGGGGAAGACTCGAAGGCATGATTGCTTCAGTAAGTAGTACATACTAGCTGCAATATGGTTTATTTCTGGTGAGTTAATGTCAAGAGACAGTCTTTGAATTCCTTTGGAAGATTTGTAGAAAAGAACATGTTTCCGTCACGTTAGCCTGTAGGTCACTTGTCACTGTTAACGGACCAGTCTCAATGTGAGGCTTAAAAAGTAGTTGTACTTTAATTTTTTATCCCTTGTACACTTCAAGTCCAAAGTCTGCATGTATCAAAAAAGTTTGAAGAATTTACGTCCTGTAGATTTAACAGAGTGATTTGTTTCCTTCTCACGCTTCCAACTGAAGAATTAATACCTTTTAAAAATTACCCATTTTTTAATTGAAATATAGTTGACATGTAACATTAAATTAGTTTCAGGTGTATAAAGAATTCTCTATGAAAGTGAAGTAGCTATCATGTGCTTGCAAATAATACAGATGGATTGTTTAATTGTATTGCAAAATGTGTTTTAAAATAAACACACCCAATTTGTGACAACTAAAACAGTCATATTCTCCACATATTAAACTAATAGATGTAGAAAACTTAAGAGTTAGGTTGAGTGCTACAAAAATTGTCAAAGATTAAGAAGCAGAATAGTATCAGGAAAGTTTATTTTTGTTTATTTTGTATTTTTTTATTTAAATTCAGTTAGCCGATATATAGTACATCATTTGTTTCTGACGTAGTGTTCAGTGATTCATCAGTTGCATATAACACCCAGTGCTCATCACATCAAATGCCTTCCTTAATGCCCAGCACCCGGTTACCCCATCCCCCCACCCATCTCTCCTCCAGCAACCCTCAGTTTGTTTCCCAGAGTCAAGAGTCTCTCATGGTTTGTCTTCCTCTCTGATTTCTTCCCATTCAGTTTTCCTCCCTTCCCTTATGGTCCTCCGCACTGTCTTATAGTCCACATGTAAGTGAAACCATGTGATAATTGTCTTTCTCTGATTGACTTAGTTCACTTAGCATAATATCCTCCGGTTCCATTCTCGTCAATGTAAATGGTGGGTATTCATCCTTCTGATGGCTGAGTAGTAGTCCATTGTATATATGGACCACATCTTCTTTATCCATTCATCTGTTGAAGGACATCTCAGCTCCTTCCACAGTTTGGCTTTTGTGGACGTTGCTGCTATGAACATTGGGATGCAGGTGCCCCTTCTTTTCACTGTGTGTGTATCTTTGGGGTAAATACCTAGTAGTGCAATTGATGGGTCGTAGGGTAGCTGTGTTTTAACTTTCTGAGGAACCTCCATTCTGTTTAAATGTGAGTAACCTTTACCTCGAAGAAGACAGTTTTGTAAGGGTAAGAAAAATGTTCGTCATAAGGTTTAATAAGTATCTTGAAACAGTAAGAGTTGAGTTACTAGCTTGAAAATTGAGAGCGTGTATCTGATCACTCTCAGAAAGACTGGAGTTACGTTCACATTCTCTGGATCAGTGTTGAGGCTCATCTGGGGTCAAGTCACTGAGTAGGAAGTAACTTTTAAGGGTTTTTAAATCCCTGTTACTTCATTCTTTGCAGTAGAGAATTCTTACGTGTTTTGTTTTTAACTAATTAATCCAAGTGTTAGCTGGTTCCTATCCAGGTATTTGAGAAAATTTAAAAACCCATAGGCCCAAGGCCCAGTGAAGACCCAGTCACCATGCCACGACACTGCCAGCTGCCTCCCACAGAGGAATGTCGTACAGCTGTGTTACCAGAACACAGCTTCACATTTGAGGCAGAATGTCCGTTCTGCTGCTTATCCTCGGAGTGACTACATCACATAGAACAACATGGAAATTAGAATTTTATCCACTTGTCAGAAAATAGAGTCATGGTTTTCATGATCTAGCACTTGCCAGGAACTTGTGAGACCTCTAACATGTGTGAGAAAGTATGCAGAGAATAGACTGGCTCCATCTTGCTTTGCTAAAGTTTTTCTGAGAATTAGGCCAAAACTTCAGGAAGCAATACTGCCTGGACTGACACTGACCTACCTCTCGATTCATCTAACATGCCTGGGCTTTCCCAAATGCTATATGATGTACCTATTTGAAGAAAATATTTTTCTGCATGGTATCCTTTGCAGAAGTAAAACCTAAGAACATGTCTGTTATTTGAGTTCATTAAAAGAAGGATTACTAGATTATTCAGTGCCAGCAAAGCTTCCCCCTCCAGACAAATGTATGTGCCACTCTTCTGTCAAAGAGAATTCAAGACCTTAACCTGTTTCTTCACTTCAGCTGCAGGAAATGCTGAAATTAATTTACCTCTTAACTTAAGGAATTAACCTATCCATTTTTCTGCGTTCCATTTTTGTTTTTAATCTCTCTTTTCCATATGTCTTAACGTGGAAGTAGTCACACATCATTAACAAGTTGCAATGCTCACTTTTTCTCCATCAAGAAATGTATCTGTCTGGAGAGCTTGAGTCAGAAGTACCCCCACACTTGCAGCACGTGAGCTATGCATTAAGAACCCAGCACGTACCGAGTTACAATAGCAAACCTGCATCCCTGCCTCCATGAGCAGTACTAGCAGGAGGAAGAGGTGCCTGGTGTGTGTTGGGAGAAAGGTACAGAAGGCAGCACACCCTTACTAAGGGCCCATTATAAAGGTCCCTGCAGGACCGAGCGCACAGCAAAGACGTGTACTGTCACTGGCCATTAGCATTTTGGGGTCTGTCTAGAAACCCCGAAGCCTTTTTAGTATCCTATCTTGCCAAAGATTGGTCCCGTGAAGTTTTTTTGGTTTTTCTTTTAAGTTTTGATGTTAAGAAAAGAACTTGAACCAGTATGTCTTGTGTTCTGCGTTCATTACCACAGGTAGTATTATTTCCATTTTGTAGATGAGGAAATTGGCTCAGAAAAGTTGTTCAGTAACTTGCCCAAGGTCATTCTAGTGAGTAGCAAAGTCTAAATTTGAAAACAAGCCTGGTTAGACACTTGTGTGCACTTTGCTGGCTCTCAAAAATACTTTTAGGATAGTGAACTTATTTATGAAGTGGACTTACTGAGGAGTACCCAGGGCACTGACACCCCCAGAAAGTGCATAAGGAGTTAACCCTAACTGAGGCTGTGGCTGCACCACCAGAATGGGGATCTCAGCAGAGATGGGGGTCCCTGCGGGGTCCTGGGGGACAAGGTGATCCTGAGATTCAGGGGGCTCTCATCTCCTGTCTGCCCCAGACCTCAAATCTCAGTAGTAGAAATTAGTACTTTGTGATTTTTCCTCAACATGTTAATCATGTTAATTTCCCATCTTACCTGTGTTGATCCTCTAAATTTTTTTGAGTTAGCCCAACTATTCAGATCCAGAATTACTTTTACCCCAGTTTTTAAAACCTTGATTGAATATTTCCCCAAATTTTGACTGCCTTTTTGTTCCTAATAAACTTAACACTTGAGAGAAAGGCTATTAGCAGAAGCCTCTACAATTTAGACAATTTATTTTTAAGAGTATCCTATACGTTCTTTATTTAATTTTCTTGCCTTGAGTTTCTAGTTTCCCAGGACTATTAGCTTGAAAGTAGATACTTTTCTTGCCGACATTCTCGTGAGTTTATCTTTCCGTGTATCAGATGGCCCCATATTGAACATCCCCACCCTTCGCTGCCTCTACCATATTGGAGCCTCTCAGCGCGAGCAAAACCACTCCCGTTTTCATACATTCAGACTTCTCTTCTTAAACATCTGAGACATTTATGTTCTTGCTAATTATACTTGCCAACTGCCGTGGTCATAGCTGAACGAGGATCGTGAGATCGTAGTTTCATTCATGTCAAAAGTACTGTGTGTGTCGCCGTATGGGTGGGTGAGGCGTTTGGATCTTGTTCTGCGGCGGGCACCCCCATCGGTGCAGTTCGCCAGCTGTGTACCCCGTGATTGGCTGGGCTTTTGATGTGCAGATACTACAAGTTGGTCACAAACTTGTGTACAATGGGCCTGTTCTGGTTCATGTGAAAATCAACATCCTTTTTTGTGTTCCCGGGTGACAAGATGCTACAATACTATTAGCATTTGCAAAGAGTGTGCTCTGTCCAAGGGTGTAACCACAGATCGTGTGCTGCTCAGTTTGTGTTTCTCTATTATGTGAGAGACACAAAGAAGCTGAAGGCTGGCAAAGGCCTGTCAAATCTTGTAATGTAGCGCTCGACCCCCAAACTCCACTTGGCCTCCGAGCATCTCTTGTTCCCTGTTCCACCCCTTTCCCTGAATGGGCTCTGAGGTAGGTAAATGAATTCAGAGGCCTGGTAGGCGGGGGATTCCTTTCTGACCTCATTCCTGTACCATTTGTTTGCAGGCTTGTAGGGGGAGAGGAGGACATTTTGGAATCCTTTGTGTTAAATAATTTTCTTGCAGGTTGGGGAGTTAATGGTAACTTTGTCTGAAGCCAACCGAGCAGAAAGCCTCCACAGACCAGGCGTGGCACGCTCAACCAACCTCCTCAAAACTACAAGATGAGAATGTGGAAATAGGGAAGTTTCCAGAGCAGATGCATACAGAGCACATCTGCATGTTTCCCATCTGGTAGTGGGAAGCCGAGATCTTCCTGTGTATATAAAATAGAGTGATTCTTCCTTTAAAAAATTGTTTCCTCTTTCTGAACTACCATAGCTTTTATCAGTAATGCCTATAGTTTGGATACGTATATTCGGAGACATTTTTAAAGCCTCCCACCACCTGGCTGGCTGTATAGAGTATGGTGTGGTTTGTAGAGGATTTCTATCATTTTTTTTACCCTCAGCTTCACTTTGTTTATCTAGCCAGTGAATTACAGTTTTAAAACAATGATAGCTCACGTTTTGCAAAAGAAGAAAAGAGGTCCAGAGAGAAGGAACAATTTGTTCCCTTAGTGGCAGAACTAGAACCCTTCTCTGCTGACTCCTAAGCATGTACAGTGGTCCTCCCTTATCCACAACTCCAGTGACCCAGGGGCAGCCTCCGTCCGGAAGCAGGTGACCGTCCTCTTGAGGCATCATCGGGCCAGTTGTGTCCTAACACCACACCACAGTGCCTACGCCATTCCCCTCATTTCGTCTCATCTCAAGAAGGAGGGTGAGTACAGTCCAATAAGGTATTTTAAGAAAGAGACCATATTCACATAACTTTTATTACAGTATATTGTTATAATTGTTGTATTTTATTATTGGTTATTGTTAATCTCTTACTATGTTTAATTTTTAAACTAAACTTTATCATAGGTATGTGTGTACAGGGAGAAGCATGGCATCTGTAGGGCTCAGAACTATCTGCAGCTTCAGGCATCCACAAGGGGTCTTGAAATGTCCCCCCCTTGCTGATCATGGGGGACTACTATACTGTGTCTGTTCCAAGAAGATTGAAGTCAGGCCACAAACTCAGTGCCCCCCAAAGTCAGGCATTTTGTAAAAGAAGCTGGAGATTTGGATATTTATTTGAAACCTCCCTACTTTTGAACGGTAGCAGCTAATTTAAAAATCTTGGGGCATCAGGGTGGCTCAGTCGGTTGAGCGTCCGACTCTTGATTTCGGCGCAGGTCATGATCTCAGGGTCCTGGGATCCAGCCCCACGTCAGGCTTCTAACTCAGCGGGGAGTCGGCTTGAGATTCTTTGTATCTCCCACTCCCCCTGCCCCTACCCCTGCATGCTCACTCGCTCTCTCTTTCTCTCTCTCTCTCTCTCAAATAAATAAATCTTTTGAAGAAGATCTTCAGCGGTGTGTGAGTCAGACAGAAACATCCACAACCAGCATGCTGCCCAGCCACAGGTCACCATGTGCGTCTTGAACTGCAGCGCTCTGTCCGCCGCTGGCCTCAGTGCATCTGCGTGACAATCCTAAGGGCTTCTGACGAGAACATGATTCCTGGTCATGCTTCGGGATGCGTAGATGTTGAGCTTCATGTAGACGCGTGGAGCTTTAACCTTAAATGAAGCTAAATGATGAGGGTGGACTGAAGGGAAAATGTCATGTATTAAATGCCAACTATATTAAATATATATTAAATATGTTAGTTTACTTATTCTTACTCCCTAACGTAGGCGCCGTCACCATTTTTCAGCACGTCAACGCCTGCTCGGAGAGGTTCCCTGAGTTCCCAGGCTGGCAAGTTGGCTGCGTCTGTCTGGGATCCCATGTGAGTTTGCCTGCAGAGCCTGGAAAACAGAGCAGGTATTGAATGGGCTGGCGACGTGCCAGGAGCCCCCTTCCCTTACCCACTCACCTGTCCCGACCCGACAGTTCCTTTTCGTGGTGTGAGCTGCAGGAAAGGGTATGCATTCCGAGAGAGACACTTAATATATACTACATCGAACGCAAGGGATAAGTTGGTGCTGAGAGGAAACCCTGATCGAGTAAGGTGTATGTATTTATATAGAAGTCTCTTGTTCCACACATCTAACTTTTTCAAGTTCGGAAAGTCACGCTGGTGAACTTCAGCGGGGAAAGTGTCCCTGAGGCCTGTTTTACACATTTTAAGTGAATCCTGAGTATTCAGAGCATATTCTATTTTTAGGGTTTACTGAGGAAGAGGTAGCCCAGAATTCTGGTAATTATTTTGTATTTGTTGCTCAGCTTGAATAAAATCATCTCACTAACTAAAGGGTACGGTACCGTACGGGAGAGCCGGTTGTCTACTGTGTGTGTGTGTGTGTGTGTGTGTGTGTGTGTGTTTATCCTGCATTTGTAAAAAGGGTTTGTCTCTGGTTCCAGAAAAGCAATCCGTGTGTGTGTGTGTGTGTGTGTGTGTGTGTGTGTGTGTGTGTCTATTTATCCTGGATTTGTAACAAAGGGTTTGTCTCTGGTTCCAGAAAAGCAATCCTATTTGGAGAAATTCTGTCAGGAAAGAAGGCAATGACATGCGCACACGCAGAGTTCAAACCCGTGCGTTTGGATCTTCAGAAGGGCGCAGCAGGGCACACGGCCATGAAGCACAGGAGTCCTATTCTGATGAATCATGCTCCGCTCCCCGCATGACCTTATTAGCGCCACTTCCTTCTCCAGGCCCGACGTGGGAAAGCACAGTGAGCTGGAGAGTCCCACAGGTTTCCCCCAGCCCAGGTCACCTCTGAGTTTCTGCGCCTGATTAAACTTGGCATCCAGAGAAACCAAGGGACCATGCATCCTGGTCCAACGAAGTCAGGCAAGATATTTCCCAGGGGACATTCTGTTTTAAGTGAAAGGCATTCTAATACTTGCCTCCAAACCAGATACAAGGTGTTTCTCTCTCAAATCCTTCTAAATAATGAGAGTTACCATGTACTGTTTGTCAGGCACTGTTGGAAGCACTTAAATTGTCTGAATGTTGTTCATTTCCACAACCCTGAGAGATAGGTACTATTATTTTTCCCATTTTATAGGCAAAAACCCCAAAACAGAACCTCTAAATCATTCAAGTTGTCAGAGTTTGCTTAGCTTATAAGTGGCAAAGCTGGGATTTCCACCTGAAAGTCTGGTTCCTGGTCTGTGCCCCTCACCGCCCTGTACTGTAAATTGTTTCTCGACCAGAAGTGGCCTGCATTGCCCAGTAGGAGGCATGAGGAAGAAGTTACTGTTGGCAAAGACGTCAGAGAAGTTTGAGAGGTGGTGAGTTCAGAAGGGAGGCATTTGGGAGCTGTAGGTAAGAGAGGTGCTGCTTTCTCAGGAATGTTTGCACAGAGAAATAGCTTTGCTGGCTCACGGGTGCCTTGGTTCCACACCCAAGTCCTGAGATACCCCTGGCTGCCAACAAGACTGCTCACATCCAGCAGCAACTCCCTGCCAAGGGCAAAGGTTAATCTGCGTTGGAACAGGGATGAGCAAAGAGACCTAAATCCAAAGTAGGTTTCCAAAGAGACTGACTATTGGCTGCCTGATAGAGGGTACAGTGCGACTTGTGTGAACTTAGGTTCACGGCCAGGCCGAAAAGGGATTGCCTTGTCTACTAAGAGCCCCACTCCCAGGCCATGCTTTCACCACCATGTGGGCATAAGGAACCTAGATGGGGAGCATTTTAGATTACAATAGGGTGGTTTGCATTTGCTGGTTTTGCATTTTTCTAATCTCAATGGGTTTTCCTTTATTCTCGTTTTATACCACCACTTTGACGTACTGTGTTCGGGGTACTCTGGATAGAGTTATCTGGAAATAAGACAAATGGACTTTTTAAAAAAATTTTTAAGAGATTTATTTATTTATTTTAGAGAGAGAGAGAGAATGTGCCCCTGCAAGTGGGGGGAGGGGCGGAGGGAAAGACTCTCAAGCAGACTCTGTGCTGAGCACAGAGCCTGATGTGGGTCTCGATCCCAGGACCCTGAGATCATAACCTGAGTCAAAATCAAGAGTCAGGGGCTCAACCTACTGAGCCACTCAAATGCTCCAAATGAGCTTTTAAAATATCCGTGAATCCCAGGATCTAGAAACAAATTGGTATCTTCTGTGAAGTCTATATATCTATTAAGTACACACTGGCTTTCCTTTCATTCACAGCCAAGCTCCTTAAAGAGAAATCATCCACATTCCTTGTTCAGCTCACTCCAAGCTCGCATTTTCTTTCACCAGCTGGGCACCTCTGCCTCCTGCCTCTCACTGAGGCCACCACTGTCGCCCAAACACTCTTTTACTTACTTGGCTATTTAAGACTGTGACATCCGTTCCCTCTTCCACTCCTTCCCTCTCTCTCTGTAAACCCTTATTTCTTTGGCTTCTGTCCTTTGATGACACCATTTTCTCCTGGTTTCCCTTCTAGTAACAAAGCAGCTGCTGATTGTCAGTGCTGTTTGCAGACCTTCCTAGATGGTGGCCTTTCCCGGAGCTCTTCCTCAGTCGCACGTTCTCCCTGGCTGGTCAACTCCCTTCCGTGTTTGCAGTGACTGTCACTCTCTGGCTCCGTCCCAGTCCTCTCCCCATACCCCAAAGCCCCATCCCCAGCTGTCCACTCACATGTCCCACAGACACCTGTCCATAGTGAGACCACTGTTTTCTCCATTAAAACTGTCCCTTCTCCAGACCTCACTATTTTGGCGACAGACACTGTTAGGTACACAAGGCAGACATCTAGGAATCTCCTCTGATACAGGAACAAACCCAATTGCCAGTCTCTCTAGTTTCATCCTTCTATCTTGTGTCCCCATCCTATGACCTCTGCGCACATCAGACAGCCCTCGTGTCTCACTGCATTGCCACTGCAGACCTTCATTGCCCCCTTCCCCCCATCCATCCTCCACACTCTTGCCAGAATGATGTGTCCAAAGTGCAAATGTGACTTCTTAACTAAAACTGTCTCCAGATTTTCAAAGTTCAAACTCTTCAGCTCCTAGCTCTGCCCGATGAGGGATCTGCTCACCTCTCGAACAGCAATTCCAGCCCCGCTCTTCATCCCGCATCCCTGTTAGAGCCCCAGAGCCCCCTGCTCCGTCACACTGCTTCCTGCACACGCGCTGCTCAGACTGGACCGGGCTCCTTGGTCTGATGACCCTCCTGCCTCCCTGGGAACCCTGATCCAGCACCACCTGCTCTGGGGAACTTCTGTGACTCCTTCCTTACTCCGTTGTCTCCCACCTGAGTGAACTGCCCTACATTAGCGCCTTAAGCACGCGCCTGTCCTAACGCAGCAGTGCGTCCTGCAGTTACCGATCGCTCCTGCGTTTCCTCACAAGACCGAAGGGTCTCTGAGGGCAGGGGCTGTGTGGTCTCTCTTTTCATATACCTAACACTTAGCCTGTCACAAATACAGAAAAACTATTTAAAGGAGTCAGTTGTTCATGTTTATAAAGCATACGGTATGTAGATTCTGAGTTACATACAAATTACTGTTTACTGCTATCTGTACGTTTACTGTGTGTGTATGTGTGTGAAAGAGAGAGAGAGAGAGAGCTTCTTTCATTTGCTAACTGGTATACAACAATTAACTCTTCAACTGGCAAAAAATTGGACCCATAATCAGGATTTGCTATAATCTGGAAAGTCCTTTTCATCTTTCGTCTTAATTTCCTCATTGATAAAACAGGGTTTGATTGGATATTCACTAAAGGTCCTTCTAATGCCGATATTTGTGAAAACTTCTATTTTTATATAAAACTGCCTCTTATAAATAAAACTACCCTCAAAAATAAAATATAACACTACCCTTAATTAGCTTAGAGCTTTCAGAGCTATTATCTCATTTGATCTTCACAATATATCAATATGGTGGAGAAGATCGTCATTGTGATGGGATGAGGAGAATTCAGTTATTAGCCTACTGTAAGCATTTATCTAACCTTAATCAAACAGTTTGACTCTAGCACTAAATTTCTGAAATATTTATTTGTTCAGCACAGGGTGCATCTCTAATTTTTTTAGCTGTCAGAGCTGTAGTCAAGATAGAAAACATTTTCAGAAGGAAGTGCTTGCCTTTTCTTGCTTGGCATGTGGAGAGCCTCTCCTCAAGGAATTGCCCTCTTACCAGCCGGGTCTTCCTCTGCACCCACAGTTAGTAGAGGGCGGCCTGTGGACCCTGGGGGTCCTCAAGACCCTTCCGGAGCTCACAAGGTCAACATGATTTTGTAATAATACGAATATGTTATTTGCTCTTTGCAGTACGCTGCTATCCACTGATATGCCAGAGTCGTGGTGGGTAACCCCGCTCGGCATGAACCGGGCAGTGGGGCCGCCGTGCGCTCGCGGGCGTAGTGCCGGCCGCACCCTGACGCACTCACAGCTTAGGGAAAAGAAAAAGGCAACTTAACGAATGGCTTGGTGAAGTAGCAAAAATTAGTCATTTATTTTATTAATTTGTATTACTCTTATTTTATTGATTTTTGCTTTTATTAGATCTCCACCCTTAAGTGCTTTTCATGTCTTTTTCATGGTGTATGTGACAAATTAGGAGGTTCGCATAAAACACTTTGCAACCCAAAATATGATGGTCATCTTGAGGAAAAATACTTGTGCAGTTATGTGATTTGTGACCTAAAGTCTCACTTTTTTTGAGGAATGCCATTTTGCTGAGGATGACTGAGGAACTATGGGAGTTCAAACTTAGTCATGTGGCAGACATTTGCTTGAAAATAAGCAGAGTGGACCTGCCACTTCCCGGAAAACAACTCTGTTGTATTCGTTGCCAATGATAAAACTTATACATTAGGCAAAAAGCAGAATCTGGAAAAACAATGAGCTTGACAACTTCTCAGTATTTATCTGGCGAAGTGGATGATGACTTTGATGAATGTATCTTTTTTTTCATTTTTAAAAGCATTTTTTAAAAAACTTTTTTATTTGAGAATAATTGACACACCGTGTTACATCGTTTCAGGTGTACAACATAGTGATTCAACTTCTCTGTAGCGTGCTCACCACAAGTGCAGCTCCCATCTGTCACCGTGCAACACTATTACAGTGTCATTGAATATATTTCCTATGCTGGGCCTTTTATTCCCATGACTTAGATGAATGTTTCTTTTTGATATTGTAGAAAGAAATGTGTTAGTTAGAAGATCTGCATAACCAAGGAAACCAGTATTTTCCAAATGGCTAAGGCATGATGGGGCCAAGTCAAGCATGGGGAAAGCTCCTTTCCAAGGGGAAGGTGGACCGATGGATTTTACATCACAGAGTATGAGAAGTTGACTGATACGGTTTCAGGGTCTACACTGCAACTAACCTTTGTCAAGTGTTGATGGAGTACCGAAGGAGATTCACGATTAACTGGAAAGCTATTAAATTCTCCTTCTCTTTTCTAATTACATTACGGTGTGAGAGGAAGTTTTCTTCATATACTTCAACCAAAACAATATGTTGCAATAGGTTGAATGTAGAAGTGCTTGGAAGAATCCAGTTATCTTCTATCAAGCCAGACATCAAAGAGAATTGCAAAAATAAGCTACTCTTATTGCTACAGTTTTTGTCATAAGAAATGTAATTTTATGTTAACATAAAGTTGTTTTATGTTTTAAAATAGTTAATGAGTATGTATCTTAAATAATTCTCCATTTCAATTGTGAATATACCAATATCAAATATTATATTAAATATTAAATATCAATACACATAACCCACCTAAAGAAAAATTTCTCTGGGATACTCAATAATTTTTAAGAGATTAAAACTTTGAAAATCACTGCTTTGTACTCTGAGGCTTAGCTATATAGGACCAGACCTTTTCTTTGTTTAAAATATCCGAAGCAATGCACTCCCCATTAGAATTACCTCTTAGTTTCTTAGCCTGAATTCAAGATGGATTTTAAATCCATGGCAAGTGTTAAAAGCAGTCTAGCAAAGTCAGTGATTGTTGGTATGTGAGTTGCACATTAAACCACTTGAAAGACAGCTTAAGGAAACGGTTCTAAGATTAGAGATGACATGTTTAATGCAGCACACGAGAATTTTTGTTTGTTTTGAGGACCCACTGTTGATAGAGGGTCTCAGCCCTCAGTGTCAGGGAGAACTGTGCTTCCCCTGAGCAACTGGTATGCTCTGACCATCCATGGACCATTTTTCTCCCTTTTCTTGGGCTGCTAGGAAGTCCGAAGTTACATTGTTAGCTCAGCCTTGCTCCCATATGGAAACTGACATTTACTTGTAACTTGTTAACATTTAATTGTGGTATTAAGCTTTCCTCTGCCTTGGTTCTATTTTGCTCTAATTGTCTTTGATTTCTTCATCTGAATTTTTATGGGTATTTCCAAAAGCTACCTCCAATCCTTTGCCAAATAAAGGTAAAGTATATAAACGTAAGTGCACTCAACTACCAGTGACACCGTCACTTTGCTCTCCTCGGTGTACCGACACCAGCTCCTTTCTAAGCAGCAGGATGCATGTCTGGGGTTTCTTTGTTATGTCCTTTGATTCGTCCGTAGAATAGGGACAGGGAGTAGTGAGGGAAGCAGCATAGCAATGCCTTATGAAAATCTGGCTCTCCATCCAACCTGCGCCAAGAGCGGAGGAGCTAGCCAGACCCAGAGGCGGTGGAGCAGGAAAGCAGCCAGCAGGCAAGCCGGTGGGTGGGAGGGGGAGGCAAGCCCCCAGGCCGCCAGGACGAATCTGGTCCTCTAATGAAAGAGCCCTTCTATCCAGGGGATTATAAGAATATTCATGACCCTTGAGATCAGCAGGTGAGGCTCAGCCCTCCCTACTCATCCTTTGGGCAAATAGTCCAGAAAGCCGAGGTTGCCAGGATGAGAAAGGAACAGTGGGAGTTGGGAGCTTTTCCTGCTTCCCTAGGCCCCCAACCCCCTTTATTTTCAGAGGAGGGCAGGGTGGGGGGCACTTGTCCTGAGGTGAAGCAAGGACTGTGTCTTTCATTTCTAAAGAGCAGGCAGCGAGGCCGAGGCAGAAGTCCCGTGACATGACTTGAGACACAAAATGGTATCTTAGCATCGAAGACCCCCTTTGACAACAAGAAGAAAAGCCCTTTTCTTCCCAGCCCGGATTAGGCTAGGAGGGAATTCTCCCGAACATGTGTGCATTGTTTCGTGGAGGGCAGCCAGGCTGGCCTGGGGCTTGCCTCCCAAAGTCAGCCCAAGGAAGCTTGTCCCCGTGTAATTAAAAGGGAAGGCAAACAGCAGGGAGTCTTGTTCCGCTGCTGCCCACCAAAGTGGGGTCCCCGGGGGACGGTGTGGCCCAGGAAATTGGCTAAATTAATGGTTATTGGACGCCTCGCTGAATGCGTGGGCCCTGGAGGCAGAGAGAGGGCAGGGCAGGCAGTCTCTTCAGAGCTCTTCTGATCAAATGGGAAAAAGAGTCATTCTCAGAGAACGGAGATGTCTAAGCAACTTGCCACCTGACGGCGCAGCAAGTCTGCCCTGGGGACAGGGCACCTGCAGCGAGGGGTCAGCCCCTTGTGGAAAGCAGAGCCTCTAGGCAGCGTTTCCAGGCCCTCGTTTGTCCAGCTGACGCAGGCGGGGCCCCTGTCTTTCTCCAGCTGACAGCAAGGCTGGGAGCCAGGAGGTCACAGGTCATGGCCGCCGCTGCTGGGGCCTGGAGCTCACAAAGGGGACAGACTTTCTGGAAAGTAGTCTCTTGTGTTTGTCAATGGGAAAGTGTCTCACTCAGAAGTTACTGGGGGGGATGTAAGATCCTGAACCGGAGGCTACATGTTTGGCATCGGTAGGGTTTAGCTCCGTTATGAAAAAGAAAACTTCTTCAGGAAAAAAAAAAAGTCTAATTACCATTTCCTGAAAACTTCAGTTCAAGACTGGGAACTCCATGCCTCATGTTCCCAGCTGCCTCCTGTGCGGGTCTCCGGGTTGCATTTACCCAGGGCTGCAGGCGATCTGGAAACTCCGGAGTCCCCGCCACAGCCGGACGCCCAGGCTACAGGGTGCAGGTATCAGGGCCAACATCCGGGAAACCAAGCAGGGCTGATTTTCCTACTCTGCGGGCCCCCAGCGCTCTGCCTGAGGCCACGCACGCCCTGAAGGCGCTGGCAGGTGAGCAGGCGGGGCTGGGTCCTCCACTCTCTCTGGTAAGTGCTGGCTCTAAGTCAATATTGCAGAGTAGACATGGCTCCTCTGACTCTGCAAATATTGGACCAAAAACCTGAGTACGGCGATGCTGTTGACAGTTACGAGATGTGGCATTGTTGTCTTTGTCACCATGAAGTGCAGCTCGGGGGAGCCCGGCCTAACACCCTGTGTACACAGAGGGCCAGTGTGCTGGGGGCCCGTGTGTTTGCTCTGCCAATATGAGCGGGCGGCCGGCCTTCCAGCCTCCCGCTCCAGGGGGACAGCCAGGGGCGCTAGCCGCGCCCCGCCCTCTCCTGCGTGCCCCCGGGGGAGGGGTGCTGACCGCAGCGCCCAAGGCTCGTGCTTCCTTTCCTCCCTTTTCAGTTCGTTTTTTTTTTCTTAAATAGTTTGAAGTGGAAGGTACGCATGTCATCTGTGCGGCCTCATGCGTTTTCACAACCCGCCACGCCCTTACACCCAGCAGGTCAAGAACCTCAACGTGCTCAGCCTCCCACAAGCCCACCTGTGACCCTCCAGCCATCACCCCCGGCAAGGCTGACCACTCTCCTGATGTCTAACATAGAGCAGTTCACCTGCTTTAAGCCACATGATTTTGGAAACTTCCCTTGGCATTTGAAGCCAGCCTATTATGTGTCTATCGAGCAGGGCTTGGTTCCAGCACAGGCTGGCACCGACTGACCTCAGCTCTGCCCTGACCCCAGCAAGCCCCTTCCCTGCTCTGGCACCGGGGTGGATTCTGTTAGAGGGCAGAGTTCGTCTCATGTCTCTTAGGGCCCTTCTGGTACCAGTGCGGTCCCTGGCTCCACTCTGCTGTCTTGAGCATGAGGACGCTGACGGGCTGACCGCAGGAGGGCTGTCTAAGCCGGTGGCAACGCACGGGCTCAGGTGTCCCGTCCCAAGAAGGTGGCAGGTGCCCTGCCCACCATACCTCACTGTACCTCCTCCTTCCATGCCACCATCCAGAAACATCAGAAGACGGGTCGTTTACGGATTCCCTCCACATCACCAAATACACCTGAGTTATTCCAGTCCTGAATCCGCTCCATCCTTCTGCCTGAAAACCCTCCCAGGCCGATTGAGAGGCAGAAGGGGGGAACCTCCCTCCAACTGTGTTCTGCTATGTGATACCCCACTCCTTTTGCATTCCTAAAGCAAATCGGTGGTTGGGGGATGAAAGGGAGCTTAAAATGGATGATAAAAAAGCATGCCAGAGCTAGGGGTTCAACTTTCTCCCTCAACAGGTGGGGAACCTGAGGCCCAGAACGGGAGGGGACTTGTTTGAGACTACGTGGAGTGTGTCTGGACAGGCTCCCTCCAGTTTGCCATATCCAGCCCTAGAATGCTGTTAAAGAACTTCATTGCTAATGTCAAGGGACACACACACACAATCACCACTGCCAGGCCCCTCTCCACATACCCAAACACACAACAAAAGTGACTGTTCCCATCAGGAGAATTCTGCATGTCACCTACTTCTCCTGGCATTCATATCGACCCCATTCCCACCCCACCCAGGGCTCTTAGGGGATCTGTGCTTCCCATGGTCACAACGACCCCGTGTCCTACTACTGGGAGTTCTGCGTTTTGGCTTGTGTTACCCCATGTTACACATGTGGCCAAGAAACTGGGCTGGAAATGCCATGTTCCGGAGAGACTTCTGTCGCCGCTGCCCAGCTGAATCAGCAGTAGAGCCTCCCAATCTCCTTCTTGCCTGAGTCCAGAGTCTGGCTCCCTCTCTCCTGAGTACTCACGGTGGATTCCCGCTTGCCAGACTGTCAAGACACACCACCCACCAGAGGCCAAAGGGCACGGCAGAGACCAGCAGCGCAGGGGCCTGTGGGGGGGGGGGGCAGATGCCCTACAGCCCCTGCAACCTTGGGAACCTTTCCCTTGTCTTGAGGCCTTTGCTCACTTCCCTCCAAGATACACACCAGCAACGCCCCAGACCTCAACACTGGACTCCCTAAAAACTGGAAGCTGGGGGCGAGGGGGAGGTGCTGTGTCGGCACAGGTGCACAAGAATTCTTGGGAAGCTCTGGGGGCTCTGTGGCCTTGGGAGGAGCCCACTCCAGGAAGGAGGGTTCCGTTCCATTCAGTTCTTCCTCCTGGCGGGGAGAGACAGGGGTGAACAAAACATGCACCTTCAGCTCAAGAAGCTCACCACGTTTGGTAGGGGTTGAACTTGAAGAAGAGAGTCATAATCCTGGATCTCAGGCAACAAAATAACTTTAGACCACCAGCACTCTGAAAAGGAGCAAGACGAGAGTGGATTCAGCCTAGGTGGGCTTTGTGGAGGAGGTGGCATGTGAGCTGAGCTGAACAACATCCTTCAAAAAGTGAACCATCCTATTTTCCCTTTGGCATAGTAAGCTCTTTCTTCATCACCGTGAAGGCTGGAAAATTTACAGTGAAAATGCACCTAGAGGGTTTCTGGCGCATGACAGGTGTTCACTAAACGTCACACATGGAGTTAGGGAGCAGCAGCTGGCCTGGTGTGATTAGAGCCGAGTCTGTGTCTTTGTCAAGGGAAGAAGGCTGGGTGGTGAGACGGAAGTCAGGTTTGGGTTACATTGTGACCAGCTATGGAGTTTAGATTTTTATCCTGAAGGTGATGGGGAGCCATTGAAGAATTTTGAGAAAGAAGAGACATAATCAGAATTGCTTTATCAAAAGATCCTTTTGACCACAGTACAGAGTGGAGAGTGGTTTCGGAGGTGAGGAGGTGGAAGTCAGACTAAAAGTGGAGGCTGGGTGACCTTTATGAGTCTTTACCATGGTCCAGGTGTGAAGTGACAAGGTCACAGCCTGACCATGGCAGCAAGGATGAAGCTGATGGGACCAACATGGGGGTTCACTCTTTGTCTGTGGCTGGGCATACCCTCCCTCAGTGTTTGTGTGGGGGAGGGGAGGAGCAGGGGTGTGGTCTGCATTTGAATGGTTCTCAGAGAAAGCCACCAGGAAAGATGCCCCAGAAGTGGGCAAGGGCAGCAGATGGGCCAGGAGGTAAGCAATAGCTGCTCTTGGCCGTGTCCTGGTTCTGGCCTGGACTTGGCCTTGGTTCCAGAAACAAGGTTCTTCTTAGCTGCAGCTTGCAGAGCTGGGATGGGCTCAGACTCCTGAACCCTGGTTTTAGGCTCTTTACTGGGCAGCATGCCTGTCCCTGAGCACCCATATCTCAGCAGCATATTTCTTACAATTATCCTGTGAGGAAAGCTTTATTTCGTATAGTCTAGGCCTGCTGAGAATGAGCCCTTTCAGCTTTTATATGTCTCAGGAAGTCTTTACTTCACCTTCCTTTTTGAAAGATATTTTCTTTGGGTATAGAATTCTAAGTTGGTTTTCTTTTTTCAGAACTTCATTGATGTTTCTCCACCATCTTCTGACTTGCATTGTTTTCTTTGTGAAGTATGCTGGCATTCTTGTTCCTTTTTGACATACTGTGCCTTTTTTTCTAATTGTTTTTATGTTATTTTATTTTTCTTTTTATTACTGGTTTTAAGCTGTTTGGTTAGGGTATGCCTTGTACTTTTCTTCATATTTCTTGTGCTTGGGGGTTTATTGACTTTCTTGGATCTGTAGGTATTTTTTTAAATTAAATGTACAAAAACTTTAGCTATTATTTCTTCAGTATTTTCTTGAGCACTCTCTCCTCTTCTTCTGTGACACAATTACATATATTAGGCCACTTGGAGCTATCTTGCAACTCATTGATTGTCTATTTTTTCCTGTTCTCTTTTTATCTCTGGGTTTTATTTTGGCTCTCATTTGGTGTTCTGTTGCTATGTCATTGAATTCACTAATCTTCTCCTCTATCATCACCAATCTGCTCTTAATTTCATCTAGGGTATTTTTCATATCAAACCCAGGATGATGGAAACTTGGGGTGGTGGACGGAAAACCTAATGCCAGCATCTGGAGGAATCATAGACGGTTTTCTGGAAGAAGTAGCATTTGAGATCAGCCTCAAGTGATAGGGAGTAAGGGTATTTCGGGAAGAAATGGATGCAAAGAGAAAAAGGAGCACTCATCACTGGCAGACAGACCAGCAGAAAGCAAGGCACAGAGGTCAGGAAGGGTCTTGCTGGTGTGGACACCAGCTGCCTGGAGTATGGTGGAAGGACAGGAAATGGGCTGGCATGTGAGTGAGGAGAGCCTTGAATGGCAGAGTGACTCTTTTACAGTTTTAGAGGAAAGAGCATTAGGCTGCGATTGCAATAAAAATCCTGCCATAAAGCTCAAAACCAAATAAAACAAAACCAGAATTCCTGAGACAGAGTTACAGACTCCTTGCATCAAAGTCATTTCCTCTCCTTGGTAATTAGCTCTCACATCAGAAACAGGAGGGTTGAACATTACTTCTTTACAGTTTTGTACACTTGATCTCTAAGGTCTTTTTCTGCTCTAAACGTGCACAGTTCCATGAGTCAACATAATTTTAGTAGCATTGGGAGTCATTTATTGTGTTTGGGCAGGAGAGTGACATGCTTTTAAGAAGATGATTACTTGAGCAGTTATGAACAGGCCTGGTGAGTAAGTTCTCATTATAGTCATGCATAGTGAGACTTAGAGGGAAGGTACTATTTGCACAGATGACAGTATGTGTTTTTCCCACTCGTGAGGATGAAGAGAGGGTCGGTCAGAGAGAGGTAGCAGGAAGGATGTGTTTTTGAAGGTCTATTTTGCAATCAAATAAACATCAAATGATGGCTTCATGGGTTGAATGCAACCCAAAAGTGTTTCAGTGGGAAATCCCAGCTGAAGGCTGGGACACCATTTATTCTCACTCCAAGCTCTTTTACTGTAGCAAGAATTAAAGCAGTCATGGGTTCTAGTTTTTATTCTGTCACAAATGAGATTCTGTTACCTATATGAGTCTTGGTTTCTTCATCTATAAAATAGTAAGAATTATGCCATACTCAAAGATTTTTGGTAAAATGTAAGTATGATTAGCATGTAATTAAAGTTAGGAGCTTCATCAATATCCCAGCAGATATCTTAAAAAAAATTTTTAAGTAATCTCTGTGCCCAATTTGGGGCTTGAAGTCACCACCCCAAGATCAAGAGTTGCGTGTTCTACTGACTGAGCCAGTCAGGTGCTCCCAGCAGAATTTTTAAGTAGAAATTGACAAACTGATTCTAAAATTCACATGGCTATGCAAAGGACTTAAAAACCAAAACAAATTTGCAAAGAAGAATAAACTGAAACAAGATGAGCAATAGTTGATTTCAAGACTTATTGTAACGTGGGTGGGGACAGCTTAAGACAATTCAGTGGAACAGAATAGAATACAGAAATAAACCCATGCATATATTGACACCTGATTTTTGATAGATGTGTAAAGACAATTTAGTGAAGAAAGAATAGTTTTTTCAGCAAATGCTGCTAAAACCATTGAATATGCAAAAAAAAAAAGCTTTAACTCACCATACACATAAATTAACATGAAATGGATCATAAGCATAAATGTAAAAGCTATAACTATGAAACTTCTAGAAGAAAACATAGGGAAAAAAATCTTCGTGACCTTGAATCAGATACTACAACTAAAGTACTATTCATAAAAGAACAAATTGATAAACGGGACATCATCAAAATGTAAAACTTCTGCTCTTCAAAAGGCAAACCACAGACTGGGAGAAAATATTTACAAATCTTACATCTGATAAAGGTCCTGTATGTAAAATATATAAAGAACTCTCAGAACTCAATTGTAAGAACTCAAACAACCCAATAAAAATATGGGCAACAGATTTTAACAGACATTTCAGCAAAGAAGATGTATGATGGCAAATAAACACATGGAAAGATGAGGTTCCGCTACAAACTACACCTATTAGAAACGCTAAAATTAGAGACTGACCACACCAAGCGTTGATAAAGGTGTGGAGCAATTGGAATCTTCATACGCTATTGGTGGAAATGTAAAATACGAAACCACTTTGGAAAACAGTTGGCCAATTCTTAAGTGTTTAAATATATAACCTACCATATGATCTAGTCATTCCGTTCCTAGGTTTCTATCCAAGAAGAACGAAAGCATGTATTACAAGATTTGTAGACAGAAATTCATAACGGCTTCATTTCTAACAGCCAGAAACTGGACATAACCCCAATGTCCACCAACAGAGAAATGTATAAACACATACGGGTACATCTATGCAATGGAAAACTACTTGGCAACCAAAAGGAACAGGTTGGTGATAAATGCAACCACACAGGTGAATCTGAAAATGGTTATGCCAAGTGAAAGAAGTCACATTTAAAAAAAGTACATATTATATGGTTCTAGGAATCATACATTCTAGGAATTGTAAACTAATATATAATAAGAATAGATCCGCCATTGCTTCCGGATAGGATGAAGGTACTACAACGAGGCACGAAGGAACTTTGGGGAAATGAATATGTCGGCCACGTCGAGTGGTGATGGTCTCACATGCTGAAAACAATCAACTGTAGACTTGAACTCTGTGAAGTACACTGTGTGTCAGTTATACACAAATAAAAACAATATAGACTTCTCTGTTGCACAGACATGGATTCAAATCCCACGTTTAAATCCTAGCTCACCATTTACAGACTGTGGGACCATAGGCAAGTCACTTAAACTCTTCGAAGCTCAGCACTTTTATCTGTAAAATGAGGATGATACTATTCCTACCTTCTTTGTTGGACTGTTGGGGACCTGGAATGAAATGATAAATATTAATTGTTTAACAGAATGCCAGGGACATAGTAGGTGCCTAATACATATCAACTTGTTAAAGTGCTTCCCACACCACCTGGCATTCGGTAAGCGCTCCATAACTTTTCCCCACTGACCCCTCTATGTTTAGTCATGACATAGTCTTGGCCCTCTAGACAAAGAGGGGTCACTGCTGCACCAGGCAGAGAAAGGCAACCCCTGAGTGAGACACTCGTGCTGAGTTTAGATCTCCCATCTTGTCCCGCAGGGGATGTGGTTGATGTCGGCACCCCAGGCAGGCGAGGGCTGGCAGCAGCTTTCCCTTAGGTTGTGACTTGGCCTAAGAGGGGCCTGGCACAGCAGAGGCCTGAGCTCTCCATACCTCCTGGGCTTCCCGGAACTTTCCATGTCCACGAAGTGCTGGGCAGTCAGTAGTTTGAGAGCCTCGGCCCTCCCTCCAGGGTGGAGCAGTCACTTTGAAGGAGGGTGGCCCTATTGTCCAGGAGGTTTCTTTGGCCACAAAGGCCCCACTGAAGCCTCCGCATCCCTGGAATGAAACTGGGGCTAGAAGTTTCAGGAGTGAACAAGGCCGGCTCTGTGTGGCCCATAGCAGCCGAAACTTGAGCAGGGTTGGCCGAGACACAGCCCCACTGCTGACTTATTCTGGCCACAAAGATGTCCCCCTTCAGTTCACCTTTCCCTTCTGAGTTCCTTGACAAAGGGCTGCTGAGTGTGGGTGGGGGTGGAGCTGGGAGGCGTGGTCCGGGGGCGGTGGTGGAACGCAGTGAGCAGGTTTCAGACACTCCTGAAATAAAGGGAGTTTGTTCAGCCTCTCGTGGAAGGTTTGCTGTGTGCCTGCTGGCAGGCGACGTTGCCCGTTTTAAGTATCAGATCAGACCCACGAATGAGGACCAGGGGGAGGCGAGCTGAGCTCTGAAGGCCAAACATCTTCAAAAGGATATCCGCAAGCGTTATCTGCAGCGTGGCATTGGGGGAATTCTGGAGAGAAGGTGGCTTACATACCCCTCTGCTTACCAGACGTATTGCTAGGACCCGTTTTCAGCCTCACACCAAGCCCATGGGGTTCATATGATTTCCGGAGGAGGCAATGGAGGCACAGGATGTATTCGAGCTTTGGAGTCAAGAGAATCTTGTTTTATTCGTTCATTCATTCATTCAGCAAATACTCAAAAGTGCATGGTGTGGGCAGCGTGTGCGGGATACAGCAGTGAACATGATGCGGTCGTACCCTCAGGGTCTTCACAGCATAGTGGTTTGGGTCCACTCTGTCTCCTCGTGTAGCCTCGAGCAAGCTATTGACTCCTTCTGGACCCCAGTTCCTCCCTCTGATACATGAGATTATAACTCTTTTAAAGGATCCCCGTAAAGGTGAAGTGGAACTAAATGAGATGGTGTATGTCATAGCTGCAGGGTCTAGCAGAGACCAGATACCTCACAAATCTGGTCTTGATGGCTATCATGATGAGGGTTGGGTCCAGGCTGGTCTCATCTTGTCATGGGACCCGCATCAGATGGGAAGATCCGAAGCAAAGCATGAAGAGAGGCAGCTGGAAACTTCCTGGGATGGGGGAGGACCCAAGGGGCCACACTATCCAAAATGTAGCTCCGTCACAAACCCGTTGCCCTAGCTTTCACAAACAGGCTCTCCTGGAGGCACTGTGTACATTTGAGTCACTCTCATTCGTCCCACACATCTTTACTAGCACCTTCCGTGGGCCAGATGCTGGGCGTACGATATTGCTATGATACCTTTTCAAGGAAGGTACAGTGCAGTCTGGGAGACCGACAAGCCACAGGTAGCTACAATGTCGTGTATGGATGGGGGTGCCCCGGGGGGACAGAGGACCCCCTCAGGGTGCCGTGGCTGCTGCTTCTTGTCCTTCCTTCCTCCCCCCACCAGAAGGTCATCGGCAGAGGCCCCTTCCTCTGGGGCCTCCTCACTGTTGCCACTACCCTGTCCACACCCGCCTGGCTACTATGGCCGCCTGCTCATGGTGGCCCTCTCCGTTGTCTCCTTCCTCCAACACAACCTGTCATACTCACTGCACTCGGACAGAGCTCACAACACATCACCTCTTGGCTCAAAAATCCTCAAGGGCTTTCCTAATACCCATATGAAGCCTCTGCAAATACAGCTCAGCCTTCTTGTCCGGACTCACCTTGTGCGTCCTCTTGTCTCCAATAAAACTGGTCACCATTTTACATTCACACCTGTATGGTTCCCTTCCCTGATGCCCTGCTCCCCTTCCAGCACCAGGGAGACTATAATTTTATATATAGATTCTTCCATGCTCTTAATTTTATTATCATATAAATCTGAAGTTTAGGATTTTTAAAAATAAAAAATACTAAACGATTTTGAATGCACATGATCCCTGATAGATCCTTAGATCCTTAATAGAAAAAACGAACCAACCCTGAGCAAAGCATTTCCTTGTTTCTGCTATAAACCAGCATTAATGTGGGATGATCTCTCTTCGCAGCCACACAAATGGCAAGTGACGCCAGTGGCCAGCTTCCGCTTTCTTCATGGGCCAGCAGCTTTGGGCAGGTTTTCCCAGCTGGAGGCTGGGCTGCCTCGGACAGGCATGGGCTCCCCTGTTAGTGGGAACACGACCTCAGGAGCAGTCAGTCCCGCTAGGAGCAGGCTGGAAGTAGAGACCTGCAGGCATGTGGAAAGGAAGGTTCCTCTGAACGCCAGAGTGACTGTCCTCCTGGGGCAGTGAGGGCCCCACAAAGCCCTGGAAGGAGCTATTGAGATTTAATTGTGCAGACCCACGTGGCTGATGGGAAGGACAGGAGAGCGGCTCTAGGGGGCTTCTTTTTCCTTTCGTCCCTTTCTTTTCTCTCTCTCACTTTTTTCCTCCTGACTGATGGAATAAAAAGAAACGATGCGTCTGTCTATCGAAGTCTGGGGACTTTCTTAGGGTTCTCTGTGTGGTGTTATTTGAAAAAAGACAAAACTCCCAAACAAAACACAGTTGTATTAACACAAAAGTCCAACTCCACGGTTGAAATCTCCCATTCCATTCCCAGGGACGAATTTCCCAAATGAACCTCAGCTCATCCATGCAGACAATGGGGTCCCCAGGGAGCTGCACGTGATGGGAGCTGGGAGTGAGGGGCCGGTCAGTGGGAGGGAAGACTCTCCCGGGCTGCCCACTGGGTCCCTGTGACCTCCCCCACAGCCCTGTGCACAGGACAATGTGAGTTTTCTATTTTTAGCTTCCATCTCCTGTGTTCAAGCCTGATCCCAAATGCCTGAAGGATCAAGGCACAGGGCATGTCCATGTTGGCTTCTGATGTCATTTTCTGCTTGCTTATCTTGTCTGCATCCCCCATGAGACTGTCAGCCCCGCACCCAGCACAGGGGCTGGGCCAAGGGCACATTTTGCTGAACGAACCCGTATGGGCGTGTGCACATGTGTGTCTTCTTACTTATTCTTAAAAGTTCATGAAGATTCCTAACCAAAGGATATCCCTCAGCGGCTGGAAGCAGGGGAACTGGTGGAAACCTGCAGCAGGACCTAAAAAAGGCACTTTCAGACCTGGAGGGACCTATGGGAACCTCCAGGTGAAGCTTTGGCCGAATTAAAAGACAGGCAACTCCTACCTAGATTATTATATTAACCTGGAACCTGAGTGCAGCTGAATGGGGAGCCACGTTGACAGACTTGAGGCTGCCACGGAAAAATGGAATATTTTCTTGTTTTTGATGCTTGGTAAAACAGCGGCCTCTCTCTGGGATAAAATCTCACATATGTTCACGTGGAGCTCCTGTGTCCGGGAACACAAGCCTCTTCAAAGTCAAAGTGTGGGATGTAGAGTCACAGGAGAGCAGAGCAAAGACTGGAAATTTCCTTCAGTCCCTTGGCCCACAGATGTGGAAATGAAAGCCCCCAAAAAACTCCTACTTAGGAGAAAGAATTGAAAACCTCTCCTCCAGCTTCTCAGAGTAAAGTCCCCACTAGCAGGGAGGGGATGCCTGGACCATCCTTGCCTTGAACCCCAAGATGCCAAGGGCTGGGCCCAGTGAGCAGAGTGTAGGCACAGGGACGGTCTAGTGACTGGTTTCCTCTCTCTCTTTCTCTCCCTCTTCACCCCCTCCCTCCCTCTCAGTGTCTCTCTCTCTCTTCCCCCTCTGTGTGTCTGTGTTTCTGCCAGCTGAGGCTGTCAAGGTCGCCGTGGTCCATGACCTTCCTCCTCGATTTGGCCGCATCCTTGCTCTTCTTCAAAGTGTGGCTTCAAGGCTCTAAGGCGCCTGTGTGGCCTCGGTGAATGCGCCCTGGGCCCAGGGCAGGCCTGGCAGTCCCTTTGTCCTCCTCTTCGGTCCCGTCGTGGAGCTTCGTCAGCAGGCCTGCTGACGCCCTGAGCAGAGGGGCCCGCTCACAGCCAGGAGGACCTTCCTCTTGCTTTCCAGACCCTCACACTCCGCTGGGCTGATCTGCGGCTTGGTCAGGGGCACGAGCCTCGTGCTTGTGTTTGCCGCGGTGGCTCCGCTGGACTTCCAATAGTTCTCTGTTCTGTCACCATTTCCTCTCACCTTCCTCCTCTTCAAATAGATTTCTCTTCAGCCTGGTATGGAAGGATGGCAGACATTTGAAAGGAGCAGCAGAACTGGTCCAAGAACACAGACGGGAGGAAGTGAGGAAGGTCGTGAGGGCCAGGGGGGCCAGCAAGAACCTTCGGTGAGGAGCTGGGAGACAGTATAAACCAGCCTCTGCCCCCAGTGAGCTGTGCCACCTTGAGGGGGTTCCTTCCCTCTCCTTGTCTTGGCTTCTCATCTGTAAAAATGGGAATCAGACCTACCACAGGGCCTATTTTAAGATAAAGTAAAGATTATTGGGTGTCCCTCCCTGAGTTTTGCACAGTCATGTGGCCCAGGTCCGCAGACTTCCACGGACCCACAGAAACCTCTCTGGCAGAAACAGCTAACAGACACGGTGAGCATTCTCTCTATGCTAATGGAGTGCCTACAGAATAGGATTCCAAGCCTCCCCTCACTAGTGGCCACAGGGAGGGAATCTGACCCCCCCACCCCCACCCCGTGGCTGGGAGAAGCAGGTGCAAAGGGGAGGTCTGGTCATCATGAGGATCATGGGAGGCTCCCCGTGGGACTCTTGGGGTGTCCTGAAAGAGATGGTGATTTGGGATTGCCCCGATGGGCGCGTGTCATGTTTTCTGTAAGAGGCGCTTGACCGACTCTTGAGAATTCAACGAATTTTTTTAAATGACAAATTGGAGAACTCCCGTCACTTCTGGATCCTGAGCTTCATTCAAAAAATGATCTAAACCACTTTTTGAAGCCAGCGAGTCTCCTTTGGTCAAGGTCTGGGACTGACCTTCCCTGAGATTGGGCAAATTAGACAGCAGGAACCTCGCCTCCTACCCTCTCCTCCGTTACCTATCAGCTTGCCCTGCTGCCTAAACTGGCTCATGCGAGGGCAATTCGTCAGATCCCTTTCGGAATCCAATCACCCAGACAGAGGGGCCAGCATCTGCTCTCGGTCCCTGAGCTGCCTCAAAGGCGAGCAGGGCAAACCCTATTCTTTTTTTATACGTGATGTTTGGCTTCATCTTTTTCACTGAATATATGTCGAATACATGTCAGATATATGTCAGATATCTTTCAAGTCACGTAGACTTGCCACAGGTACTTCTTCATTGCTGCATAGAGATGGGAGCTACACCCAATAATCAGAGTTGTGTGGCAACCAGAAGAGAAACCTTGAAAGGTGATGAGCTTCCTGTTGCCAGAAGAGGTCAAGCAGACACTAACCGCACGTGAGTCATAGTGAGGATTTGGCCAGTGGGTGCCCAGGTGATTTAGTACTTGACACGGAGCAGGTAGTATGTCTCCAGGACTGTTGTAAATACTTCACAGGGACCCTCACATGTGATACTCACAGAACTCTAAGAAGTAAGTACTGTTACTGTTCCGATTAGTACAGACGAGAAAATAGAGTTACAGGGAAACGCCCGAGGTCACAGAGCTGGTAAGTCACGGAGACTGGACTCAAACCTGGGGAGGATGCTTCCATAGTCCAGGCTCTCAGCCTTAATACAAGAACACTGACCTTCACAGGCAAGCTCTGAGCAAGTACCCTTCCATCTCCGGAGTTCAGTAAGGCCCCACTTTGCCAAAGGCTGGTGCTACCAATGTTCTTGTCGAATGAGACCTGGCTGGCTGGTACCTTCCCTTGCTCAGCCAGACGGTAAGGGCAACAAAAGATGCATGTCTTTGAGGGAAGAGAGGCTTCTCCTAGGAGAAGAAGACGGTGGGAATGTCCCCTCTGTTGCATGGCTGGCCTGGGAGAGGTGGAGGGCCGTTGGGGGGGGGTGTCCTCCCTCGGCCATCCAGGGCTCAGTTCTGGGGGCCACAGGGGCCCTGGAGCTCTCATAGTCCTCTCGGGGGCCCCTCCACTGCCCCTTGCATGTTTGACCTGGCCCTCCATCTGATTTGCACGCATGTGGCTTAGCCTCCAGCCCGGAAGTAGATGAAACCTTCTGGAGCCTGGCACATACTGATTTGGCAGCGAAGGGACCGGAAGCCAGCCAGGACCAGAAACCTGGCCCACCGAGAACTGGCTCCTCCGTGGCCAGAGGGCCTTCCATAGCTTCATAGGAACTGGTTCCTGCTGATCGGATTTCCTCGCAAAGGCGCCTAGATCCTTTTTTAAAAAACAAATTCTGGAATTTGTTTATTAGAAATTTCAGGAATTTTTTTTTTTTAGAAAACAAATTCTGGAGCACAGACTCCTCAGGCTAGTAATAGTCCTACAAGCTACCATTTATGGAGCAGCTACTATGAGGAAGGCCCTGGATAAAATGTGGTTTCTATGGCTGCTTCTGGTGCTGCCCCCGTTTATACCAGGGAGCGCGGAGGGAGCATGTGTCAGACACTGGGCTGCGCAGGGAACAGGGCATGGGGGTTCCAAGTGAATGGGTCCTGGCTCCTCCACTGAATGACTGTGTGACCTTGGGCAATTGCTGTGTTGCAGTTTTCCTATCCATGAAACAGGGATAAGAACAGTATGTTGTTCAGAGATTGAGATAAGACATAATATTTAGCACAGTATCTGGCACTTAATAAACATTATCTTCCATTATTATTAGCGATAATTTATTAGGTCAGTGTTATTATCCCCATTTTATAGACAATAAGAGGAAGGCACAGAGAAGTCCAGTGCGTTGCCCAAAATCACATAGCTAATGCATGGCAGAGCCAGGATTTAAACCCAGTTTTCTGGCTCCAAAACACTCTCTCTTACCTACCAGCTGAACTGCCTCCACGGATTCCTAGAATGTTAACATAAACTTTCAGGAATGTTCCTTAAATTGTTTCTAGTCATTGATGTTATGTGGAAATGTCAGATATTTGCATTTATACCAACAGGCTGCTTATCTGGAGAAATTGCTTAAACTGATCAAAGGGCCGAGGGCCTTTCACAAGGAATTTAAATAATCCACCTTCCAAAGAGAAAGCCATGGAACACATGGATTGGTCAGGACACTCACGTTCCCTTCGGAGTCCGCCGCTAATTTGCCATATGGCCCAGTGTGTTATCAGCCTTCTCTGGGGTCAGTTTCCTTATCCATACAGTGAGAGTTGAGAGTCGATGCCCTTCATGAGGCCTCCTGTTCAGTGAACTCTTTTACTCCCAACTTCATTCAACAGATTTTGCCAAGTACTGACTATGGTCCAGGAACCACTGAGGAGCTAGAAACGCAGCAGCAAGCAACACTGTGGTTGTGGTCCGTGACTTCAGAGAGGTTGGAGTGAGACGGAAAGAAGCAACGAGATAGTAGCCACAAAGTGGTGGGCGCTCTGAAGGCACAGGGTGGGGGGACCGCACAGGAAGGCTCCTAAGCCAGCTTGAGGGGCCAGCTAGGTTTTGCGACCAGGTGCTAGCATGGTGGCAGTGGGGAGAGGAAGACACAGACTTGTTGATTCATGAATGTGGACTCGAAAAAGTGAGGTGGGGCATGGTTGGGTCTCAGAGGGTGAGGGGCAAGGAGGTGGCTGGAGAGGAGGCTGGACAGGTAAGCAAGGCCCTGATATCACGCCAGACCTCGGCAACCCGGGTGAGGGTTATCTTTAAGGGTGAGGGTTTTATCTTTAAGTCATTCAGGAGCATCCCAAGAATTTTAGATCTTTAGAAAGGTCACCTTGGCTCCGCTGGAGGAGACTCAGGAGGACTAAGGAATGGACGTGGGCAGCCCTGTCAAGTAGCTATTGCAACATTGCTACGGAGGCAATGGTGCCCGGAGGTGGAGAGCAGGCCGAGGAGCCGGAAAACAGGAGGTGAGGCAAGTGAGAAGGTGGACTGGGCAGGGCTGGGTCTCTGTGCAGTTGATGTGGAGCCAGAAGGAGACGACAAGCCAGTCAACAGCAGAGGCGTGCTGCTGCTGGAGGGGGACTGGGAAGGAGAGGGACGCTGATCTCCAGCAGGGTCACACTCGGGGCCCTGAGCTGGACCTTCCGCACTTTGCCCCCAACGCACCCCCCTGGGCGACCACAGCTCCAGCCCACACCTGAGTTCCAGAGCCATCTGTCCACTCGCCAAGTGGCCCCTCCCTCTTGGCCATCCCAGGGCATCAAGATGCCAACGTGTTCAGCCGAAATCATGCGTCTCTCGCACCCTTCCCCTCCCCCTCCTCTTGGACCCCCATTTCAGCAACAGGCACCACCTCCGTCCAGCCCACTTTCCAAAGCAGGCTGTCTGCCCCCGCAAGGAGCAGTGTGTGTCCACACAACCCCCGTGCATCTTGGGAACCTGGGATTCCGGCGAGGGGAGGAGGGAGAGAGCAATTATCGGCCTTCCAGACGCCGCCTGTGCTGTTGGCAAGGATGTTTCTTTCCTGGGTGTCAATATGAGCCCAGGGTCATTTTTCAGCGTTTGCCAATGGCTGTAATTGCATAAGGCTGAGTGTCTCTCAGGAGAATCCCCACCGCTCTCCATTCTCTCCTCCCGGACAGGGCTCTATAGACACGCCCCAGGCCATGGATCATGTTTTTCACATAACCGTTAATTACTAAATAAAACAACCGAGCTTTCAACCTGATTAGCCCAGATTAATGGCCAGCAGCGGGTTTCACGCGCCTGCACAATTTATCACTGAAAAGAACTGTGTCTTTAATGATTTAGCTACCTGGCCTAGCGGGGCCTGCTCAGGGCCGCAGGCCCCCAGGGGGAGTTCAGTGCTGTTCTTCGTTTCTGACCTGGAAAGGCCCAGGTGACAGTTCCCATTAGCCAGGCTTGGCCTGCTTGATGACAAAGGATGGCAGGAAGCCCTTCCCTCCCACTTTGTTCAGAAGATATATCGAGGTCAAGTGTCCCCAGCCCCACCACCCCAGCTGCCAGCTGGAACAGGTTGAGTCAACCTGTAAATTTATGTTTTTCTCTCTCCCACCAGCCCCCCCCCACCTCCCGCCCTTTCTTTCTTCCTTCCTCAATATGTTGAAAGAGTGAATCATCTCTGTTTGTAACTGTTCGATTTCACCAAGAATTCTAGGACCGTTCATAAAAATGAGAAAAAAAAGTCATTTCCTCCAGTTCCTTTTCTTGACATTTTCGCCTGGTTTGGTCCTTGTGTGGGGGAGGGGGGGAACATTTCTTTAATCATTTATCATTGAAAGATCCTTTGATCAAGAGGCTCTTCAAATGTCAGAACTGGTCACAAGCATCTGGTACAACTCTGGCATTTTCCAGACAAAGACGCTGAGGCCCCAGGTCGGGGGACTAATGATCCAACGTGATGCGGCCGGTGAGCGGTAGCCCCGAGGGAGGCCAGGCCAGGCTCTTTCCCACAACCAACACTGCACACTTCTTGTTTGTTCATCATAACAACACTCACCAAACACTTATCATGTTCTAGATGTCATTTTGCTCAGTAGTCACAGCGGCCTGTGAGGTGGAAACTATGCCCAGTTTTCCGGCGAGGCCACTGAGCCCTTGTTCTGTGTGAGGGCAGTGCTGTCCAACAGAACCTTCTGTGATGGTGGGAATATCCTACATCCGAGCTGTCCCGTAGAGTGGCCGTTGAGGGATTGAATTACAGCTATAGTGACTGAATAGGAATACAATTGATTTTTGTACGTTGATCTAGTATCCTGGAAGCTTGCTGGATTCATTCATCCTAATAGGTTTTGAAATAGCATTTATTTTTTAGAGCAGTTTGAAGGTTACAGAGCAATTAGGTGGAATGTACAGAGAGTTCCCAGGTACCCTCTTGTGAACTCCCCCACCTGGCACACGGCCTCCCATACATTAGGGTGGCGTGTTGGTTACAATTGTGATCCAGTGCTGGTTTCATGATTTTTAGCTCAAGTCCTCAGCTTAGTGTTCACTCCTTGTGTTGTCAGTACTATGGAGGTTGAAACACGCACAGAGCCACGTATCCATCCTTACAGCATCTTACAAAACAGTTCCGCTGCCCTAAAAATCCTCTGGGTTCCACCTGTGCATCCCTCCTTCCCTCCCCCAAACCCCTGGCAACCCCTTGGCTCTGGAGCTCAGCTGTAGTCACCCAGGGGGGCGTGTTGGGGGCAAACTGCGGAAGGCCCAGCTCAGGGCCCCAGGTGTGGCCCAGCTGAAGATCTTCACCCATCACAGTTTTTCCTTTGCCAGAGAGTCGCATAGTTGGAATCATACAATATATAGCCTTTTCAGACTGGCTTTCTTCACTTAGCAATTTGCATCGAACTTCCCATCATGTCTTCTTAAAACTTGAGAGCTTACTTCTTCTTCTTCTTAGTGAATAACCATTGTATACAACAAATTGGGTATATGACAGTTTATCTATTCACCTACAGAAAGACACTGTGGTTGCTTCCGACCGAGTTTTGGCAATGACGCACAGGGCTGCTATAAACATTAGTGTGTGGGTATTTGTGTGAACATAAATTTTTTAACTTACTTGGCTAAATACCCAGGAGTGTGATTGCTGGATTGTAAAGTAGGATTATGTTTAGCTTTATAAGATACTATCAAACTGTTTTCCTAAGTGGCTGTGCCACTTTGCATTCCCACCAGCAATGAATGAGAGTTCCCTTTACTCCACATCCTTGCCAGCATTTGGTGTTGTTAGTATTTTTTATTTTCACCATTTTAATAGGTGTGATGTGGTATCTCATTGTTGTTTTAATTCGCAACTCCATGATGACTTGAGGCGTTGAATATCTTTTCATTTGCTTATTTGCCATCTGTATTCCTTCTCCAGTGAGATGTCAGTTCAGATCTTTAGCCCATTTTTTTTTAATGATTTTTTATTATATTATGTTAGTCACCATACAGTACATCCCTGGTTTCTGATGTAAAGTTTGATGATTCATTAGTTGCGTATAACACCCAGTGCACCATGCAATACGTGCCCTCCTTACTACCCATCACCAGCCTATCCCATTCCCCCACCACCCCCCCCTGAGGCCTTCAGTTTGTTTCTCAGAGTCCATAGTCTCTCATGTTTCATTCCCCCTTCTGATTACCCCCCTTTCTTTATCCCTTTCTTCCCCTACCGATCTTCCTAGTTCTTATGTTTCATAGATGAGAGAAATCATATGATAGTTGTCTTTCTCTGCTTGACTTATTTCACTTAGCATTATCTCCTCCAGTGCCGTCCATGTTGCAGCAAATGTTGAGAACTCGTTCTTTCTGATGGCTGAGTAATATTCCATTGTATATATGGACCACAACTTCTTAATCCAGTCATCTGTTGAAGGGCATCTCGGCTCCTTCCACGATTTAGCTATCGTGGACATTGCTTTTAGCCCATTTTTTAATTGAGTTGTTCATTTTGTTATTGTTGAGTTTTCAGAATTCTTCGTCTATGTGGGGTAACAGCCCTTTATCAGATGTGTCTTTTGCAAATATTTTCTGCTAGTCTGTGGCTTGTATTCCGTCTTTCACAGAGCAGAAGCTTTTAATCTTAGTGCAGTCCAGCTCATCAATGATTTGTTTCATGGACCCCACCTTTGTTGTTGCATCTAGGAAGCCATCGCCAAACCCAAGGTCATTTAGATTTTCTCCTCGGTTATCTTCCAGGAGTTTCACCTTTTACGTTTAGATCTGCGATCCACTTCGAGTTAATTTTTGTGAAAGAGGTTAAGTCTGGGTCTAGACTCATTTTTGTGCACGTGGATGTCCAGTGGCCCCAGCACCATTTGTTGAAAAGGTGATCTTTTCTTCATTGTGTCGTCTTTGCTCCTTTGTCAAAGATCACTTGACTATATTTATGGGGTCTATTTCTGGGCTCTCTATTTGTTCCATTGATCTATTTGTCTATTTTTTCATCAATACCACTCTATCTTGATTACTGTAGCTTTATAGGAAGGCTTGAAATCAGGCAATATCAATCCTCTGAATTTGTTCTTCCTCAATATTGTGCAGCTATACTTTTGCCTCTTTATGTAAACTTTCGAATCAATTTGCTGGTAGCCACAAAATAATTTTCTGGGACTTCGGTTGAGATTGCACTGAATCAAATTGGGAAGAAACTGACATATTCACAATACTGAGTCTTCTTATCCACAAACAAGAAATATCTCCCCATTTATTTAGTTTTTCTTTGATTTCTTTTGTCAGGGTTTTGTACTTTTCTTCCTTTGTATCTTGTACATTTTGTGTTAGATTCATGCTTAAGTATTTCATTTTTATGGTATATAGAAAAGCTATCGACTGTATCACCCTTGTTTCCTGCAATTGCTCTAATGGCTTATTAATTTGGGGGGTTGTTTTAGCTTGTTTTTGTCAATTCTTTTGGATTTTCTTCATAGATAGTGTCATTTGCAAACAAAGACAATTTTATTTCTTCCTTCCCAATCTGTATGTTTGTACTTCCAAGCAAACATTTGTCTTTAAATGACATCCACGTGCTATTTTTTCCTTTTTTTCCCTCCTTTTTTTAAAAGGTCTAAAAAATAAAAAAATAAAAAAAGGTCTAAAATTTTAATGCGGATAAGTGGTTAAAAAAAAAAGTCTAACTTTTAACGTTGGTTTTTCTAATCTTAGCATGGCATTGAAATTACAAAGTAACACAAATTTGTATGTAAATCGTTAATAATTAGGAACTATTAAAGGAATTTTTGTTCTACATGGGAAATCATTCGTTCTTGAAGCTCAGAACCTCCCTGGCAGGAATGTGTTCTTCCTTTGCAGTAGTTCTTTTTTAGAAAATCCTTTAGTACCTATTCTGTTCATGGCAAAATTTCTCAAGTTTTATTCATCTGAAAATGTATTTTGTCCTTTTCCTTGAATGATATTTTGGTTGAGTTTACAATCCTGGGTTGACAATTATTTCAGCAGTCGGTCCTTCCGTTGACTCCAAAACTACGAGTTCCGCATATTTCCTTTGATCGACTTCCCAGTTCACAGATTCTTTCTTTGGCTGTGCCTAATTTAATATTCAATGTCCGTCCAGGTTCTTTTTTTCTCATCCACTTAATTTTTAACTACAATAATTCTATTTTCTCATGTTTGGAATTGTATTGGGTTGTTTTCCACAAATGCCTGGGCCTTTTTGAGAGTGTACTATTCTTTGCTCATGTTTTCTGATCCCCTCATGTATTCCCTAAAGCATTTCCTTTAATTTCCTTAAAACTCATCAATTTTTCTATTCTGTGCCATGTAATTCCTGTATGCAAAGTCCTTGGGAGTTCATGAGGCTGTTTGTTGTTTCTTCTGTTTTTTTTATTATAGTGGCTGGTTTTTTTAAGATTTGGGATTGTGAGCTCCCACAAACCCAAGTTCAGCTGGGTTTTTCTGTGGGAACCCAGGAGGTCTGGCTTCTAAGTGCATCCTTGCAGAAGGATATGCTTCTGCCAGGTGACCCCGGGATGCTGTAACCCCAGACCCTTTTAAAGTAAATTCTTCTGCCTGGGGCTTCCAGTCAACACAGAGAGTGTGAATTTAACCCCTCATGCAGATAAGTTTCATTTTCATCTTCCTTTGAGCAATGGGATAGGGTTATTTCCAGTCCAGCTTTCTATGAGACTATACCTTTCAGCCTTCCCACTTTACGTAGGAGCCGGGTTCTAATTCCCCAGCGTTCTCGGGCTGAAGGTCTGGCCTTCTCCAGGGCAGGACCAGCAGAACTCAGATTCGTTTCCACTCTCAAGAAGAGAGGCGGGGTCAGTACTGACTCCCTCTTTTGTTTTGGCTCCTGGTGATTTTCCTTACTTTCTGAGTGGCTCATTTCTGAATCTAGAAGTGTGCATGGTGTCTTTTACCCAAAATATCTAGATGCTTTTTTACAGGAGGAATTTTCAAGTTTTCTAACTATTTGCCAGAAATGCCATAGCATGAATTTCTTTTTAAAAGTGGTCATTCTTGGGGGCGTCTGGGTGGCTCAGTTGGTTAAGCATCTGCCTTGGGCTCAGGTCATGATCCCGGGGTCCTGGGATCGAGCCCCCCCATCAAGCCCCACATTGAGCCCTGCATCGGGCTACCTGCTCCATAGGGAGACTGCTTCTCCTTCTCCCTCTGCCTGCTTCTCCCTCTGCTTGTGCTCTCTCTCTCACTGTCAAATAAATAAATAAATAAGTCTTTAAAAAAAATAAAAGTTGTCATGTTTTCACTTCATTGTTGAATATCACTATTTATTTATTTTTCATTTATTTAAAGGGATGGATTGTGTGTATATTGAAAATATCTAGTGGGGGGGGTATTGCTGCCATTCTACCTACCACAGCAAAGGGGACATTTAGAATAATTCATCTTTTTGTAAGAGAAAAAAAAATGTGCCTCATTTTTAAGTGCCTTGCCATGAGAAAACCAGTGGAGTCTTTATGGTTATTTACCATCTACGATTTAAAATACTAACTAAATCCACCTCACTGGGCACATATGAACTGCAACACTTCCTAATAAGCCGAGAGACACAGAACAACGAGGAGTTTTCTGTCTACCTGCCAGGTTATGGGTATCGCAATGATAGATCTTGGATGACGGCATCGTTAATGTTAATCAAACTTAAATTCTGTGTTTTTTATCATCAAGTAAGAATATGTAGAAGGTCTGATATTTTCTCTCATCCCAGTGGCAAATCTCACCTGCCCTCTGGGGCACAGGTACGAGTCCCTGCACTGCAAACGTTTTTGCCACAGTTGGGAGAAGGTACTTTGGGCATCCAGCGCATGGAGGCCAGGGATTCTGGTAAACACCCTACAAGGCACAGGATTGCTCCCTGCAACAGAGAGTTATTTGTCAAAACTGTTAAAAGTGCGCGGGTTGAGAAGCTCTGAGTTACAGACAAATCCTTCAGAGCGGCAGTGGCCGGTGTTTCGGTCCTATGCACACCTCCCCCTTCTCAGCCCTCCTGATTTGGGTCCGGTGGGCTGAGCACGCTTCACTCCCCAAATCGTCTGTGTCCTGTTCATTTCTCCCCTTCCAGGTCTCAGCACCCTTCACAGGTTCAGGGTGTGAATCGTTCTCCAGTGGTAGTATTTCTGATTCGGTCTCTCTGCTTCAGAACTAGATGGTTTACCAGGTTCAAGAGAAAAGCACTTTTCCTAATCTTTTGCTTCAGATGATTATTCCGATAATGTCATTATTCTACACCTAAAGGACTGTAGACATTTACTTTATCTGTGAAAGCAAGCTTGGGGTGACTGCAATGCTGTCTCTTATAATGGCAGGGTTCTGGTTCTAAGAGTGAAGATGGGGGGACGGATGGAGATAGGGTGGCAAGTTCAAGAATGGAATGAACACGTGGGGGCGGGGGAGAGGGGGACCCAAATGATAGACCCGAAGCTTGGGTTACTTGAATGCACTGCTAAGCAATGTCCAGGGCAGACAGGCGACGGAAGAGACCAAAGAGGGCAAGAAGTGGAATACAGCCTCCAAACCACTCATTAAAGGTTTTGAGAAATGTTTGCTAGAAATGAGCAGTGAGCTTTTCACCTATTTCTCTTCAATCATGATGCCAACCAGGCTCTATCAAAGAGAGAGAGGCCCGTTGCTGGGGACATGCCTGGACTTTGCTGGCCTGGGACTCAAGCAGTGCATCCCTCCCACTTCTCCCCTGCTGACCTCCCCCTGGCCTGAGCCCCATTATGCGTGCGGATGCTGCCTGGACCCTCAGTGGCTTTCCACCCCACACGATGCCCGGACTGGAAGGCCCTGAGACCTCATTCACTTCATCTTTACCCTCTGTTTTCAGGATGAAGAAACCAACAGAGCAGAAGCCCCTGGCTCCCATTCAGAGGTAGCCCCTTGTTTTTGAGTGTGGTACTCCGTGGTTGGAGGGTCCTGGGAGCAGGCACTGTCCTTGACCTCACAGGCCCAGAAAGGGAAACGAGGCAAGTCAGAAGTGTGCCCAGGGCTCGCCTTGGCATGGGGAGCAGTCCAGCTGGGCCTGGCAGAACAGTCCTCCCAAAGTGGGACCCAACTCTCAGTCTCAAGGAACAGAGGCAGAGGCGCTTTTGAAGCCAGGATCAATGTCTTCTCCCACAAGGAGGGAGAAAATAAAATCCATGTTGAGCCCTCTCACACAGCTAATGAAAAGGAGACAGGGCTGCAGGGTGGGAGCTGCCAGGGAGCACGGTGGAGGGGGCATTTCACCATTGAGCTTTTTCTGCTTATGCAATAGATCTTCATTATCTGCACTGTCCTGTGGTTCTCCAGGTCCCCAGGGAGATGCTTAATGACATAAACTGCTTGCTAAGCGGTGCCTGTGCCCTCCAAGAGCTGATGGAAGGGGGAGGCAGCGCCTTCCGCCTCCTAGCTCAGTGCGTTTCCTTCCTCACAGCTGATCCTGGAGAGGCTGGCCAGAGTCGGAGAGCAAGGGCAGCAGGCTCCCCACACGGGCCTCCAGATTCGCTCTGAGGGATGTTGACTCCGGGGCAAGGCTGCCAGTCTCCTTCCCTGGTAAAGGGAATCAGAGCCTCCATTTTGTATGCTCTTCAGCATGGATTTCGCGCTTGGGCAGTGCTCAGGCTCCTCCGAGGAGGCACGCTTGCTTATGTGATGCACACTTGGCCAGCATTAACCCACTTCATCTACAAATAGGTATTACAGAGGCAGGTGCTGTTTCTAAGCTCTTTTTAAAGATGAGAACATGGCGGCACACAGGAGTCAAGTTGGCCAGCCATAGGAACATGGCCGCTTCCATGTACTTCTAATCTCTGTTTGGCAGGCCGGCGTGGCCTTATTATTCCTCTGCCCACCATTCTGACAGAGTCCTGCACAAGCTACTCTTTCTTTCTCCCGGGGCCCTCCCAGGCTGCTCCCCCCTTGCTGTTCTGCCCTCCTGTCCTCTCTCAGTCCTGTGGGGGGCAGCCACCTATGCCTCTCACACACATTGTCACTTACACATTTTCTGCTATTTCATGGGCCAAAAATTTCCTCAAACATAACCCTCCCGCCCCCCAAAAAACAAGAAGAGACATTTCTCTCCTAAGGAAATCACCTGAAAAAACGTCAAGGATTTATGCACAGAGACATCATCCCAATGTTGTTTGTAAGATTGAAAAGTTGGGAACCATCTTAGTGTTCGAGGATGGGGGATCAGTTAACAAAATTTGAAGGAGTATCATGCAATCATTAAAAATTCCTATTTCAGGTCCCGCATAGGGAATAGAGTCAATGGCACTGTAACAACATCGTGTGGTGACAGACAGAGGCTACCCTTGTGGTGAGCATAGCACAATGTATAGAGAAGCCATATCACTATGTTATGCCTGCAACTAATGTTAACATTGTGTGTCGACTATACTTAAATTAAAAAATTTCCTATTCCAGGAAGCTTTTCATGAGGAAATATGTTTATGATTAATGTTAAGGGGATTCAAATTATATATACAGCACAAGGGCTTCACTGTTGTCATCAGTGGTAAGTGGGCAGGGGTGAGAATATTTGGGGAAGTAAGCAATATTTATGTTGTTTAGATTTCATTATTTTTTTATCCGTTCTGACAAATTGCTTTTTGTTTGGTTTGTTTAAGCATTCTCTTTTATTTATTTTTATTTTTTTTTAAGATTTTATTTATTTGTTTGAGAGACAGAGAGAGAGTTGGGGGGGAAGGGCAGAGGGAGAGGGAGAAGCAGGCTCCCTGCTGAGCAGGGAGCCGGCCCACATGGGGCTCTCACAATGGTTGTTTCTGTGTCTTGGTTATTGTAACCGTGCAAGGAACATGGGCGTGCAGACACCTTTTCAGGTTAGTATTTTTATGTCCTTTGGATTAATACCCAGAAGTGGAATTGCTGGATCGTCAGGTAGTTCTATTTTTGATTTTCCAAGGCACCTTCCCTCAGGTAATAAGCTGGGGTGCTAACAGGCTCACATCACTTGTTTCCTGCCTCTCAGGAATCACTGTCCTTCACTGCCTGGTGTCCAGTGTCTTCAGAGCTCTTGTTTCCTCTACCTCACCTGGTTTTCTCCTTGTTGTTGGTCACTTTAGCTCCAAGAGTAAATCTGGTCCTTGTGAATCATCTTGACCAGAAGTGCAGGTTCTGACTGGAATCCGAAGTCTCACAAATTTTGATATGATGTGTTTTTAATCATGGCTTAGACCAAAATGTTTTCTCATTTCTCTCAGTAGCTTCTTTAAATGTAAAGTCTTGCCTATTAATTCTAACATCTCTTTCACCTTAGGGCTCATTTCTATAGATGGATTCTTTTGATTCTGTGGGGTCACCCTTTCCTACTTCCTCACGTGTTTGGTGATTTTTGACTGCATCCTCCTTAATACAAGTAATGTGATGGGAGAAGTCCAGATGATGACATCTTCCTCTGAAGGGCGTTGGATTTCGTTCTTGAAGGCAGTTCAATGATTGAAAGATCTTTTGGGTCCTGTCAGGCTTGTTTCTTTTTCTTTGCAAGAGTGAGTCTGGTTTTGTTTTGAGCTTTGTTTGAGATTTGGCCCTAATTCTAGGTCATGGTTCTTACTCTTACAGTATAGCTCTTCTGGGGTCTCAAACGAGTCCTCAGAGCATCTGCATTCAGCACGACAGGACTCATGGCTTCTCCGTAGATTCTCTGTCCTGCAACATGCGATGCTCGCCAGGCTCTGTGGACTCCTGGCTTCTGTCTCTGCAGCCCACTTCTCAGCTACAGACCCTCTGTTGGTCCCCATGCACACGTCCAAGGCCTGCCTTTCTGGGAAGCTCTTTCTCCTCTGATAGCCTGCCACACAAATTGCAGCCTTTTCCGCAGCCTGGAGTTCCAGTCTCTGCCTCGTCAGCTCAGAGGGAGCACGGGTCAGTGTGGAATCTATGTCAGCTGGAGCAGGGAAGCTTTCCTGGGCACAAAGCCGGGGTGACCACGGGTCTGTCCTCGTATAGCTCACTTCTCTCCAAACTCAGTCTTCTACTGTCTGTTGTTCAGTGTCTGACGACAGTTCCTCATATGTTCTGTCTCTGTTGGTAGTTGTTAAAGTGGGAGGGCAAGTTATGTACCAGCGCCTCCGCCGTGGCCAGAAACAGAAATCCCCATGTGAGTTTAATTCTTCGCAACGTTAGTCTTCCCGATGTTGCAGGATGGGAGGGTCTGATTTCTCTTAAACTGTTGTAATAGTCTTTAGCAAGTTCCCCTTAGCTTCAAGCAAAAGTCATTCAGGTTTGGCTGGCGGGGTGACTTCACTGAGAAGGCTTATGGGGATTAACTAGAAACTGGCCGAAATGTACCAGGAAGAGAGAAATAGCTGCTTTATTGCTAAACAAAATCTTCTCTGACCACAAGCTCCCAAAAAAGGAGTGGCTCAGCATCGGGTAGCCTTCATATTCTGATTTTCTGTCCTCCACCCAGGAAATAAATGTGGTGTCAGAGCACGGGAAACCATCGCCCCATTACCCTCATCTCTTTCTGCCAGAGTCCCTATTTCCAGGTTAACAGAAAATTGACATCTTTCTGAAAGTGCGTGTCCTCCCAAAACTCGGTCAGAGCATATGCTGACGCTTCCTCACTGGCCCACCTGTTATTTCCGCTTTTCGCCCCCATGAACTTCAGTGCTCTTAAAGCCGTTCGTGATCACACAGACACCTGTGTTGTTGATTTTCAGCCCCTGGCTTGTCGTCTGCTTGTCATAGATTGCAAGCTCCTTGAGGGCAGAAACCTTGCCTGGAGCTCCAGTATCTAACCAAGTGCCTGGCGTCTAGGAGCCAAGAATTGTTCTTTGAATGTTCACTGAATCGGTGAGTGAATCCACAAATGAACAGATTCCTCCGGAATTCAGCCAAAAGGGATAAAAATAGAAGGGCGTAAAGGATTGAAAGAGGAAGGATTAGTTCCTGATTACCTGCCGTTTTTAATCTACAAGACACAAAGACCTCTTGGCCAGAGATGACCTTGAAGGGCTCCTTTTTACTGGAAACAGAAGTTGTTTCTGGACAATCAATCGAAGGATGCTGCTAACAGGAACTGGGTGTGCGTGTGTCCAAGCTTTCTTCTGGGGTTTTGTAACACAATGAATCTTGTCCCAAGGATGCACCCCATATTGGCCCTCCCCCACAGCGGCATGTACCAGGGAAGGGCTTCTTCTTCTCTATGGAGGGCTCAGCATGCTTGGGTTTTAATAACTCCCAGGGCACTGAGCATTCCACATGTGGCTCAGCGAATATCTTGCTTTCTTTTAGTTATGGTGACAGAAGAAACCAAGAACAAAAGCAGGACAGTCTTTGATTGAAGGAGCCCTAGACACACAGCTAGTGACTACTTGTCATAACATCTCAACTTGTGGGGGAAACTTGAGCTAGGGATCAAGATGGGACAGAATGAATCCAAGGGCACCTAGTGAGTAAGGAGCATCAGAAGGACTACTTCCCAGGACATCTCCTTCTAGCTCAGGCTGTTTCTTTGTGTTTGTCCCCCCTCCCCTCCACCTTCCCCACCTGCTTCTGCCAACATAGCAGGCTGCGCTTCAGCTTGAGTCATTTATCCTCCCAAGTAAGGGCAGGAGAATTTCTCATCTCGTGTCATTGGAGAGGGTCAGAACAGAAGCCTTTCTTTTTTTAGCAACATACCCCTAGGAAAGTTTGAAATCTCCAGAGCAATGAGACCTTGGTCAAAAGTCCAGTGACTATTTAGAATCAGTAAAGGCTGCAGTGGGGATCAGAATAGGATGGAGAGAGAACCAGCCCAGGAGCTGGAAGGCCTGAGCGCATGCTCTCTCTGACCTGTTGCTTGAACTGAGGAAGCTTATTTTACCACCTGTAAATAAGGGGCTGGGATAGATCCTCTTACTTGTATCTTTTTCTAAAACAGCAGCACATTTAGAAAATGTGTACAACATGGGGCGCCTGGCTGGCTCAGTCGGTAGAGCACGTGACTCTTGCTCTCAGGGTTGTAGGTTCGAGTCCCATGTTGGGTATAGAGATGATTTTTAAAAATATAGTCTTTTAAAAAATGGATCCTACCATGTATAGAGTCATAGAATCTCTTTTTCTTTGTATGCTTTCAGAAACAGAACAGACAGGGCGCCTGGGTGGCTCAGTGGTTTAAGCGTCTGCTTTTGTCTCAGGTCATGATCTGAGGATCCTGGGATTGAGCTCTGCATCTGGCTCTCCGCTCACTGGGGAGTCTGCTTCTCCCTCTCTCTCTGCCCCTCCCCCTGCTTGTGTTCTCTCTCTCTCCTGCTTTCTCTCTTGTGCTTGCTTGCTCTCTCTCTCAAATAAATAAAAATCTTAAAAATAAAAATAAAATCTTAAAAAAAGAGGAGGATGATAGGCACCTTGCAGAAGCGGCCTAAAGCACAATTTTTAATGAAAAGACTTTAAAAAAATCCCAACTATGAATCCCAAGTCCAGACAGCTCCCTTTCATGGCAAGCTCTATCTACGTGTTCAATACATAAAGACAGAGACCAACGATTCAGGACTATTATTTGTATCCTAGGACGAGAGTCGTGTTTGATGAGGAAAAAAATCTGAAATGTTCTTTAAGACGCTTATTTAGGGAATATAAGGTTGCCAGTGCAAAGGTTCTCTGAAGTCGTTTTAGATTTCCACAAATGTTTCCAGAGTGATCCTTACAAACACCTTTCACATCAGCTGTGGCAACGAGAACCGTGAGGAAACCGACCGCGAATCGTGAGCATCACAAAGTCGCTGGCACGACTATCCTAACGCCTCTGGCATTTCAGACAACAAGGCCTGGCACGGGGGCACTGGCAGTGCATTGCTTCAAATAGACAATGCATACTGTTAGGAAAACCGAAGAAGCTGTACTTCACTGGCTGTCAGTTTCCACCTGGGAATCCAGTCTAGTCTAACATCTTCATGAGACGTCAGCTGAGACGGGATGGGGGCACGATTGACAGGAAGGAGTTTACGAAAGGCAGGAGAAATGTTCGGGGTGTCACTAAGGAAACTGGAAACTAACAACTCGATGTCGTTAAAAGTAGGGGAGAAAATGGAACGAGGCCACATTTTTATCATATTTGACCATAAAAAATACGTTTTTGTGTGAAGTTGAACTGTCCTTCTCGGATGGAGCCAGGCCCTTCAGAGTGTACTAACTCTCAGAACATGTACAGGGATGGTGTTGTTCTGGGAGAATCTCAGGGTCGTCTTCTCTAGGCAAGGACTCTCAGAGTCGGGCAGAGAAAAGTAAGGCAGGTCTCCTTCCTTCGGCTCTACCTTCTCCAGGTGGAGCACTGCTGACCTGCAGGCTGCTGGAAAATCACGAGAAACTGGAAGACTTCTGCTGGGGTGGGCCTGGGGAGAGCGGTGGTTGGGAAGGGGGATCACAAATCCAGAAGAGGAGAGGCCCTTGGAGTCCAGATTCTACCCAAGGATACTATTGCAGTCGCTTTCCTCCCCTGCATCCTCAACTTCCCTTCTGTCAGAGCACCATCAACAGCCTAAACAGAAGTCACAAAGGGGATCCCCAATGCCCTTTGACTATCACCCTCCTTCTCTCCTTTCCTGTCCTGCCAAACACCTTAAGAGATTTGCCTTCTCACTCCAACACCAAATTCCACTCCTCGAATTCTTGCTTGGTGCCAGTGCTGTGCTCACAACCCCTGCCCCTGACCTCTCCACCCAAACTGCTCTTTTTCTCCCTACATGCTACCTCCAATTTCAGCAGCAAATTCTGTTCTGTCTCTCTGAAAAACGCACCAGGATCCTCCCACTTCTACCATCTCCAGTGCTATCTGCCTGTCTCCATTCACCCTTATAGTCCGCCCGAATTATCACAACATCCTCCTAACTTTCCTCAGCTTTCTGCTCTGCCCTGCTGTAGTCCGTGCTCCACACGGCAGCCTGAGCCTCCCTGGTAACACCTGAGTCGGACCATGCTATTCTTGAGATTCTCTAATGGCTTCCTATCTTACTAATAACACCAACCAGGCCCTACACGACTATCTCTCAGGCCTCACCTCCCATTGCTATCTCCTTCACTTACTCTATTCCAGCCACACTGAACTCCTAGATGTTCCTCCAGACGTCAGGAATATTCCTGCCTCAGGGCCTTTGCACATGTGGTTCCCTCTGTTGCAGAGGCTCTTCTCCCAGATATCCATGTATCTCCCTCTCTCGCATCTTTCAGGTATTTTCTCAAATGCTACTTTCTCAGTAAAGACTTCCCTGACCTCCATATCTCCCTGCCCCCATCCCAGCTCTATTTCCCTTTCCTGCCTGATTTTTCTCCGTTGCTTATTTCTACTCTAATTGTTGCTCTCAGTCTATGTATTTTATATACTTGTTTTGTTTTTTTCGTTGTTTCCCCATCCATATTATTTGTTCTCCTCCTTTAAACTATGAATTTCAGGAGGATATGCATCTTTGTCTGCATTATCTCCTTCTATAATCAAGAACAGTGCCCGGCATATAGTAGGACTCCATGCATATTTGTTGAGTGAATGAAAAGAAGTTTTTCCCCACGTAGGTGTTCAGGAGGTCAGTGAACTGGGTTATTTACTGCACCCATTCTTTTATTAACTTAGTCACTCAGTGTTTGTTGAGGGTCCACTCTGAGCCTAGCCCAAGAGGAGCTCACAGTCTTTGGAGGAGACACACGTGCTGTGATATCCTGATTTATAATAAGAAATACATATTTGGTCTTCAACCCAGTTCCACACAGAGCTCCTAAAACCCTTGGAATTTCCTGTGATAAGAACAATGAAAGTGTCTTTTGTTATGTTACCGAGGTGGCTTTTGGGCCTCACTTAAGGATGGGGGCTGGTTGCCAGTGGAACCAGCATGTGATTAAAGGGTTGAAAGTTTCAGTCCCACCCTCTGATTTCTGGGGAGAGGTGAGAATCTGGAGATTGAATTCAATCACCAATGGCCAATGATGTAATCAATTGTGCCTATGTAACGAAGCCTCCATAAAAACCCCAAAGCATGGGGTTCAGAGAACTTCCAGATTGGGGAACCAGAACACTTCCATGTTCCACCATGCTGGACCCCAACCTCCACGGAACAGAAGCTCCTTTGTTCAGGACCTTTGCCTTATGCTTCTCTTCATCTGGCTATTGATTAGTATCTTTTAATATCCTTTGTAATACGTTTGAAATCTAGTAAGTAACTGGTTTCCTGAGTTCTGTGAGCCACTCTAGCAAATTAATTGAACCCAAGGAAGGTGTCGTGGAAATCTCTGATTTATAGCACTTACTATTTATAGTCTGCAGGAAGCATAAGGAACAACTTGAATGAGCGATTGGCATCTGAAGCGGACAGTCTTGTGGAACTAAGCCCTTAACCTATGAAATCTGATGCTATCTCCGAGTAGATAGAGTCGGAATTGACACGAATTCTAGGACACCCAGCTGGTGTCTGAGGATTGTTTGGTGGTGTGGGAAAAAAACCCATGCATTAGAATTGGTGTTAGAATTGGACACACAAACACCTTTTTTTAAAAAGATTTTATTTATTAATTTGAGACAGAGAGTGAGAGAGCACAAGCAGGTGTGGGGGAGTAGACGGAGAAGCACACTCCCCCCCTGAGCAGAGAGCCTGTGGCAGGGCTCAATCCCAGCACCCTGAGATCACGACCTGAGTTGAAAATAGCTGCTTAACTCACTGAGCCACCCAGATGCCCGGCAAACACCTAACTTTAATACAAAGCAGACTTAGAAGTGCTACGCTATGAGTTCAAAGTACAATAGGGGGGCACAGAGGAGAGAGAGAGAGACATTCTATCTTTCAGGTGGCTTTGGGTGACTGGAAGTGACTTCACGGAGGAGGTGATCTGGCATCTTGATGGCTTTGAAGCTGTACTGTAAGCCTCAGGTTCTAGGGCTCAAGGCGGCGTCCGTGTTTCCTCAAAGCACAGCATGGACCTGGCACAAGGACTATGACCTTAACACCCACCAGCCAAAGAGAGGAAAGGCTAAGCTCCTTTGAAGCTCAGCCTGGCCCATCCCAGAGGTCTCTGGGGGAAAGGACTGAAAAAAAGCACATCTGGCAAGCAGCAGGCAATGCCTTCAGAGAGGTCAAAGCAGACGTAGTATCTTCCTGATGTTATCCCAGGAGTCCGTGCAGAGAATCTGGGCAGATCAGAGCCTTGCTGGGGGGAGCGCGGGCCGGCAGGACCCAGGCCAGCTCGGCCCCCAGCCTCTATGACGAGGGCCGAAGAGAGGGTCATTCAAGCTTAAGGACAGAGTAGCAGCCAAGCAGCCCTGAACGGCTCTGCTATCTCGGCCTCCCCATGGCCTTGACGTCCCATTTGTCCACCAGAGGACGTAAGTTTTGTGAACAAACAATGACTGGCTGCCTGGCTATCTCGAATCTGACCTTCTGTTCCCATTTCAGACTTGAGAGTGCTGGTCTTGGTTCCCTGTTTCTCATTTTCTTCTTTAAGGGCAAAGGCAGAAACAAGGAAGGTAGAGACTAGGTTTTACAGCCACCATGGGTTGTAACTGCCCCGTCCCCTCTTGCTGGTTTCTTGGGGGTCAGTGGGCTTTCTCACGGGTTTGAGCATGTCATGGAATCGGACCATGATGGGGAGACGCCCTTGTATAGATATGCCCCTTGACGGGGGCAATGGTGCTGGCCAATGAGCATTTGCTGGGGTCTGGCTCAGCTCCGAATTCTAGAAGAAGTAACGCTCGTAGCCATACGGGCGGAGGGGGTGAGTCCCAGCCATGGGGGTGGCCAGTATTGAGTGGCACCATGGCAGGGAGCTCAGCTGGCATGTGTAAGGCCCTCACCTACTTTGTGGGGCCCCCTAAGGTGGGAGCAAGCGTGCCAAAGCGTGCTCTCCATGGAGAGCGGGAGAGACCCAAGGTCATGGCTTACCCCATCTCTGCAGCGGGTCTATCCCTTTCCCTGGGGAGATGGTAATCATGTTCTATGCTCTAGCTCTTGTATGGCTCCGCTTCCAGCCGGCTATGAAGGTGAATAAAGAGAACCACGATGGCTACATGGGCACCGGGCCACACACCGTGCAGGGCGAATCGCAGAGTATGAGGGACCGTCAGCACATCTGATCCATGCATCTGGGCTAAAGAGTTGCCTCCTGTAGGTTAAACCCTAGACCCAGATGTTCTGGGCTGATGCACAATTTGGTGTTTGAAGATGAAGCTCAGAGAGGCTGGACAGAGGGAAGGCAGGTCACAGGGAGCCCGGCTGGGAAGATGGGAGGAAAACAGAGGCAGGAGGACGCCCTGGCCCTGAATGAGCCCATTGCAGCGGGCGCAGGGCCGGAAGTAGAAGCTTTAAGGCTGAACACGAGTTTCTCTGCAACCTCAGCCCTGGTAACTTACTTTTAAACTCTTTACTCAATTTTTCAACAAAAACTAATTTAAAAAAAATGACAAAACTAGAATAACAAAATCTCTTTTCCTGATGTGAAATCCTCTCTAGCCTCTAGGATTCTCCTGACTTATACACACACGGCTGTTCACGTAGCCAGATCTGGAGCCGGACTGCCTGGGTAGGAATCCCCGCTCTGTCACTGGGCAGCTCCCGTGGGACGGGCGAGAATCTTCACTTCTCCATGCCTCAGTTTCCTCATCTGTAGAATGGAGCTAATAACAGAACCTACTTTTTGAGGATCAGATGAGTTGGAAGAGTGTGTTATACAGACTGAAATAAAATCAATATTCCAGGTGGATTAGCCGCCTCCCACCCTCCCTCCCCCTGCCCCTACCCCGAGGTCTCCCCCCCACGCTGGGCAGCTTTCCTTCTCCCTGCAAGCAGCCGTCTGTGGGCTTAGAGAAATAAAACCCATGCGTGCCTCTGCCCCAGACAGTTTCTGACTGGACCCAGGAACACGCAGCCACTGTACTTACCACTTCTTTGCCTTAAGGCTCTCTGAGGCAGGGGGTGTCTTATTTATCTCTGTGTCCCTTACGCCCTCACAGTAGGTGAACACATTCTCCCACCTAATGATTCCTGGTATTGCCTTTGATAATAATCTCCCAGCAGCTGGGGGAGCTTGGCAGGACCGGGATTATGGTGTCCTATTCGTGAGGTCCAGAGAGGGGAGGTGAGCCTCCAGAGCCCCGCGAGAGGCCAGGCTAGGGCTAGGGCGCCGGCACAGGTCTCCCCCCAGGGCGCTTCGGGCCAGTGGGTCTCTCCTTTAATGCTTCTCTATCAGTTCCCTTCCAGTGGCCGTAGTCACCTCCTGACTTCCTCTAGCCCTCCTAGCTGGCCCGCTTAGAACACAGAAGAGAGCCCAGCGAGGCACGGGCTTGCAGAGGGGGACCGGCTTGTCCCCGGGGGGGCCACAGCCTGTGCTCACAACAAAGCTGTAAGCCAGGGTGCGGCCGTGGGGACCCAGCTGCTCTGTCAATACCTCGTCCTGCACTAGACCGTCTGCGCAGCAGACATCCTGGCCCTGACCCATTCCCGAGCCTACCCCACCCCATTCCTGAGCCCCCAGGGGCGGGGAAGGGATGACTGTGGTAGATATTTACTTGTTCATTAAGAAGAAAACAAACAGAAAGATGGGCACTTTTTTTTTTTCTTTTGGCTGCATCAAAATGCTTCTGGCTTCCAAATGGCCACATGGATTTGTCCCATCCTTCCCTCAGATGCAGCCTCTCTATTCCCGGCTCCTGGGGCTGAGTCAGCAACATCAGCTGTGTGGGGAGAGAGAGGCTGCTGCTGGATCTTGGGGCCAGGGGCCCTAGGAAGCACCGGCATAATAGTAATTTGCCAGGCACTTCCCCATCCATTATTCATCTGACCCTTCCAGCTCTGTGCCTAGGTCAGCGGGATACTAGCAAGGGCAAAAATGGACTGTGGAAATCTCAGTAAGCTTAGGTTGGCTGTGACCCTAATCGCAATCCCTGGTGTGAAAACTACAGCATAGGAATCTAACACCGCCCGTGATGGAAACGATGGAGTTATTCCAAAACCAAAATGGAACCTTGGGGCAGAGCCAGCACACCTGGCTTCTCGTCGCACTTGCCAAATGAACTTGGGCTAGGTGCAGCCCGCTCTGGGTCTCAGTTTTCCTGTCTGTAAAGTGAGATTTACGAACCGCAAGATCATGCCCAGCGATTTGGATGAAGATATATCAAGAGATAGCATTATAGGGTTATTACATCTGTAATGGTGGGCCCTCCCACCTCCCCACCCACACACTCTGCGGTGGAGTAAATGTCTGTTGAAATCAACAAAGTCATGAACTTGTCCCCAGTTATTAGCAAATCAGCAGACAATGCCTTCCTTAAGCATTTGAAACTAACTTTTTCATTGTGTAATTTTCTTTTTCAGTTGATGGCTCCTGTGCTCATTAGGCTCTCCTAGAACTTCTAAAGGGTCACGAGAAGATGGGTCGGGGCCCAGAGGACTCTGGGAGGCCTGTACAACAACGCATTTTGATGTGACCTCAGACGGTGATCTTCCCGCTGGTTCCTTGATGGCAGCAGAAGGAGAGGGGCCGGGGGAGCGGGACACAGAGACCTCCGCAAATACCACAAATACCCTTAGAGACAAAAAATAAACAGAAGCTCCATCCATCATTCTGCCAAGCTCCAAAGCATACAGCTGATGATGGGAAGTGCTAAAGCCTGTGGAGATGACAATTGTCATCAGTTCAATGAACACAGGCAAGGTTGAAAACCAGGACTTTCAGCATGTGTCTACCATCACTGGCTCTGAACCACAGTCACTTACCTCTCTACGGGGTTGAAACCGACTCCCGACAGAACAAAAATGAAGCAAAATTTGATTTAACTGTAAAAAGTAACATGAAAAGAGCAAAAACATATAATGATTATATAAAAGTATCAGTCATTTAAACAAATGGAGTTAATTAAAGCATTTGTATTGTCGTCATGTCAGAGAGGGAATTTATTAAAATAAGATGAAAATTCATTGAGTGAGCAAAAATGGTACCAATTGCTTTTGAACTCAAAAGTGCTGTTGTTGGGGCGCCTGGGTGGCTCAGTCGTTAAGCGTCTGCCTTCGGCTCAGGGCGTGATCCCAGAGTCCTAGGATCAAGCCTCACATCAGGCTCCTCTGCTGGGAGCCTGCTTCTTCCTCTCCCAGTCCCCCTGCTTGTGTTCCCTCTCTCGCTGGTTGTCTCTCTCTCTCTGTCAAATAAATAAATAAAATCTTTAAAAAAAAAAAAAGTGCAGTTCTTTTAAATTTAATTAAATGCTTTAAGTCCTTATCATAGTTTTATAGCCCTTGCAGAAATCCCAACAAATAGATATTAGTTATACAAACCGTGAGATAGAAAAATCAATATACATTAGTGAAATTAATATTTGTTATGCCTCAACTGGATATAAAATATATATTTTAACATTGTAAGTAGAGTTTTAAATTTTTATACAAGATAATTGCTTTGAAGTGTAGCTCCCAGAAAAAGGAATGATTTTCATGGTCTAATTTGTGTGTGTTTAAGAGCCTCTGAATAACAACGAAAATGAGAAGTTTTTATTATGGCTCCTGGAAATTAGAAAATAAATTATCAGAGAAATTCTTGCCTCTGCATAAAAGGAGTATCTGTTTTGAAAGAAGGAACAGAAAGGAAAGACAAGGAAGAAGCAGAGTCAGGCTGGGGCCGTTTGGAGCCTGGCACATCGGTGAGGGCTGTGGGGGGCACGGGACAGCCACTTGCAGGCAAAGCCGGGGCCCGGCAAAGTTGTACCCCAGACTCCGGCCTCCAGCAACAGCACAGAGGATGGTGCCATCAGCCACAGACTGTTTTCCACCGTCAAGGCTTCTTAAAACAAGGCTGTTCAAAGTTCCAGAGTCCAGACACTGGGGTCCCAGTGAGCACCCCACTCACACACCCTCCACCTGACGCCCCGCCTCCTACAGCTACTTTCCTGCCCGTGTGGGGTGTAAAGGGGGCTGTATATGAACTCTGCACTCGCTTTGGAATCCTTCATCCCGCCATCCGCAAATACTTCACGTTTTATGGAAGGATCTCAGAGGCAAGCAAGGCCAATGACTTGCCTAAGGTCGCGGGGAAAGTAAATAGGGCCAGTAGAAACGGAGCCTGTGTGCCCAGCAAGCTCCCTCAACCTGGTCTTCGCTTCTCCTCCCTGCCCTGTTCTGGAACACACGAAGCAACCCAGGAGGAAGCAAGAGGAAAAAGCAGTTTTCCTTGTCTTCGCTTGCGTGTAGTTGGAAACACTGTTTTCCCAAGACGGTGGCCAATCTCTTTCTGAAACACTCAGCATAGGCTGTCAATAGCACCCATGCCCCTCCTTCCTGTATTGTCATTACGATTGTGGTGGTCATGGTGGAGGGTCTCAACACTAGCATCTCGGGCTCACCCCCCCCACACACAGCCCTTTAGAACCACAAAGCCCCTCTAGGGCTTCTGATTTTGAGGTGGGGAGGCCACCCCTTACCCACGGAAGGGGGTAACTGGCCACCCATCAGAGGGCTCCAGCCCTCTGCTAGATTTAGTATCCTGTTCGGGGCCTGCTGGTGGTGACGGTTTGTTTTCACCATCTCTCACTCCTTGTCCCCCGATGGACACTTAAAATCGGGTCCTCGTGAACTCCTTCAGCTGGAGAGTTTCCAGGAAGGAGAATGTTAGTTTTGTTGACAAATTCCAGTGTCCCCGAGGCCCCGGGTCTTAATTCTTTGTGCAAACTCTCAGTCCTGAGTTTGCATGTCCCCCTTGTGCCCCTAATTAGTCTTGTCATGAGCTCCCAGGCTATTGTTTTAAACACCACCCTGCGTCCTGGGAGCCAAGGGGTCCTTCGGGGTGAGCAGTGTTGCATTTGCGTATATTTTTCAAAAATGGTCATCGCTCCTCTTGCTGTGGCTGCCACCGTTTTTTCAGTGGCGGTGTTGCCATAGAGATGTTGTCCGATCTATCTCTATTGCTCGCCCCCTTTAAAGGGGGCCGTGAATAGGCACTGAGGTAGGTAAATGTATGCAGTGACATTGAGCGGATGATTCTATTCGGAAAAATTCCTGCACCATTTGTTTCTGGGCTTGTCTGAGGGCTGGGACACGGTGTTGGGTTTTGTTGCACGTGCTCTCCTCACAGGCCCGGAGTTAATGCAAGCCTTGTTTGGAACCAGTGAAGCAGAAATTTCTCTGCTGCCAAGGACAAAAGCTTCACAGGCCACCTCGGGGGCTGCTTTGGGAAGGCCGTGTCTCCTGGGCTCCCAAAGGAAATGGGAGATAACGTGGAACACGGAGGAGAGCCCACAGAATTCTTCCAGCCCTCCTGGACCGGCAGACACATCTGGCCCCGCCGAGTTCCCTCCGGCCAAGGGCGGGCTTCTCAATCAAGGGGTTTCGTTTGCTTTGCCCTTTTCCAGCCCGCGGGGAGTCATCCTGAGGGTGCGTGTGCTTCTCTGTCTGTGGTATTCAGGGTGTATTTGCACAGCTCTCGGGGCCCTGCCTCTCCCCTCTCGGGTGCCGGGGAAGCGGCTCTCTTAGGGAAAACAATGATAATTTCATTGGTTCCTGCCTCTACGTTGAAACCAAATAACACCCAAGTCCTCTTCCCACTCCCAGAAAAAGAAAGGGAGCGAGGGAAGGAGGGAGGGTGGAAGGATTGATTGAGTGCCTTGTGTCCCGGAACAGTGTCTGGGACTTGGAAAGTCACCATCAACAAATTCTGTTGAAGAATGAATGAATGAATGTTTAAAGCTGAGCGTGATGCTAGGAGTTTCCAGGAAGATTTTTTTTTTTTCGCATTGACTTGGGATAGCCGGGTGACACAGGAGTTAGTGACTTGTCCCAGGCCACATGGACGATGAGTGGTGGTCCCTGGACCCAAGATGGGTCTTTTGATTCGAAGTCCAGTGCTCTTTTCCTGGGAAGGCGAGGGGGGGGCGCTCCTGCCCCATGCTGCTGTTTGGTGGTCTCTGCCTGTGGGCCACAGCTTTTTAGCCTCAGGGCACTGGCGTAGCTGCGGGGGGGTGGGGGGGGGAGGTACCCATTTCCTGGTGCTCCTCTTGCCCTGACCCCTGTCCTTGTCTATTTGGCCGTGGCCTGCCCCTGCCCAGTGACAGCAGCACTGTAGAGGGAAGGGCATGAGGACAAATGTGGGAACTGCGACACTGTGTACATTTCCTGAGCGTCGGGATCAGGTCGGGGTGGGGGGTGGTTTGTGTAACAGCGCTTCTGCGCCCCAGATGTTTGCCTCTCTGCTAAGTTGCTCCATGTGTGAGTCATGTCGGCCGAAGGCTGGGAGGCAGGGGAGGGACAAGCTTTGTCTCTGCTCTGCAGAGCTTTGGTGTGGGGGTTTAGGGACACAGAACTCCAGCGTCCGTCCGTCCACCCATTCACTTGCTCACTCATCTGCGAACCTACTCTTAACGTCATCCACTCATTCACATACTCCATATACACTCTGGGTGGGACATGCGCCCCACACAGGAGTCTAGTGCAAGGTACAGAAATGAATAAGACGTGGGTCATGTTTCCCAGAAATGTGTAATTACAGCACCAAAAATAACAACAAGTAACATCTTCCCTTCATGGTTACAGAATGCTTCCCTATCTCTTCCCCGGTCTTCGCCATATACGAAGTGGTAAGAATCATTGCTGAATCCATTTTACAGATGAGGAAATCAACACTCAGAGAAGTTGTCCAAAGTCAGTAGGTGGTGGCAAGTGAGCTTAAATCTCAGTCCTTGGAGCCCGGTTTCCGTGTGGTTTTGAATGGTTCCTTCTGGAGGGGTTTTCTTAATTTCTCTGCTACCTTTTGATGACCAGGGAGTCAGCTGGGTTTGGATAATGAGAAGCCACTTGTGCCAGCTCTGTCTGATTCCTTCAAATAGCCGAGGGGGGTAGGGGCAGCAATATTTTACAGAACTCGCCCGGAAAGACTGCTTTGGCTATATTCTTGAGAGTTCAAAAGTGGATTGCAAGGGTTTTGCTATTTTGGACTGAAGCACTGATTTTCAATTTTGACTGCACATTGGGAGCTCAGAAACACTCAGGCCTGGGCCTCATCCCAAAGCCTGTGATTAATTGGTCTGAGATGGGGTCCAGGCATTGCGCTCTTATCCATATGCATTCTGAGCTAGGGTGTTCCTTGGCCCGACTCAGAGACTCAGTTTTGGCCTGTTCTGCCGGTGTCTTCTGACAAGCAGTGTTGGTGGGGGGGAAGGGGATTGTATGTTCCAGCGGTGGTCTGGGCCGGATGGATCCCGTGCCCTGCTGGGCCCCGTGCTGCAATGTTGGGACCCTTATGGACAGTTGGATGGACACTAAAAGCTGACATTTAACTAGCAGTGATCTGGAGAGTTGGACTAGTGACCCAGGAAATTCCTGTGAAATAGTGCAACATGATGTCCCAGCTTCCGTGTATGGTACTTACAGAGATAGTGACCCTGTGCCCAGGAGGGGAGGCATGAGGATGAAGGAGACTTACCCCTCCTTTCACGGAGCTGACCATCCGGAGAGAAAATACACACAGCAGTCATTTCGACAGAGATGGGACGTGGAGAGAGGGCTGGCAAGACCCTGCCTGCACCCACGGAGAGGCCACTTGATGTTTGAAGGGCAGCTGGGTTTTTTCCAGGCCAAACTGTGGAGAGTGCTTTGCATGTAAAAAACACAGCAAGAAGAAAGGCAGATGGTGCTTGGGGAGAACAGGGAGTGCAGTGGGATAACTGGGGGGTTGGGAGGTGGGGGGAAAGGTGAGGCGAGAGCTAGAAGACTACAGCTTCGCTCTTGATTCTAGAAGCAAGGATGAACCAAGGGTGGATTCTGAGCTGGGGAGTGAGGCGGTCTGTGTCTGGGGAAGAGGGTTCAAGCAGTGGAGGAGGGAATGCATGGGGCTGGCGGCGATTCCAGTGAGTGGTAGAGACTGGAGGGTGAGCCCCAGTCAAGCCATTCCAGGGCTGGAACTGGGCAGTGGCGGCTGGTTGGACAGAAGGGGCCGGGGGGGAGGGGGGGCTGCAGCAGGACCCCTAGAGAGAGGGAAGGGATCCCTCAGGACAAATGAGGGCCCAGCAACAGCTCCTGTACCCATGCCTAGGACCTGAACCTGGGGCCCAGGCAGGCTCCATCCTCCCTCCTGTGGATGGCCCCACCCAGAGCCATCTCCTCTCAGGGATGCTCCCCAGGACCCCAGTGTATCTCCCCCTTCTCACCCCTTAGTTCCCTGCGGGGCCAAGCTTCTGTCATCTCATGTGGAGCCTTAAACGTTGGAGTTTCTCTTGTTGACCAAATGCTCTGGGCTCCCCAGGGCTGAGAGTGATTAGATACAACAGGGGAAAAGTTGAAAACATCTGGGTGTATTTATACCTCCAAAGCCATGACCGAAACACACGAGGATTTAAATGAGCTGAACCTTCCTCTAGGCTTTTGTTTAAATTTATTTGCGGCCGCCTGGGAGATCTAGTGATGGATGGAAAGCCTCAGGGTCAGCCCCCTCTGGCTCTCTGGGGACACTCACCTGCCCCTATGGCAGTGCCAAGGCCTGGGGAGACTTAGCATCTGCAAAAGTTATCTTTGTAGTGTCACTAAGGGCACTTTTGATATCCTGACCAGGTATCCCACTTGAAATCCAGCGGGCACACGAGGGCACCCAAACTGGGGTAGCTGCAGAGACATCTCCAGAAAGTTCAAGATTTTCAGCTGGGAAGTATACAAAGCCCCGCATCCAGCTTTCTGTAATACATAAAACATATCCAGAGAGGAAGGGAAAGAAAAGGAACAACGGGTTGTCAGAGATCTGTCCTCAGTAGTCACTGCGAACTCAAGCAGAAGACGGAGCTCCCTTCTTCCCAGAAGTGTCTGCTTTGCAGCATCTGGCGAAATTCAGGGGCCACTGAGATCCTTCAGAGTGACTGACTTTTTAGTGCAAATGACAAAGAAGAAAGCCCTTTTCTGAAAATTGCTCCCGGTATAAGACATAGATCTTATACTAAAGCTAGGAAAAATAAGTAAATAAAGAAGGCGAGGTCCTTCTCCCTTGACAAGATGCCCAGGGCTGATCTAGAACAGTCACTTCCCCAACAGTCAAGGGGAAGGGAAGCCGGCCACTCTCCTGGCTGATATTGCTTATTTTTCCCCCATCTAAGAAAGACTGCTTTGCAAAAAGTGCTTTGAACAAATTGTGCCATTTGAGAGAAAGGAGGGATAGAACAGAAGCTGTCAAGCTTTAATTTCTCTGCTAATTAATGGTTGATCATCAATCCTTTTATGATTCTTGACCCCAGAAGGAAAATTTATTAGTACTTTGAGATTTTGCACAGTTGTGCTAAATGAGGCGTGTAATGCACTAATTTAGTGCCTCGTTAGCATAAGCAGGGCCTCCCCAGCCGCTCCCTTCCCCATGGAAGGATTTCTCCAGAGCTGTGAGGAATTTACCTACGACAGGCATGGTTTATCCGGGCTCAGGTGCCTGGGAGGCCACAGCCAAGATGTGGGCTTGCTACACCCGCCCTGGGCTTCAGACACCGGATCTGCCTTTCATTTATTTATTGATTTATTTAAAGATTTTTATTTTTAAATAATCTGCACTTGGGGGCCCAAACCCAAAACCCAGGGATCAAGAGTCGCACGCTCCACCAACGGAGTCCGCCAGGCACCCCCGTCTTTCATTTTAATGAGAGTATCTAAATGCCCAAGTCTTGAAGCCACTTTGTGATACTTCCCTGGAAAATCCCATTTATAGGAGGCTCAGCGCTGTGCAGCTGTTTTCAACATCTCTGTCTTACCCCTCAAAGGAGAAAACAAAGCATTTTATCCTTTAAAGAGGATTTCTGTCTGTGGAGATCATAGACAATTGGTGTCCCAGCTGATGACGTTTATATTTAACACGGGCATTTAGCCTGGAACTTTCTCTGGTGTGAATGCCAGCTCAGGAGATGCCCAGGTCCGCGGCATCTGTGTTTAAACCCTGAGACGTGCGCTCCATGGTGATGTTCTTCAGGGCCCAAGTTCTACATCAGGGAGGCAGGCGATGCGGAGCGGCCCGCCGGAGGGGAGTCGGGTCCCTACGCTGACTCTGCCGCCAGCTCCTTTTGGGAACTGGAGAAAGGCACCTGCCCCTTCTGGACCTCTGTTTTCCCATCTGTTAAAAGATCTGTAAATCTTCATGCTTAAGGTCCCTTCCGGTTTTGACATCCCATCATTCAGCAAGTNNNNAATGCCAGAGACTGGCTGGGTGACTTAGCCACAGCGAGGGGATCAATTGAGAAGAGAGTTTTGAAATATCAGAAATGTTCTGAAAGTCCATTATTACTGAGAACTTCTACCCAGTAATTCTCTTTTGAAGATAACCCAAGGAGGTGACTCGACAAATTCATATAAGGGTATTTATGGGACCATAACGGATTGGTTAAGTAAAATCTATTCTATCTACCTAATGGGATATGATGACACCATTATAAATAACACCATAGGGGCACCTGGCTGGCTCAGTCAGTAGAGCATGTGACCCTTGATCTCAGGGTCATGAGTTCAAGCCTCATGTTGGGCATGGAGCCTACTTAAAAAAAAAAAAAAAACACCATAGAATATTGTAGGCATGGAAAAATGCTCACAGTATCTTGTTATGCAAAAATCCAGGATTTCTAAACAGAATCTCTCACAGGACACTAGTTTTGCTAAAGAATAGCCATAAATGTGTCTAGACAACGGTCTGGAGGAACTATCCCAAAGGCTTCATAGAGATCCTTGGTGGGGGTAGATTCTAGGGGATTTTTGTTTTCTTCTGTATACTTTTCTCTTTTTCCAACATACACTTATAATAAATATGTGTCACTCTGAGAATCAGAAAAAAATTACAGAAATTATTTAAGGGAAATGAAATCTTGGCGTTGACTCTATGTGTTCTTTTCACATCTCACTTTTCACACATCTGAAACGGCAACTATTAATCATCTTCAAGGGTCAGGAAATAAATGATTTATCGGTTGGACGTTCTTAACGAGAACTTTGGATGACTAAAACTGGTATGTACGCACTCTGGATGACTTCATTTTGGAGACAAAGTGTGTGAAGGTTTTCCAGTGAAGGGCCACGTGCCTGATGAGTGTCCTTGTGATTCCACGCGGTTGGTCTTACAGAGGCACGCGCGACGAGCCAGGCCAGCCCCACGTTGTGCAGCTGGGGAAGGACGTGGCTTCAGGCTGAGAGCTGGTTGCAGCAAAGCCAGGCCGGGAGACTCTGACTCCCATCTCTCGACCAGTGCTGGGAGGGCATCTTCCCTCTCCCTCACCTACGGAGGGTGTCATGGGTTGAATCTCCTTCTGGAGTTCTCCAGATATGACTCCTGAGGGCTCGGGTTCATCTCTGCTCGGTGCAGCTCCTCAGCTCGGAATGAAGCCTCCCTGCCGATCGTGAGTCTGGAGTGGGCCGGTCACGAGCTGGCACAGTCACAGCGCAGCCGCTTCCTGCCTGCTGGGGCTCCGGGCTGTGCTCTCGTCCGAGAAGGAGGATGGTGCTACATGGTCTGTTTTCTCTGAAGTACGTTGCTCTTCCAGGTTCATTTGTCCTAAGGAAAGATAGCAGAGATTGGAAAAGTCAAAATATTGGATTGTCTGAATATCACTTATGAGGTCCCCTAAGAGCATCCTTACTGCTGGGGACAGTGTCATGGGGGGGGTGGAGTGAGGAAGAGGACAGAGGAGAACTCGATGCTGCCCTTGCCTTCAAGGTGCTCAAAATCTACAAGGCCGTGTAATCCATGTGATCATGGAACTATAAAATAAAGCAGTCTACAAGGACCTGCAGGGGTATAGATCAAGTACAGACTGGGAAACTCAAAGGAGATCCTGTTTAGTTTGGAGGGAGGAGATCCCTGAGGGCTTCCGGGAGGAGGTGACCTTTGAAATCAGCCTTTGGAAAACAAAATTTCACTATCTGGAGGTAGGAGAAAGAGCATATGAGGTGGTAGGAAGCAGGGGGTGACAGCAGGGCCAGGGTAAGTGCAGAGCAGCACAGGGTTGGGGGGGCCCGGAGGCAGGATCAGAGACAGGGAAGGGACCATGTAGCAGGAATTCAGTGCAGGCGTGAAAACACAGCAAGAAAGCTCTGTGTTAGAGAAAGGTGGGGGTCATGTCTGGTGGGGCTTGAAGATCCTGTAAAGTGTTTGGACTTATTCTACAGGCAAAAAGGAGGCCTTAACAGCAGGATGTCAAGCTGAGCTGTTTCGGGAAGATTTTCCTCACAGTGGGGGAAAAGACCAGAGCCAGAGCCAGAGGTTTTGGAGAACAGACAGGGAGAGCCCAGCCCTTCCTTCTTCCAGGTGGGGTGAGGAGAGGAACTGAGCCCTTCGGTTCTCCTGGGACTTCTGGCCGCTCTTACAACTCGCAGAGAGAAACTTCTGATCTGGTTATTCCAGCAGTCTTGGTTGGGAGCCAGGAAAAGTAAGCCGTGTCCTCGGTGGCCCCTCCGTGGGTAATGGCAGGCTGGTGTCCTCCCGACCACCGGCCAGGAGAACTCCTGCTCCCGCCTGAGAGCTGTGATCCCAGTGTGGTTCTGAGTCTGGAACTGGATAGCCACATTTTCCAACTAAGGGAGCCGCAGGAAATAATAAATCTCTCAAGATTTACGGGTTAGGAAATTCCTTCCGGAGGGTAAATAGAGAAGAGGTGGGTTAGACTCGGGGCAGGGCAGGGGGGCTGCTGCCCGGGATCCTCCTGGCCCAAGTACGGGGTGGGGGGGGTGCGGTTTGTCCATCAGAACTCAGGATTGGAGACTATCAAGGTGATCTAAGCTGATCTCTTGCTTTTCCTCACTGAATGCATAGTTTTTATTCTGCAAACGGTGAGGACGGACTGAATGACCTCTAGGGTCTTTGTCCCCAGGCCACGATGCCTGTAGTTTAGCCGGTGTTCTCACTCCAGGCCCCGATCCCCCTGTGTCTCACGCTCCCCAACTGAAAATGCAATCAACTGAGTCTCACACATCACCCATGTTTGGGCTGAGGATTAAGGAGAGGACATCTGGAACTTCCCTGGGAGGGATACATCTGGGCCTGATTACCTTCTTATTGACTGCCTTCTTCCTCTGGAGACAGTCCCATAGACTCACCCTATGGAACAGTAACAGAAGCATGCGCGCCATCCCAGCACACCCTCCCGAAGACCCACAGCGCAGCAGCGGGCAGTCCCCGCGGATGAATCTGCACAGGCGCAAACTCAGGCGCGCACACGTGCATGCACATGCACCCGCCTTTGCTCCCCTGTTTCTGTCTGATGTCTGTTAAGCAGCTCGTTCGCTTCCCTGGCAGAGCCTGGGCTTGTCCTCCTTCCCTCTCCTTCTGCCCGCCTGCCCTTCCCCCGCCTCCCCTTCCAGGCTGGCTGCTTGATTCCGCCAGCAGATGGCGCCCGCAGCTCTCGGACGGCCAGGCAGAATCTTCCAGCCTGAACTCCTGGCCTCCCCACCCCCACCCTTGGAATGGGATAATTTGGGAGTCATCTGTGGGAGGGCTGCCAAGGCCTTAAATTTACTGCTTGGAACTTGGATAAGTTTCCCCAGACGGGGCACTGGAGGGGAAAGAGGAAAGGGAAGGGGGGCAGCCGGTCCCCGGGGGTTTGGGGGGGCTCTGGGCAGGATCTGGGCAGGGTCCGTCCAGCTCCAGCTCTGGCGGCCAGAGAAGGCCTTCCTGCAAGGCCCCACCCAAAGGGGTGTCGAAGCAAGGGCAGGTCACACCCGGGAAGGGGAAATGCTTTCACTGGTGTGAAAACCCAGGAGAACAAAAGGATTCACAGACCAGAAACAAAGCCAACAAGAGCTCCAAAATCCTGTCCATCCTCCCACTCCCAGCCTCTGACTCAGCTCTGAACCCCAGTTTCAGCCTCACCTATTGTGCGAAGCCACGGCTGACCTGTGAACCTCGTGTCAGAATTAATCACCAGCAGCCTCCTTGGGGCCCCATGGCACTCGGCTGTCTGTGTGCGGCATCTATCACAGCTCTCCCAGTGGGAGAGTGACGTGCGTCAGTCTGTGTCACCCCCACTTGACTGTGGTTACCCTAGGCGGGAGGCCAGACCCCATTTGTCCTGAAATCCCCACGAACCCACAACAGTGTCTGCTCAGAAATCCTGGAGCGTCAAGGCACAGTTAACGCTCTGTTTAAGAAGACACTCCTACCTCTTGTGGTCAGCGCTAGGACCTGGAGAAAATTCTACCAGTTGGAATGATGAGGTCAAAGGAGAAAATCCCTCTTAGTCTGGGTCACAAGGTTCCTGTCCTTTTCTCTTGAGGTAGGTAAGACACACACACACACACACACACACACGCACACAGACACACACCTCACAGCTCCAAAAGCAGCAGAGGCAGGGAATGCCAAAAATGTGGTGGTGCCAGCCGCAGAGAGGTCTGCGAATGCCTTCTTAATTGAGCCTTTCTGGGAGCAGGCTGGCTGGAGGAGGGACGGGAACGGAGAGGAGCTAGGGGAGGACATGCCCGGGGTGCTCTGATCCAGCCTCCTTCGTAGCAGACCAGGGCAGAGCCTTTAGCTCCTTCCTATAAAGCACCATTATGTCCGTGATGCCCATCAGGAAAGATCTGCTGTAGCCTCCCACAGTCCTAGGGCAAAGTCTTTCATACAGGAGTCCAAGTCCCTTTTCTTGCAGCTTTCGCCCACTGGAGCCACGCAGAACACATTTATTTGTTTGGACAGGAAATGATACAGATGGGGCTCAGAAGGCTCTGCAGGCCGCCTACTAAGTGCTAGACATCTTGCTTATGTTATTTCTTGAACAAGAAGACCCTGGGGTACTACTGTTATCAGTGTTACTGTCCCCTTGCCACCGAGGAGGAAAGGCAGCTCAGAGGGCTGTGGAGCTTGCCCAAGATACTCATCCTGCTTGGGTTCTCTCATCGAGCCTGTCTCCCGGCTTCCCTGCCAATGGCTGGAGACAGGGGTGCTGGCTCTGCAAACCCTCTGGTCCCGAGGCTACATGCGGATGCTTCAGCTCTCCCTTCCAGCACATGCATCCGGGTCCTAGCGCATCCTGGCCAGCTTCTGGAACACCCTCTGGTTGGTCTGCATCCTTCTACGGCAAGGTCTCCAGATGGGGACATAGGCGTTCTTACTGCTTTGCTTGAAAACCATTACATGCCAGCTAGTAACCGGTGTGGCTACTTCTTTTCTTGCTTGAAGAACTGACAAGAGCCTTGACTCATGGACCTTGGCCCCTTAGAGCGCTCAGGGTAGCAGGAGGAACCACTCTGGGGTCAGTGGACATCACCGCCCTCAGCTGGCCTGGCTGAGACAGTCCCCTCCTTGTCCTGCTTCCCAAACCCCAGGCCTCTGAACCATTGACTGGGCCACTTGGAAGAGGTCACATCGTGCTTTTAGTGAAATGTCATTTATTCTTTCATAAATAGGTAATACGTTCTCATGGTTTAAAATCCAAAAGTTACAAAAGCTCTAAAGTGAAAGTCTCCGTCTTACCCCTTCCTCCCACCAGCTCTTACCTCTTCTTAGAAACCAGCATTACCACTTATATCTGTCATGCCTTTAATACGAGTAAATATGTATGTGTGTGTTTGTACACTTTTTTCCTTTTTTTAAATACAAATGTCGGTATACTATATCTAGTGTCCCGCACCTTTTCCTTTTTCTTCTCACCGAGCATTCATATCTTCCAGTTTATGGACTGAGCGTCAAGTTGACCCCCTTCTGCTCCGTAGCACCAGCGGTAAAGCCTGAACCCTCTTTGGCTCACCCAGAAGACAATGCAGATGAAAGCATCAGTCAAGGCTTATTAAACAAATAATCCCCGTGTAGATGTTAGGAGATTACTGTACCAACGTTCTTGCTCACATTTCCCATGTACATTTTCCAGGAATTCGGGAGACTTGGCATAAATCTTTGGGAGATGTGACCCTACTTTATAAGGAAAATAATTATCCAGGAAATGAAATTATTTATTCAAACCGAGCTGCGGCTCTATCTCAGCTACTCTGCTTTTGTGTTTTGGAGGCATGAGAGCTGAGTTTCTGAGAGAGGAGAATCTTGGCTGAGTTTTCCTCCATAATAATTTCCATATCCAGAGACGTGCTAGGAAGGTCTCATGCTGTCAGTATGATACGGTCATGGGACTTCACTTCCGGCTTCTACCCTGAACTAAAGACAGAACCTGCACCTGCCCATTTTTTAACCTTTCTTTTAGCTTCGGTGGCCACAAAGCACTGATAATTCAACCTGCTATTAGGATTTTAAATGCTCCAAGGTATTGAGTACCTAGCATTCAACAGCACAACAAACTATTTTTTAAAAAAATATAGTTAGGAACTATATTTAGCCAAGTGTTAGGAATGACACTCTGTCCTTGCCTGAGTATATTATAAGAAACGGGAATTTCTGACCTCCGGGGCTGGGGGCCGTGTGCAATGCCCAGGAGTCTAGAAACCTTCCATGATGTATGTGCCATAACTTAGTCATACCGGAGAAAAGATCTAAAACAGACATAGCTTTAGAGCATTCATGATAAATGGTTCTTAACAAATTGAAGCTGATTATTTCTCTCCCTCACATTCCCAAAGAGGTGGTCCCTGCTTTTAAACACAGTTCATTCCTGGAAACTCCATCTTAAAGGGAAATCCTGCTTTAATCGTTTGGTTAAGGGCTTCTCTCTTCAAACGCATTCAGTCTCGGGAGAGCAGTGAATGGATGAACGTGACGGGGAGGAGGTAGAGGTGCTGTTAGGCCACGTCTCGCTAGGGTGGCAAAAACTGCAGCCTGCTTCCAATAACGCTCCCTGAAGAGAATGAGGTCTATTGTAACAAATAGTTGGTGTGGTGATTGAATGATATGCATGGCCATTGGAATCAAAAGAAATAGCGATTGAGACACACAGGGAAGAGTGATTCTCCAAGGGAGCCCGCTCTGCTGCCCCCCAATCCGGGCCCTGTTACCGCCACACCTGGGTCCGTTGTCAACGACCACCATTCTGGGCCTCAGCTTCCTTCCCAGGGAAGCGGCCTTCCGGTAGTCCAAGAATAAAATGTCAGGAAACGCCTGTGGGTCTCCTGAGGAGGGAGGGGGCGATTCACCAAATAGTGCAGAGCCCCCTCTCCAAGCCTGAAGACCCAGGAGCTTCTGAGGCCAGAAAAGCAGAAAGCAGCTAATGAAGAAGTTAGCTGCAGGGCCAAGCCAGTCTTTGTTTGCTCCACATTCTTCGTCTACCATCCTAAATACCAAATTAAAACATGTGAGGGTTTGCCCTTGGAGCTGATGGGTGGCATTGGCTCCCCGCAGAACAAATCTGGGGAGAAAGCAGTGAACTCTCTCCCTGGAGTGGAGGGTACATCCTCTTGTGGGCTGGGGCACCCTGGGGACTAGAACAAAGCCATCGGAGCCTGCTGCTAGGGAGCTGTTCACTGGTCCCAGATCTGCCAGAGAGCACTGGGGGGGGGGGGGGCGTGTCTGGAGCTGGGCTTGGGTCCTTGCAGGTGAGCTGGCATAGTTCTCTCTAGGGAAAGTACCCGAGAGGCCTGGCTCAGAGCAGGTTGGAGGTTTCACTTGCCTGGCATCATCCTCAGGAGAGAGTGAGCTGGCAGATACCATCTCTCCCCACCAACTTGGCAGGAGTCTGATCCTGTGTGGGGAGGTGAGGAGTTCTCTTGATCAGGTGAGCACTCCCGCGTGAGCCAGCAGACAGAACGCCTTGTCTCCTCTGCAGAGGGAAACTGGCGTCCATACGAGGCGACAACAGAGCTGCGCAGCCATTCATGGCTTCTCTCAACACACATGGCCGTATGGCGGTCTAGTCCTTGTGGACCCAGAATCCTTTTTCCCTTTCTTCTTTGGTGACAGACTCCAGTTTTACTTCAAGAGGCAAGGAGACTAATTCTCAGCCACCCCTGCTGCTGGAGTGGCCAATGAGATGCCCACAAATGTTATTAGGTAGGTCTTCCCGGGGGCTGACCTGGTGGAAAGGAGCCATGCAGCCCCTTGCCCTGCCCGTCTTCTGCTCCGGAGTGCAGAGGTGCTGGCTAGAATTTAAGTGGTCGTCCTGGTTTGCGAGGCCCGTAAGGAAGTCATGCTCTAGAAATGACTGAGAAACCATCTAGAAAAAGTCTCAGCTCCTGATGCTTTTGAGGACTGCAGCCTATCCTCAAAGGCACCTTGTAGATGAGCCGATAAGCCCCCAGTTCGTGATTTGGACTCTGTTACGAATCAAACAAAATGCCTAACTGATTCATGCTGACTCACAAAGTAGTGAGTTCCTCGTCACTGGAGATGTGCAAGCATCAGCTGTGGTGTTAGAAGAGGCGGAGGCAGGGGTAGGGAGGGATGGCGGGGGTGGGGGAGGGTGAGAGCAGGGTGTTAGGCCGGAAGTCTGCAGTACTTCCTATTCGGTGACCCACGCTGTGCTGTGCACAGACCGTAGGTCCCCTAGAGCTGTTCACCCCCAAACTGTTGTGGCCATTGTATCAGTGGCTTTTGTCTGAGTTTTAAACCAGTAGGCTAAAAAGAGAGAGAGATTCCCCACGAATTAGTGCCCAGTTTGAACCATCGGCTTCTCAAACCCGAGGCTGTGCCGGAGAAGCAGCTTTGGGGGTGCCAGGTTGCAGGTGACTCCCCAACTCCCAGCTGCGGCGTGACTGCCCTCTAGGCCTATAGGGGGCACTAAGGAACCACAGGATCTCTTGTCTCCTCTCTGGCTGGGGTCAGGTGTCCTCCAGGCCTCCAGGGAGAGAGGAAAGAATGGGGCTGGGGCTGGGGCTCACACAGAGTGGGTGGGAATGAAACCCTCTCCCTGTCCCTCTTCTTCTTAAAGATCTAAAAACGCAGAGCGTCTGGTTTTAAGGTTCAAAAGAAAATGCCCCACCAAACTCCTCATTTCTGTCCCTGAATCGGCGACTGAGAAGAGGCCGTGGAGACCAGCCAGTCCTCAGCACTCATTTAGCAAATGAGGAAACTGGAGGCCTGGGAAGGAAGGCGCTGGGTCCAAGGCATGCAGGGCGTTCATGGCAGCGTAGGGCTGGGGATCTGGGCCTTCCGATTTCCAGTCTAGAGCTCTTTCCACCACACCCACTGCTGTGGCCACATGTGTTTTCTTTTCTGGCCCTTGGGGGACTCTGGCAGGGCTGGGGGTCTGATGTGAACTGGAATCTGTTCAATTTCACCTCTCATTGCTCCTGCCAGCTCGCCAATGCTGGCTGACGGAGGCAATTAGAACCAGACATCCCATAAGGGCATTCCAGGGAGATCTCTTAAAATTCCACAGCAGCTGGGGGCTTGCCTTTTCCTGCAGGGATCACCTGGCGTACAAACACCCAGGCGTGTAAGTCACAGGGTGGGAGACGGGTGCGTACACACACGCTATCTCTCAATACACATTCACCCACAGGCAGAAACATAGAGAAATATTCACCAGCAATCTTTTTCCTTCCTACCTCCCAAAGAGAGAAGTTCGGAATTTACAGGCCACCCTGGGAACACCTAATTACTTGCTGCGGAGGGAGGAGGACGGTGTTTGCACTGGGCAGTGGGTGGCAGAGGGGTGGGAGGGCCATTCCTGTTTGCCTTTCACCCCCTGCTGATGGTGGCTCGCCACCAGGCTCTGGGGGGCAGCCAAGGGGTGTTGGTAGCCAGCTGGCTAATACACAATTGCGGGAGACTGATTTAAAGATGTCACCTCAGTTTCTCTGTGGGAAAGCTGAGCCTCCAAAAGACAAAACAGCGAAGCAAGGAACTCCAACCCGGGACCACTGCCTTCGACTTCCCCGCCTGTGATATCTGGGGACCGCAACGTCCCCAAGCTGAAAGACAGACCCTGGCTCGTGAGTTGCTGGCAGCCCTCTCTGTTTCTCAGGGCTCCTATTCCACAACTGTCATCAGGAAATCTCTTTTGGCCAACAACGTGCTACTGTCAAGTTGACTAATGTTCAAGTAAACCCAGAGGGCCTTTTGTTAGAAGTCCGTGGGAAATGGCCAAAGGCACTGGGTAGGCAGGTGGGAAAACGGCACGTCTTCTTTAATCCAAGGGTCACGTAGGACCACCTGGTCTAACTGTGATTTACAGGAGGACAGAGGGGACCTAAGGGATATTCTTCTGACATGTCTACATACCCAATTGTTTGCAGGGCTCGGGTTAGAATGTCCATTTTCCAGCCTAGGGTGTTTCTGCCACCCTACACTCCCGCTCCCAGATTATCCCTTGGAGGTTGGCTCTTTGCTTAAATATCCTGGAAGAATAGCTGTAAAACCATTAAGACATTAAATCAGTTCATGATTACTATGATTTTTATTAGACATACCCTATAACTCTGACTGCCTTTTAAAAATATGTCCTGGACTTTTTGGCTAGTTGGTTGTTGTTAATTGCCAACCCATGCATGATGTGGCTTCACATGACCAGTTGACTTTCCATGTCTGTGTTACCCATGTTCCAGAGATCTCCACTTGCTGACATCCCTTAGCTCTTCTGTGTTCCACGTGCAGCTTTCTTTATCAAGCTGAAACCCGGAGAGAAAAGAATGAATTCCCCAGGCCATTTCGATGGAAGCAGGAGTGCACCCATTCACTGATTCATTCAGCACCAAACCCTCACTGGGGCTAGGAATTAATTGTGCAAGGTGCTGGGGAAGGGGTGGGGATGGGGGAACAGCACAATGGAGAACTTGGCCTTGAGCAATTCACGCTTTGGTAAAGGGAGCTAGAACAAGCCCCTAATGAGCTTTAATATAGAAAAGAGACCCACTAAGAGAAGGACAGATGAAGTGAATTCAGAGGAGAGGAAACTCCTTCTGCTGGGAGAGGGTTGAAGAACAATCAGGGAAGCATCCCTGGAAGTGGTGGCATCACAAGCATGTCTAGAAGGATGGGGGGGCTTCTGTTGGGCAGAAACTGTGGAAGTGGAGGAGGTGGGACAGGGTATTCTCGGTGGGGGGAAGGCAGGCAAGGAGGAAAGCGATGGTTTGTCAAGTTTGTTGGGCAATCATGACAGGGTCAGTATGGTTGGTGAGGCTGGTCCATCCTTGGAAGGTCACCGATGTTTGTGAAAGAGTTTCAGCAGCAGGCAGGGGGAAGCTGTCATGGCTTTCTGAGTGGACGAGTGATGTGGGCATAGCCACCTTCGAGAAAGTGAGCTGGCCGCAGTGTGTGCATGCGTACACGTGACCTGGCCAACCTACATGAGCTTCCCAGAAGATCCCAGGAGTAACAAGCTGTATTCCTAATTCCTATTGGAGCCACACTTCACAGTTTGCACCTGTATTCCTAACTCCTATTGGAGGAGCACTTCACAGTTTGCACCTGTATTCCTAATTCCTATTGGAGGAGCACTTCACAGTTTGCACCTGTATTCCTAATTCCTATTGGAGGAGCACTTCACAGTTTGCACCTGTATTCCTAATTCCTATTGGAGCCACACTTTACAGTTTGCACCTGTATTCCTAATTCCTATTGGAGCCACACTTCACAGTTTGCACCTGTATTCCTAATTCCTATTGGAGCCACTTCACAGTTTGCACCTGTATTCCTAACTCCTATTGGAGGAGCACTTCACAGTTTGCATCTGTATTCCTAACTCCTATTAGAGCCACTTTACAGTTTGCCAGGAGCCTTCGCTGCCTTTACTCTTCCAGTGCCCACAGCACTGCTGTGAACAACTTGGCGGCATTTCTATTTTCTGTCTCGGGAGACAGAGGACTAGCCCCAGGTCCAACAATGAGTCAAATTTACAGCCAGGATCCTGCCCCCATTTCTTCTGATCCCAGATCCTGGACTTTACTCGGCACCAGCCCGGCAAACCAGGTAAGAAGGGAAGGGTCCGTCCCCGAACACCAGCCCTGGGGTATTTTTTCCCTTCATTAAAGAATGCGTCAGGGCTACAACATTAGTTTGGTCAAAGGGATGGGATAGCGTGTGTGTACGGCGTGTGTATGTGCGTGCACAGGCCCATGGGGTGCTTTAGAGTAAGCTGAGATACTTGGCTAGCAGGTTTTCCTGTTTGTCTTCCAGAAGTATAGCCATGGCCCTTATCTGGGGGAAGTCAGTCCTACAGCGGTGGCGCCATAGCGCTCCCACCAGGGCTAGGTTTGCGAGGGATTGAGCTATTGTGCTACTAGGGGAGGAAAGCACAGGCCTTGTCATTGATAATAGGATTAATAAGGAGAAGCCACTGTCCCAGTGGGTCCTTTGTCAGTCTAGCCTGTGAGAGAGAAAGGAAAGCTTTCAAACACCTCCACCACCGATCACTAAAAGCCTCTGTCATTTATTGTCCTTCATGTTCTTCTTCCTTTCTTAAAAGATTTATTTATTTATTTATTTTGGGGGGCTGCAGAGGGAGAGGGAGAGAGAGAGTCAAGCAGACTCTGCTGAGCCCTGTGCCGACGCAGGCTCGATCTCACAACCCTCAGATCAGGACCTGAGCGGAAACCAAGAGTTGACCACTCAACCGACTGTGCCACCCGGGTGCCCCCGTCCTTCATGTACTCGATCACGACCTTTTACCCAGGCGTTTCGGGGTCTGGACTTCTTCATTTGTAAGATGGGCATGGGTGTTAGGGGTACCATTGTACCACTTGTTCTGAAAGAACCTTCCCAGTTCTAAAAGGCGGGGAAATGCAATGTCACTTGTGGTTCCGAAGTTGACCGGAGTGACTCAGGTGTAGTGATAAAGGGATGGATTCAGCCATGTCCAGTTTCAAAGGATCGAGAACCACAGGCAGGCCTGGGGCAGCGGGTGCTCATTAACAGCTCGTGTTTCTCCAGGAGTTTGTGGTTCCAATGTGATGAGATACTTAAGCTCCAGGCCAGATCAAAAGGCCTAAGAATGGCCCCTTGGGCCACTTGATCCAGGAAGACCCTGAGGAGCTGTGATTCCAGAGCAGTGCTCTGGCCCCTCAGCTGACAGAGGGCTCAGCAAATGACTGGGTAGCCTTGAGAATGGGAAGGGAGAGAAGAAAGGGCATTCGCCAGAAGGATGTGTCTAAGCTCCTAGGGCCACCAAGTTAAATCTTTCCACTTACCTGATGGAACCCCAGCTGGGGCTGTGACTTGCCCAATACCACCCAGCTAATTGGCAATAAAACTAGCTTTTAGGGGGCAAGGTGGGCCCTTTGCAGGATGAAGGAGGTGTTAGGATGGAGGTGAAGAGAGGACCAGAGGGAGCTGGGTAAGGTCCCGAAGGGGAAGCGGTCGAGCCTCTCACAGTGAGGAGGGCTGATGTACGCTTGGAAGATGGTGAGCAGGAGATGTCCTCTTTTGGAGCCCAAGGGCTTGTCTGCACAGGGAGGAGATGAACCAGGAAACTGCAAGTCTCACCAAGCTGGGATGCTCAGTGGTCCCATCAGAACATTGCTGGGGATCTGGGGGGAGAACTGTTCCCGCATAAAAACTGTTAAAGGACAAGCATTCACATTGTTGGATAGGAAGTGACAGGATGACACGTGGGGGAGCAAGATAGGGCAAAAGAAAGTGCTCTGAGATAGAAGACGGCTAAGGACTGGGTGGGGCCGGTGGTGGAGAGGGAGAAGAGACAGAGTCAGCTCATTCAGAATTGAGGGAGGAACAGTAGGAATCCATGTCAGGCTGCCCTGCTGGGTACCATTCCAGGGTGTAGACCGAAGACCTGGGTTCAAGTTCTACCTCACTACCTACTAGCTGTATGACCTAAAGAAGTCACAGCATCTGAGATTTGGTTTCCTCGGTTGTAAAAGGAAAAGACTACTCCCTACCTTGCAGGGTTGCTGAGAGAGTTAAATGACACAGAATATGTGGAAATGTTGGAGTTTAGTCATATGTGAGTTGGTTGATTTATTCCTACATGCAGCAAGCATGTGCTAGGTACCCACAGTGTGCCTGGAAAATAGTTTAGGCACTCAATCAGTGTATCAAAATACAAAGTGGAGATAGAAAATATATTCAAATGGTCTATTTTTGAAGTCTAGAGTAATCACAAGTATCAGGGACGTTGGCATATGGAACCATCAGAAATGTGAATGAGCTGCTTGGTACTCACCATTTTGGATGTAGCTGGTGGAGAGATCGGATCTATCCAGTGAATATTGTGACTGGCAAGATCTAATGGAGGGGAAGCATGGATAGATGTCATCCAGAGACAGTAGTGGGTCTCCTTCAACACAAAAGAAAGAGTCTGGGATTTCACAGCCCGAGTTTGGCTATTTAAACCGGTTCTGAAACACTTTTTTTTTTTTTCCTACTATAGGGACGGTGGGCTTCTATCTTCTCAGGCCTAAGCTTCAGAATGCTGGACATAGATGGTTCCTCTAAATATGTTTTATTCTATCTTTTCCCCTCCATTTGAGATCCTTAGGGTTTTTAGGAGTCTACGAGAATTGCAGTAGGGATTTGCAACCTATTTTCAAAATTTCAAACATCCTATAAAAAACCACATGTCCTTACAATGAGGTTTTATTTGGCTAGAATAATATCAACCAGCCCTGTTGATCAGAGCCTCTGGTGTGTGCTTTGATGACTAGAAAGGAGAAATAAAATAAAGCCTGCTTAATAAGTTCAGTGTGTTTAGAAGTCAAAAATCTCTCAAACATGGGGGCCTAGAGCAATAAGGATCTAATAAAAAAGATTGAAAATATAGTTGAAAATGTTGGTAACTATGACTTTGATTCAACTCTTCCACTTTCCAATTACGAACGCAAAAGCCAGAGAATCGAAGAAATTTGTCCAAGGTCAGAGCTTCTCTGTGGCAAAGTCAGACCCGGACCCCAGACGCCAGGCCACTGGGCTTTTTATCATGCTTCAGTGTTCTTGAGTATGGTTTTGAAGTCTACTTAAATTGGTGTGTGGGTATTAGTAAAAGCAAGTCACCTTCCTAAAATCACTTCCTGGGTAGCAAAGGGGAAAAGGATTCTACAAAGGGCTTTTCCTTGGGCCCTCCTCATCTGAGCCCAGTGTCCTGATGGGTTGTTAGTCCAGCTCATGTTTGTCTGATGGAATTCGCCAAGGCTGGGGGAAGACTGACAGGCAGGAACGCCCTGGGAGCTTCTTGGGGGGAGATGGACATCCTCTCTTTATCTTCAAAGCAAACGTTCAGGAAGGGAAATGGTAACACTTCCCAGAATTCAGACTGAAGCAAAACACAGATGACATATCAGACTGACGTCTCATCCATGAGAGACAGAGGCGAGATCGCCGGGGGTTGCTGAGGAAATGGGTTGTTCATCAGCGGAGAGCAGGATAGCTAGAAACCTCTCTAATCTGAAAAAGGGGCATCTGGGTTTTCCAAACAGGGAATTATGCATAGGGCCCCAAAGTTGTGAGCTGTTGAAGAAAGGCGTTTAGTTGAAATGTGTTCCCCAAGTTTATCAGTTAATAGCAGAATACATTTCAACTCTTTATTAGGGCACAAGAATTCTGGGAAAATAAGGTAGGATGAATTTAGATTCATAACGGCCAAGTGGCCATATATTTCCATTTGGGAAGGCTAGAGATGCCTTGTTTGAAAACATCTAATGATTACATTCGGAACATGCAATTAACTTTTCTGTTTGGGGGCTTTCATAATTTAATAAAATACTCTGCATGGATCCCTTCAAGCTGTCAAGCTGTCTAATTTCCACTGATCTGAGATTTCATCGTGGTTCTGCTTTCTTCCAATGAAGTTGAAATACTCTGGTTCTAATGGGATATACTTAAAAGTGACAGAACTTGCATTCACTTTTGCCTTCTTCATGAAAACCACCTGGATCTTTCAAGAAAGCAAATCTGATTATGCTGTTGCTCCCTGCTTAAACCCCCATGGTGGCTTCCTATTGTTATTAAAAGTTAAAACCTCTTAATGGGCCTTATTGGGTCTTGTAAGCCTGGCATCCCCCTACCTCTCTGGCCTCAACTCCTCTTACTCTAGCCATCTGCTTGCTTGCTTTCTTTCTTTCTTTCTTTCTTTCTTTCTTTCTTTCTTTCTTTTTAATTCCCTGTAATCACCAGGGTCCCTCCTACCACAGGCCCTTTATCTATGCTTCTCCCTTCACCAAATACCTTTCCCTCCCCTCTTTACCTGATTGCCCTTTAGATATAAACCTACTTGTCACTTACCCAGGAAAATTTCCTCTACACTCCTGTCTATATCAAATTCCCCATTTACATGTGCTCAGAGCACCATGAACTCCTCCTTTATAGCCCTGAAGACAGTTCAACTTTAATTTGTGTAGTTATTTGGTTAATGTCTAATCCCTCCATTAGACCATGAACTTGAACATGTGAGGACTATCAGTCTGACTACTGGGGTTGAGACAGAGCCGGCTACGTAGTCGCTGCTCACGTGTATTTGAGAGAATGAAGGGATCATTTCATGTTCGGTGCCCAGTGGGTACTCATTAGAGTAGCTGAGTGAAAGTGGGAAGAAGAGAAGCATTCGGAGCCAAGAGAGCGGGGTCCTCAGGCCCGCCCCTCCACTAACTTGTTCAGTGCCTTGGCCCTGGGTCAGGCCGGTCCTTTTCTAGAAACCAGGGCCTCCTAGCAAGGCAGGAAATGGAATCACTGTATGGTGCCGTGTGGAATCAGAAGGACCTGAGGTTGGATCCTGGCTCTACTGGCTTCTAGCTGTGCAACTTTGAGTCTGTTACTTTCCCTCCCTGAGATGTTATTAATTTGATTAAAATCTGTGCAAGTTCTCCAAGTTTAGAAATCTGTGAGGGCCCAAGCAAAGCCAGTGGCAGTGAGAATGGAGAGGAGATGGAGCAAAGAGGTAGTTTGGACGGTGGGGAAGGGTACCAGTGAGTCTCAGAGTGTGGTCCTAGGACCGACAGCAGCAGCAACACCTGGGACCTTGACAGGACCGTAAAGTCTCCAGCCCCATCCCACACCTACTGATTAGAAACTATGCAGGTGGACCCCGGGAACTGTGCTTTAAGGAGCCCTCCAGGAGATTCTCATGTGTCCCCAAGTTTGACAACCCCTGGAGGAGAGGTTGAGGGTGAGGGAGAGAAAAATCTTGAAGGCAGAGGAGATGCTAAAAAGCAAATGTAGCCCATCGGGACTCTTTAAGGGCTTGGCTTGCCTGTCTCTAACAAGACTGACTCCCTGGCTTCTGAGGCATATGGGGTGGAGTAGAGGAATCGAATGTAGGTCATCTGCAGATAGAAAACCCACTTTCGTGAGGGACATTAAGGAAGTTCTAATCAGGGAGAAACATCTTGATTTCATGACATGTCCCAACATAGCTTGAAATAGGACAAGGCCCTGGGAAATGGGACCATCCCATGCACCTGTGTCCTGCAGCATCTGGCAATCCCAGACACAGGGAGAGTCAAACAACACTGAAGAGACTTAGCTATTTCCTTTCCCTGGAAACATCCTGGGCCCGAGTGATCCATTTGTGCCTGAGTGATCTCTCTTTTCAAGAGGGATCCAAATAGGCGCTGTGCAGTTCACAGGAACGCTTTCTGTTCTTGCCAAATAATCAGAATATTTAATAGCTAGGACCTTGAGGGGATGATGGCTAAACGCAGCCCCACCCATATCACCACAGAGTTTTGAACAATAAACCCAACATCTGGTTTCTTGTCTGTGACATTACCATTGGGATGCTGTTGAGACCAGGGAGCCATCGTTGTTGTAAATCCACAGAACTGGGAATCCACTGAGCACTTTCTTCACTGATGTATTCTGCACATGCTTTGGCTCTATTCTTTTTGCGTCTGCTTGTTTTAATCAATATGTTATATATCCATATGTTGACAATCAATAGTTATCTCTGAGGTTTTTAATCCTCCTTTGTATATCACAAAGTTTTTCCAAGGAATGCATATTGTCATCACTATCATCATTATCATCATCACTATTATTTAACAACTAGTGTTCAAAAAGGGAGGAATCTCTAGAAGATGAGGCGAGAGAAACATATTCATTTATTCACACATTTGATAAATATTTATTGAGTACCTATTATGTGCCAGGCACTGGGGACACAGCAGTGAATAAAATAAACAAAGTTCAGCTTTCATAGAATTTATATTCTGTTTGAGAATACAGATTATAAATAATAATAAGTGATTAGATAAGCATATAGTACACCAGAAGTTTATACGTGCTCTGTCAAAAAAAAAAAAGCAGGAAAAAATAGAAAAGGTCAGAGAAGTCAGAGAAGAGGGTAGTCGGGGAAGGCCTCGGTGATAAAGAACCTAGAAGAAATAAGACAGTGGGCCATGCAGACGTGTGGGGGAACAGCCTTCCAGGCAGAAGGAATGCCAGGCAAAGGGTTCTGAGATCGGAGCTCGCCTGGAGCATGGATGGGGCCAGTATGGCTGGAGTGGAGGAGGCACTGGAGATAATACTAGAGATGGGTTTTGGGATGCTTATGAGGGGCCGGATAGAGTAGGATTTTCTAGAACGTTGTAATAGGTTTTGCTTTTACTCTGAGCAAGGTGGTAACTGTGGATTTTGTGCACAGGATTTTGCACACTGGCTTCTGGGTCTGAACAGGAATATTCTGGCTGCTACTTGAAAATAATAATAGTGGAGTAAGGGAGAGGGCAGAGAGACCAGTAAGGAAGCTTTTGCAATAATCCTGGTGAGAGATCAGTGAGATTTGATTCAGGGTGATGAAATAGAGGTGGTGAGCAGTAAGGATTCTGGATTTCTGGTGAAGATAAAGATGGCAGGATTTGCTGACTCGATTAGGTGCAGGGCAGAAAGGAAAGGTAGAGCCAGCTACGACTCCAAGTTTCTGGCTTGTACAACTAGATGAATGGAACCGTCTTAAATTGAGATGGGGAAGACAGTGGGGGAGAGGTTAGGGAAGGATATTGGGATTTCAGTTTGGAGAGATTAAATTTGAGAAATCACACATACTGAGGTTGGAATTTAGGAAGACATACTGATGAGTTTTTGGTATACAAAGCTAACAAGAGATTCAGCTTCTAGTGATCCTGGGAAAGATAGACTGGAGGCAAGGAGACTAAAGGCAAGGAACATGCCAGGAGGCCATGGCCATAGAGCTGACAAGGAAGCCCCCCGAACAAGGACAGATGGGAATAAGGAGAAGAAGCAGAGTTGAGAGAGATACAGGAGGTAGGCTCAACTTGACGAGGTGGCAATATTACATATCAAGGCCAAGAGATGAAGACCAGCCCAAGCCATGTTCTCCAACATGAAGGTTCACAACCCATTACAACAGACACTGTGAAAAAAGTTCCCATGTTCCACCCAGGACACCAAAACTACGGGGCCGTGGAGGAACAGAGGCAGCTGTTTCAAGTTCTGATAATAGGTAAAATATGAGACATGTTACTTATTTGAATATCAATCCATAGCACCCAAGCTTCAATTTAAATCCTTGGCCCTCTGTGTAAGTAGAATTGGAGTAGAGTTTTGCTGTCACTATGCCACCATTCTGCTGTCTTCTGGCATTGGCTTGCGCTCCTGCAAAAACTTTTCAGCATTTCTTCTGGGCCGTATCTATTACCCAAAGCAATACATAATGGACTAGACAGGATTATTGGCCCAAATGACAAAACCAGATGTAATATGGAAGAGATTTTTGTTTTTGTTTTCGTTTTTTTTCCCCCCTATATCCACACATATAGCTTTGGCCTCACACAGTTGTTCGTTCTAAATAGGAAGATTCATACCAGGGACTACGAAATAGGCAATATGGGGTACAGAACCACCTGCCAGTCCTTTCGGAGTAGGAAGAAGTGAAGAAGCGTTCCTCGGGTTTCAGTTCCTGGCCCTGGGAACCTTAAACTGTTGCTTAAAGGATGTAAGTTTTTTTTTTTTTTTAAAGATTTTATTTATTTATTCGACAGAGATAGAGACAGCCAGCGAGAGAGGGAACACAAGCAGGGGGAGTAGGGGAGGAAGAAGCAGGCTCACAGCAGAGGAGCCTGATGTTGGGCTCGATCCCACAATGCCGGGATCACGCCCTGAGCTGAAGGCAGACGCTTAACCGCTGTGCCACCCAGGCGCCCCTAAAGGATGTAAGTTTTGGACTCTGAAGGGGCCGCTTTCTAGGAGACAGCATGGCGGAGGAGTCTGGGTTGGACATGGGGGCCCTGATAGTGCTCTGCCACTTCCAAATCCTGAGATTTGGGGCGAGCTGTGTCACCACTCTGAGCCTCAGTGTTCTCACCCGAGATGCAAGGATAATATATTCCCTTTCTTAAATGTCTGTCAGGTTTTTCTAGAAAGATTATGTGAGCCTCATAAAATGAGTTAAGAAATAAAGTTTTCATGTCTATTTTTGTGAAAGAGTTTGTGTATAATTGGTACTATTAATTCCATGAATACTTGATAGAACTCACAACTGAAACAATCTGGGCCTGGAATTTTCTTTGTGGAAATGTTTTTGACTGAGATTGTGAATTGAATATTTTTAATAGACATTGGGCTATTTAGATTTTCTGTTTCATCTTGAGTCAGCTTCAGTAAGTTATGTTTTCAAAGAATTTGTTCATTTCATCTAAATTATTGACTATTAACATGAAGTTTGTAATATTCCTTATTACCCTTTTAATATCTATATATAAAATATTCCCTCTTCCATCCTTGAAATTGGTCATTAGTGCCTACCCTCTTTTTTTCTTGATTAATTTTAATAAGGATTTATAAATTTTATTAATCTTTTCAAAGAATCAACTTTTGACTTTGTCAATTTTCTCTATTTAAGGTATGTATTTCCTTTCATTGTTTTCTACTCTTATGTTTATTATTTCTTCTATATCAGATTTAACGTGTTCTTTTTCTAGCTTTTCAAGATAGAAACTTGTATCATTGATTTTAAATGTTTCTTCCTTTTTAATATAGGTAATTAAACTATAAACTTCCCTCTAAGCATTGCTTTAGTTGTATACCATAAATTTTAATATATTGTATTTTCTTTATTAGTTCAAAATTATCCAGTTTTCCTTGGAATTTCCCCTCTGATTCATGTACTATTTAGAAATGTGTTATTTTATTTCTAAATATTTGGTGGAATTTTCTAGATAATCTTATTCTGATTGGTTTCCAATTTAGTTTCATTGGTTTAGAGAACACAGTCTACAGGATTTCTGTTGCTTGAATGTATTGAGATTTATTTAATGGCTCAATAAATGTTTGATCTTGGTCATAGTTGAAAAGGATGTGTATTTTACCCTTATTGGGTAGAAAATGTTCTATAAATATCAATTACATGTTCTTTGGATCTATATCTTTACTGTTCACTTTTTTGTATACTTATTGTATTAATCACTGAGAAACAGGTTCAGAGCAATCTTTTTAAAGCATAAATCAGAATATGTCCCTTTCAAAATAAAATTCTCAAAGGCATTTTGATGTACTAAAATAAAATTCAAACTTCATAGGATCTCTAAGAGGTCACATGATATGGGTTATGCCCTGCTCTCAGATTTCCTCTGCCTGTACTCCACAGCCCCCTGACCCCCAGCTACTCTCCAGTCACACTGGACTTTCTTCTGTTCTCTGAACCTACTAAACTAATTCCTACCTCAGGACTTTTGCATTTGCTATTCCTTTTGCCTGAGATTATTCACCCAGATAATCACATGTCTGGCTCCTCCATACCCCTTCGGCCTCAGTTCAGGTGTCCTTGCCTCAGTAAGGCCTCCTATGACCCCTATATCTGGGGCACTTTTTAGCACATCATCCCGATTTATTCCCTTTGTAGAAGTTTTCACTATTAAAATTAACTCTATTCACTAATATTCTTTTTTGTGGTTTGCATGCCGGTTTTGCTGAGTGCACACCATCCCCAGAGCTGAGAATAGAGCTGGTTTATAATGGAGATATTTAATAAATACTTGTTGGATGGAAGGGTGGTCTGGTGGGTGGCAAGACGAGTAGGTGGACTATCAGCCTTTACGTCATTCAACATTATCTATGTTGTTTCAGAGTCACCTCTATCTAGGAGTCAGGACTGGACTGTGAGTGTTTACAAACAGGAACTCCTTCTACTTCACCTCTGTGTCCGACTCAGCATAGTGATCGCTCATTAAGAGGTTAGTGGACAAAAGCAGAGATGACCCAGGTACTTCCTAAATACTCTGTGCACACCTTTGTCGGCAGTCACTTTGTTGCCTCTCTCTTCTGAAACAACTAAACCAGAGCTTGGCACAGGGCCTTGTACATAAGGTATGCTCAATATATATTCACAGAAAGACAGAAGAAAAGAAAAAACGAAGGCAGAAAAGGACTTGTCACAGCTCTAGTGAACACACTGATGGCAAGTTCCAAAGCCAAAATGTCAGGAACGGTCTCCTTGCCCTTTGTTATCCAGAGAAGTCAGAAGAACTTCAGCTTTTCAGTGGATGGCCCATTTCACCTCCAATCACAGGCCCGGGAAGCAGGGGATGTGGAAATGAGTTTAGAAAGTCATGGTTCTTTCAGTAGAGTCCTGCAGTCTAGAACAAGTATCATAGCGGTAGCCCGGAAAAATGGTAACCAAACACTTTCATGCACATCTGACTAGTCACAAAGGCTTAATTGTTTCTTAAATGTTTGCTGGAAACGAATACTCACTAGTGATGAAGGGGTGAGGAACGTGCCTCACAGACCATGAAATCATCCCCCACGCCCTGACCGAGTGTTGAACATCTGGTGTTCTTTCCCTTTGAAGGATTCAAATTAATGTGAGAATTTTAAAATTTTATCATTGTTCTATGGGATACTGAGTTCTTTAGAATTTCCAGAACGTTCTTCCCACAGGATTGCAAGCTCCTTATCTGTAACTGCTTGTGCATTCACCTCCCGCCATGCCTGCCGCATGCTTGACCCCAGTTTGTACTCAGCAAGTAGGCCTTGAGTTGAAAAGATGCAGACTTTGAGCTGCATTGTTTTCCTGCGAGGTGCAGAAATACTGAGGTGGTCACTCGGCCTCTGTGGCTCTGCTCTTCCTCTAAGCCACACGAGCCCGCTCTGGCTCTGCAGATCTCGTGGGAGGGGCTGTCCACGTTGCTTCTGAACTTCATTCTCTTTGTCTAGAATCGGAGGGAGAGCAGGGATTCGGTGGGGTTTTGACATATGGTATTTCTGTTTCCATACAGTAACCAGCCAAACCATTACGGAATATTAGGTATTTTAAAGAGTGGAAAGTCTACTGCAATTTGGCTTCCTTAGACAGAGATATATAATTTTGGAGAGGCGTGAACATTAGGACTAACCTATTTTGGACTAAAAACCAGTACTATATTCCAATAACAAAAATCAGTAAATGCTATATGTAGAAGTAAAGGCTAGCCAGTGCCCAAAAGCCAGGGTGCAAATTGACTGTGATTGCAGAGCTAAATCAAGACTCAGATGCATGTAATTTATCTGTCAGATCCTAATGCAATACACCCCAGGATTCATCAAATCAAAATCTCCGATGTTAGCATTGTGAAATGGAGGCTTAGAACAAAAATGCTGAAGATTAAGAAAGTGGAGACATTTCTTATCATATACGACTTTATAAAAGACATATTTTAGGTGCCTGACATGTATATCCATGATGTATATTACAACAGTTTGGACTCACTAGCTTATTTTGAAATTTAAGAAAAAGGATTGTCTATCAGAAAAGTCAAAGCTTGGGGTGCCTGGGTGGTGCAGTCGTTAAGTGTCTGCCTTCAGCTCAGGGCGTGATCCCGGCGTCATGGGATCGAGCCCCACATCAGGCTCCTCCGCTATGAGCCTGCTTCTTCCTCTCCCACTCCCCCTGCTTGTGTTCCCTCTCTTGCTGGCTGTCTCTATCTCTGTCAGATAAATAAATAAAATCTTTAAAAAAAAAAAAGAAAGAAAGAAAAAAGAAAAGTGAAAGCTTGAAGGGACCTTCATGACCAGACTGTCTAACGCTGTCTACGAAATAAGCAGATCGGCCTTCAGCAGCAGGGGTTTCCGAATGCCAGTTATTGGACTGGAGCCAGGCTCCCGTGGTGTGATGCATCACCTAGCAAGTTTATTAAACAGGCAGATTGCCAGGCCCCATCCCTGAAGGTTCTGAGTCAGCCAACCAGGTCTGGGAACCACTGCGTTCAAGGTACTCTCCCAGACACGACATTCAAGGAGCCGGCGACACCAAGCTTGGCCCTGCCCTTCGTCCGCAGGGTGGTCAGAGTGAGTTTGGAAAGGACCTGGGGTCCATCTGCGTGGGACAAGCCTCTGTGGTATCAAAGACTTTGGGTCCCCAACCGTTGTTCAAACCCCTCAATTTATAGGTGACACCCTTCTGGTTGTCAGTTGCAATCCCATAGCTCCACTTGCCATGGTCCAGTTTCATTCACTCCTATCACGAGTCATTTCTGAGTGCCTGCCGGAAATGCAGCAAGCAGTTAGTGCAGTTTCCTCATGAGTCCAGTGAGAGTGACAGGCAAGGGCATGGAGTTCCAACCCAGACATTCCAGAAAAAGGGCAGGGTACTGGGTGAGCATCTGGGAGGACCACCTCACCTAGATTCAGGGGAGTCCGCTGATGCTGAGAGATGAGTGGAAGTTAGTCAAAATGAGAGAAGACTTGTTTGACTCCATCTTCTGGGGATGAACACATTTCCACTTCAAGCTTAAAAAAAAAATGGGGATAAAAAAGATTGTAGGGAAACAAACTAGACAACCAGTAATATCTGTCGTGGAAGCCATAAAATCATTCAGTACACACTGTTAACTTCTTAGTTTTGATAACTGTACCGTGGATTTGCAAGGTGCTGACGTTAGGGAAGCCAGGTGGAGGGCATACAGGACCTCTCTGTAGCATCCTCGCAACCCTTCCGTAACTGTAAAATTCGTTGAAAATAAAAACAAATCATTTGAGATAGGACAGGGGACAGTCCCCAGGTGCTGACCGTGGGGATGGCTGATGGAGGCACATTCGAGAGATATTTAGGAGGTAGAGTGAGGAAAATGGAACCAAATTTGACCACAAGTAGGAGGATGAAGGCGAGGGGTGCTCTGGCCAACAAGGGGCTATGAGGCACGACTCCCTGGGATGGAGAACAGAGAAAGACAGGAGAGCAGACGTGCACATGGTAACTTTGAGGTGTTTGTGGGAGACTCGGGTGGAGATGGTCACAGGAACGCTTGGTATCTAGGTCTGGGGCTCAGAAAAGGAGTCAACGCTAAATATAGAGATTTAGGAATCAACAAGAAACAAATGAGCACAACCTGACCAAGAAAGTAATTGAAATAATTGAAGGCAGATGAAATTGTCCTGAAGATGGTGTCTAGCGTGATAAATAAGAAATGGATGGAGGGCGGGATGTTAAAGAAGGAGTTAGACAGAGAAAGAATAAATTGAAAAGAATACCCAAAGAGGAAGAAGGACCACTAGCCAAGTATGATGTGGAAGGCAAGGGAGGAAGAATTTTCAAGAACAAGTTCAACCTTCAGAAAGCTCAAGCAAGATAAGAACAGCAGTGACTGGGTTGTTGACAGCTTTGGTGAGTTCAATCTTTATCTCTCCATGAAATGTTTTGGATAGTGCAGAAACAGCATGGAACAATTGGTGAATATTTTTAAGTGCTACTTTGATTAAATAAGTCCTGAATATCAACCAGCCTGACATTATGGAGAAAATATGTGTGATCTTGAGTGTTGGGCAGGCTGAAGTTCAAGTCGTGGCTCTGTCACTTGCTGAGTGACCTTGAGCAAGTTACTTAATGTCTTGAAACTCAGATTTTCCACCTGTAAAATGAAGATGGTAATACGCATCTTTCACTTTAAGGATTAGAGACAGTGCGTGTATGCTCCCACTGTGGTATTTGGCACACAGTGGGTGCTCAACAAATGGCAGGCATTATTATGGGCCCTGTGGTCCTATTCCGGGCTCTGACACATCCTGTGCATCCATGTACTGGGTCTCTAACTACAATGTACTGAAACAAATTGGTCTTTATGACTCTCTCCCAAGCCCAGCCTCTATCAGGCTGTCACCTTCTTAAGGGTGTCTTGTTCAGCTTAGTTTCCCTATCAGCCAACACAGAGCAGACATCCCAGATGGGACCTTCATTCTGCAGGATCAGAAGGAAGCCTGAGAGGTGGACCCGGCCCTAGATATGCCATGGGAAGATTTGCTCTACTGAGATGGCATTGGAAGATAGATACGTGCTCACATGGGTCTGCAGGGAGCTGAAGATCATTTTTCAAGCTGTGCCAGCAACCTAATTCTGGAAATCTCCAGGAAAGGATGGTGAATCAGGAAAACTGATGAGGATACTTGGCACTAGCAAGTTGACTGAGTCATCCAAATTCACACAATATGATTCTATAATTATTGAAAGTAAATCTTTCTGAATAAATAAAAAAAGAAGAAAAGAAAAAGAAGGGGGAAAAAAGACATGGAAATCAGGATAAATAGTCTTTAAGAATTGTGGGCAGGTATAAAAAGGAATCTGGAGGAGTAGGGGCTTGAACATCTATGTATGAGAATCTTCAAGTCATTCAAATTGTTCCATGAGAAATATCTCTGAAGCCAAGGGCATTCTAGGTTACCAACAAGTGAGAGTTCAGGATGGCTCATATGCCCATTACATTAATTTCCTAGGGCTTCCAGAACAAATTACCACAAGCTGGGTGGCCTAAAACAACAGAAACTTATTGTCTCACAGTTTTGGAGGCCGGAAGTCTGACATTAAGGTGTCAACAGGATTGATTCCTTCTTGGGGTCTCAAAGAAAAAAATCTGTTCTATGTCTCCCTCCTAGTTTCCGGTAGCTGCTGGCAATCCTTGGCATTCCTTGGCTTTTAGAAGCATTGCTCCAATCTCTACCTCTGTCTTTACATTGGCATATTTCCCTGTGTGTCTCTATGTCCAAATTTTCCTCTTCTTATAAGGACACCACCCCCCCCATGACCCCATCTTAACCTGATTACATCTGCAAGGACCCTATTTCTAAACAAGGTCACATTCACAACTACCAGGGGTGAGGACTTCAACATATCTTTTTGGGGGACATCATTCACCCTGTAAAACTTGCGGGCTGCTCTGCTGCCCTCCCACCCTTGCACACTGTTCCCTAGCCTCTGAGAGCTCTTTGCAGTTCTTTACCTGCTCCATGTTCTCACACCTGTACGACTGCACACGTGCTGGACCTTCAGCCGGGAACATTTTTCTCCACCCCTTCTCTTCCACACGAGCGACTCCCATTATCTTTCAAAACTCAAGGACAGTTTTCCTCTCCTGTGAAGCTTTTCCTCCTTCTGAGCATCTCTCAGAATCAGTTGCTGGATTTTTGGTGCTCTCTCCAAACCCCTCTGCGTGTCTTGACTGTGACATTGAGCAAAGGTAGACTGTGAGTGACTACTGGCGTGTCTGCTCTTCCCACTAGACGGCAGGTTCTGTGAGGACAGGGACCATAAGTTTTTATCTTTGTAGACGCTGTGGCTGTCACACAGTGGATATCCAGCTATGTAAGGTCAGCCCCTGATAGCCAGCTTTACTCGGTGCTCTGGGGCTTTCTCCGGGTCTGATTGAACAGGACAGCCTGGCCAAGCTAAATGAGCCATTCCTTCTAGCCCAAACCAGCACTTTCCATGGGGTCAAGTGTAGGCTGCCAGTGAATTTCCAACCTGATTTCCTCTGCTTCCAGTCTCCCTGGGAGGTCTTCATGCTGGACCCAGCAGGCCCAGCCCGGTGAGAGCTGGCGAACTGGGCCAGTCACTCCCCCAGTTGCTCTAATGGGGACTGCAAACAGAGGCGGTTGGCCCATGGGTCCCAGTGCCACAATGCAGCATTCAGTGGCCACTGTGGGCTGCCTGTATGTGTGTGTGTGGGCAGCTTGCGGTCCAAGGCCCAGCAAAGTGCCATAAATATGTCGGGCCTGTGCAAAGGCCAGAGTTCTTTGGGCGTTTTTCTCTCCTTGCTAGCGGTTTTCTTCTTAGTCATCTGTCTCCTTAAAATAGACCCTTCCATTTCTCCCTCTGGGGCTCCTGCTCTCTAATGCTCTTACTGACAAGCACAGCAAAGCAGAGGTCAGAAGAGAAACTGCATAGATATAAATGGCATTTCAGAGCCAAAGAGTTCTCTAGAAAGAACATGTGTCTAGTCCAATCCTTCTTGCCATAGATGGGGAAACTGAGGCCTGAAATGAGAAGAGACTTGCCAAACATCACACAAAAAGCTGTCCAGAGGGAAAAGGATAGAGCCTGATTCACTGACCCCAGCCCAGGGCTCTTTGCCCTCGACCACACTGTCTCCACCTGTCTCCTCCAGGAATGAAGAGTCAAGTTGTGATGCCATTCTATGACAGAACGTGCTATGGAAAGAGTTCACTTGAACCCCTCCTCTGCCTCTGTCCACTTAAAAGGGCACTAACTATTCAAAGAGGCACTGTCCCCATTCAAAGGGACTTCTGCCCAGGACCGAGACAGAGTGGAGACAGTGTTTGCAGTTCAGGGCGGTGGCCATCAGCACAGCATGAACATTGGAGACCACATCTCATGGAGAATTATAGAGGTAAAAATGGATTTGGATGCTGACACCAAATTTAAATGGAGCCAATTTAAACCTCTCATTAAAACAAAAACTGGTTCATTCTTCACCATTCATTTATAAGGCCCAAGTGTTCACTTCAATTAGTGTCTTAAAAATAAAGGGCAGGGGAAGGATACTTAGATTCCTTTGAAACACAAGTCAACAAGAACCAAATTAAACACCAGCTCTCTCAATCTTGGGTGTTGATTCTGTCACCACCTTTCTTTAGCCATTCCCTCCCCCCCAGTCCCCAACACCAGCCCCAGGGCAGCGATAAACAGAAGTTCACATTCCTCAGTCCAGCCGCAAGGGCCCCACCCCGGTCTGCCAGCCACCTGCCCTTATCTGCTTCGACTTCCCTTCTCGCTTCTTGCCTTATTGACACGAATTCCTTCAGCACGCACTGCACCTGCACTGCCCCTTTTTTCTTTGCTTGGAATTCCCTCTCCTCTCTTCCTCCCCCCTCCTCCATCCCCATTGCTTTTGTGTCCACCTGCCTGAGTTCCAAATCCACTCTCAAGGTCATAAAACAGCACTGCATCTCCCCAGTCTACCGTTTCCTCCAATGAACGTCCAAGGCACTGGATTTGCCTCCCCCGTGGGATGCGCGGATTCCAGCTGCACGGTGGTTGCCCTGTCCACTCCCATGTCCTTCTCTTCACTGCCTAACAACCCTGTACTGAAAGCCTTCATGTGCCAGCCATGCCCCCAGGAGCTCACCCCTTGATGTGGAAGACAGAAGACAGAATTAGAACAGAATAGCCACAACCATGAGATTTTTTTTTTAAGATTTTATTTATTTATTTGACAGAGATAGAGATAGCCAGCGAGAGAGGGAACACAAGCAGGGGGAGTGGGAGAGGAAGAAGCAGGCTCATAGCGGAGGAGCCTGATGTGGGGCTCGATCCCATAACGCCGGGATCACGCCCTGAGCAGAAGGCAGGCGCTTAACCGCTGTGCCACCCAGGCGCCCCTACCATGAGATTTGATATTTATTCTGAAGACAATGGGCAGTCCCTGAAGGCTCTTAAAGAGGCAAAGGGATGATAGGAACAGATCCACATGGGAAGACTGTTCTTGGAGCGATGCAGAGGACACATTCGGTGAGGGTGGGAGTGTGGGTGTGATGCTAGCGATGGTACCAAAGTGAAGGTTAAAAGGCTAATTAAAAGGTTATTGCAATAATTCCAGCAAAATATTAAAGCATGCCCCAAGGGAGGAACAGAAGGCATACAGAGGAGGAGAAATGTAGGCTGGAGCTGCCAGGAAGTTGTGGTTGTAGTCAGGGACTCTGTACGTCTAAGACCCCAAGATTTCTAGCTGCGGCTCTTGTGTGGAGGGTGAGGTCAGCCGCCGGTACAGGAACTGTGGGAGCAGGACCGGGTCTGAGGGAAGGGCTGAGAAGGAGACTGGGGGTGAGACATCTGGATGGAGACGGAGACATCTGGATGTGGAGCTGAGGTCCCCAGTAGGCTATGGATACTTATGGGCATATTTTCCCTTCTGGCCCTTGGAGCCAGGCGTGGGGACTGAGAATTACTCCTGTCTGTCTTTCTTTCTCTCTCTCTCTCTTTCCTTCCTTCCTACCTTCCTTCCTTCCTTCCTTCCTTCCTTCCTTCCTTCCTTCCTTCCCTCTCTTCCTCCCTCCTTTCTTTCTTTCTTTCTTTCTTTCTTTCTTTCTTTCTTTCTTTCTTTCTTTCTTTCTTACAGTAGATTTTCATTTGCTCTGTGAATCAGTGAAGGATTCGAGCCCCCAAATAGATGACATTAGTAAAAAGAAGGCAGCCACATTTACGGGATAGAGTAATGAGTAGTATACTTGTCCCCACGGCCACCCACAGCAGCTGTCTTCCCCTGAGCTGGAGAGGCCCATATTCAGGACACAGGACCACGTGTTGTCAAGTGTTCCCATCAGGCATCCCCACGAGTCTGTGGAAGAAGAATTGGTGGGTGTATTTTGGGTCATGCCTTTGGACAAGTCACTTTCCTTGGCCAGATTTTGGTTTCCTCTACTGTGAACTGGGGAAGATTGGATTGCAGGATCTGGAAAGTCATCTTCACATTGAAGATGCCTCACCCCAGAGATACTGTGAGAAAACACTGATGTAAAGAATGTAAAGAATTATAATCGTGCCTGACATGCCTCATGGCTCACTAAACCAGAAAAGGATGGCAAAAATGACTGTCAAACGTCGCTTACTTAAGACAACCAAGTCTTGGGAGAATGACTCACTGCAGTCTGCTTCTTCTAGAAGAACAGCAGTTAGCATTTGCTTTCCTCCACAAACAGGAGAGGAAGGGACGTCCTCACGTTGGGGATGTCTATGCCTGCAACCGTGACCCATGAACCGTGTCCGCATTTCCTGTAACAACTCACTTGGAGCAGAAAATGCAGAGCTTTTGTAATTGTCGATGCTGGAGGAAGGGGACGGGGATATGGAAAGACTGGAGCTTCAGACAGGGTGGGGTCTTGGTGACAACACCAAATTGATTCCCGGATTCCACCATGAGTGCATATGTCCTTGTGGGGAGACCACGGGACTGAATGCCAGGCATGATTTGGTTTGCAGCCTGGCTCTGCTACCTACTCACGATAGGACATGGGAGAGCCGCTCAAGCCCTCTTTGCGGGTATCTCCTTACCGGTAGAGTGAGAATAGTGACACCAACCCTGGGGAGTGATTATAAGGATGAAATGAGAAAATGTAGGACCTGGCACCGAGGATGAGGTCAGGGATGTTTAGATGCCTCTAGAGTTTTAGAAACATTCATTAATCACCTTCCACTTTTTCAAACCAAGTCCAGGTTGCCAGTGGGAGGATGGGGGGGTGCGGGCAGCTTGGGGTCCTGTGGCTATGGCAGGGGAGGAGGGGATCCCCTTCCTTCCTCTGCACGCAGAAGGGAGTAGGCTTGCTTCCTGCAGTCTTGGGGAGTCCTTTCATATGCCTAGGCTAGTGGATTAGGCAAATGCAGGCCACATTTTGCAAAATAGCATATGTGTCTGGGCTTGTCGAATGAAACTTTTGTAGGAGTGCTTAGCTGGTGAGATGTCGGTGATCTGATGTGCACACTTTTCAATCACAGGTCAATCTGTGGGCAAGAATTAATCCCCACTGCCTGCTCCTTCTTAGCTTCCCGGGGGTGGGGTACCACTTCGAATGACCTGGGGGTTGAACGAAATCCAAGATCTGTTTTCTGTTGTGGAGCATAGCAGGGAGGTGTCTGTGTTGAACTCAAGCCCCCCTGGCATCACCTCAGACTTCTTCCAGTGCCACCAGCAGTTGGGGTGGAGGTGTCAGAATGTGTGTTTGGGGGGCGGAGGCGTGAGGGCAGCTGGGGACTTTGTGTTACTCCAGAGCATGAAAGGACAGGCTGCATCCGGGTTATTCAGGTCAGCATTCATCCACTTATCACCTACTTTGGGTGCTAGACACAGGCAGAGCTGGGGGAGAGGCCATGGGGTGCTGTGGGGTTTGGCTTCAAGGCACAGAGGCGACCAAGGAAGAGGAGCTCTGTGTGGCTACACTACAGAGCAAAATACAAACACCCGAAAAGAAGTTTGTCCTGCCAATTCCAGCCTGCCCTCCAGGCCACTGGCCCTCACTCTTTCAGCCTCAGGCTTTTAAAGACATTCTAGTCACTTTTCTGGAATATTCCATATGCAAGTCACCTTCGTCTGAAAGGGAAAACAAAGTAAGAGAGATGCCTGAGAGATAAGCAGAGGATAGTCATGCCTTTATTCCTTCTCTCAGAAGCGATTTAGGGGGCTTTGGCACCCCTGAACCTGTCTACTTCTTTGATTTGTCCTTGGCTTTTGTGACCTGGCATGGAGGACGCCTCAGCTGGAGGCTGGCAAATGAAGGATGAATGAATGAATGAATGAATGATACAAAGATGAGCATATCATGGTCCTGCTGCAGAGACACTGGGGGGCAAAAGTCAGAGTCCTCAATCACACAGTCAGCCACCTGCTTGAGCAGTCGGATCGAGGTTTATGCTTCCGAGCGCTGTATTGGCTCTACTCAAAATGAGTCCCATAGTGAGTGAGCCCAGCATCCTACGTGGTGAGACTGGAACCCCAATTATTGAGCTTGCGCTTATCTGGTGGCAAAAATTACCAACAGCACAAACATACCTGCCTTGTAGGTCTCATCGAAGGGTCAGCTGAGAACTGAATGTGCAGACCAGGACGGCCATCTCTGAACTGTTTATCACAGCATTTAAGACCGCACGCTGCCTCCTGCCTCTCCTTTCCTGCTGCTTTTTTTTTTTTTCCTTTTCATCCTGATAAGTGCTCTCTTTAATCCCCATCACCTATTTCCCCCATCCCCACCCCCTTCCTTCTGGTAGCCATCAGCTTGTTCTCTATAGTTAAGAGTCTGTTTCCTGGTTTGCCTCTCTCTCTCTCTTATTTCCCTTTGCTTATTTGTTTTGTTTCTTAAATTCCACATGAGTGAAATCACATGGTATTTGTCTTTCTTTGACCGACTTATTTCACTTAGCATTATACCCTCTAGCTCCATCTGTGTCATTGCAAAAAGCAAGATTTCATTCTTTTTCGGGGCCAAATAATATTCCATGGTGTGTACATATCACATCTTTTGTATCCATTTATCTATCAGTGGACACTGGGCTGCTTCCATATCTTGGTTATTGTAAATAATGCTGCAGTGAACATAAGGGTGCACGCATCCCTTTGAATTAATGTTTTTGGATTTGGGGGGTAAATACCCAGTAGTGTGATGACTGTATCATAAAGTAGCTCTATTTTTAATTTTCTGGGGAATCTCTGTACTGTTTTCCACAGTGGTAGCACCAGTTTACACTCCCACCAACAGTGCATGAGGGTTCCCCTTTCTCCACATCCTCGCCAACACTTGTTGTTTCTTGGGTTTTTCATTTTAGCCATTCTGACTGGTGTGAGGTGCCTTTCCTGTTTCTTGCCCCGTGCTCACTTTGCTCGCCTGCCCTGCAGACCTGCTCCTCGCACACATCCTTCCTGATGTCATCACGCTCTTCCCAGCCTCCCACGTATCTCCACCTCCTTGACTTGGCTCATGGCTCTCTGTCTGTTCAAACTTTAGCCTCCTACAGAAGTCCTCACCAGTGAAGTTCTCCCCAACCCCTCCACTTGAGATGAATCTTCCTGCTCCGTGTTATGGAGGGTGGTGATGGCTCTTCTGTGAAGGAGAACCTTTGATGTGGGGTAGGGCCCACGAGCCCGTGCTGAGACAGCGCCTGGCTTGGTGGAAAGAGCAGGCTTCTGTGGGGGGCAGCTGATTTGCTGGAGGGCGAGGGGCCTGGGCAAATTATTGAGATGGAAACAAGGTGATGTTAATTCAGAAGCTGGCTCTCTGTGGAGGGAAGCTGCAAGCCAGGATGACGTGAGAGATCTGAGTGCGACAGTGTCCTACTGCCACCTTCCTGCGTGCTTGTCCCCAACTTGCTGCTCATACTGATGGTGAACTGGGGTTGATTTTCTTCCACAATAGCCAGTGAAGGCTGTGTGGGGCTTGCACAGTACAAGGGGTTGGCCACTCATCTCTTGTTCCCCCCAGCAACATCCGCAAGGCAATGTGTGCCCAAATCTCAACACCCTGGCCCAGATATCCAAGTTTGGCTGCAACTGCTCCTTGGCTGGGCCTGGGCCGAGGAGTGGACATGCTTGTGGTGTATGTCGGTGACCACTGGCCAAAGAGTGCACATCCTAGTGGCATGACCCACACTGGAAAGGATGGACCTGGGGAAAGACCTGTACAGACCCTGGAAGGGCTGAGTGGTGTTTTGGCAGAGAATTAGGGTCTCGAATAGGGAGTGCAGGCTCCTTGTAGCCATGGCCCTTGACCTCTGGGACTCCTGCCCTAGGAGATGGGGGCAGCCCTGTAAAGTATAGGACCCTTTGTATAGGTCTGAGGGTGGAATTGCTAGACTCTAGCAGCCTAAGGTGCTAAGTTCCACAGCTGGGCAGGTGAGGCCAGTGAGCCAGGAACGTGGGCCTCCGTCTGATGCTACCTCACTTGCCCAAGGGCAGACAGTGACATTCAGGGGGTACATGTCTGCCCCTCCATGTGGCTCTCTAATAACAGGTGCCTGGGCTTTTTATACTTATTATACTTTTATACTGGCTTTTTATACTCTCACTGGCAACTAGCACTATCCTTCAAGGCCTAAGTATTCAAGGGGTACCTTTAAAAACAGCTTTTGTAAATGCTATGAAAACAACACTGGACTCGGAATAGGACACTCGGGTTCTCTTCCGGCTCTCCCACAACTCACTCTACAGGCTAGACTTATCAGCTCCCTCCTCAGGCCTTACACTTCCCCATCTGTAAAATAAGGGGGTTGGCCCGAACCATTCTCTATCTCCCATTCAGATCGGAAGGGCTGTGATTTCTGACTTCCGAAAGCTCTATTTTTCCTTATCTGACAATCTTTCTCAATCCTGGTTCTCCTTAAAATCACCTAGGAAGCTTTAAAAAAAATACCAGTGCCCAAGCCAGCCCTGCCCCTAGAGGTTCTGATTCAGTTGTTCTGGGGTGGGGCCCAGGCCAAAGCTCCCCCAGAAGATTCGGATGTGCAGCCAAGGTTGCAAACCACTGTTGGAGTTGGACGGGAGTCTCCCCCGCCCACCACCCACACACAGACGAGGAAGAATGTGTCAGGACAGATGCTTGACACAAAAGCAGAGCAGCTGTGAGCAAGGCTAGACGGCCAAGCACAGGCCGGGGGGCTCTCATGGTCATTCCCCAGGAAGACGTGGATAACTAGAGCCGATGTGCCGGCCTCGCGCTCCTCACCTCCCATCCATCTTCCCATCCTCCAGCTGAGAGCAGAGGGGGGAGGAGGAGAAGGAGCAGGCAGCTGTCTAATCTAGGGAGATTTTCTCATGGGTGGGGGGAGGCTGCCTCTTGGCTCCCGCCTCCGTCCTCCCGCACAGCTGGAGCTGGAGCAGCCGGAGTGAGAGCCAGGGCTCCAGTCCCAGCTGCTGGCGCTTGTTCTCAGGCTGCGTCCCTGACAGCTGCACACCTCCTGACGTACTGCGGGTGTGCACGTCCACGGGTGAGCGTGTACTCGCCAGCAGGAAAAACAAGACGAAGAGGTGGAATGTAGACCCAGGAGATTACCATTCTTGCTAAGCCTCAAGACGCCCCTTAAGCTTTTCCTGGCCCCCCACTCCCCCTCCAGTCTGTGCAATAGCCCCTCCTCATTGCTCCCCTAAGCCCCGGGTGCTCCCCCTCATTGAGATGTCGTGACAGAAGCAGCTTCAGAAATCACAATCGCTATCATTTATTACGAGTGGCATTGTCCTGGGACGCCTGGGTGGCTCAGGCAGTGAAGCGTCGGCTCTGGGCTCCGGTCATGATCCCAGGGTCCTGGGATCGAGTCCCGCATTGGGCTCCTAGCTCAGCGGGGAGGCTCCTTCTCCCTCTGCCTGCCGCTCCCCCTGTTTGTGCTCTCGCTCTCGCTGACAAATAAATAAATAAAATCTTCCAAAAAAAAAAGAAAGAAAGAGTGGCATTGTCCTAAGTGTCTTATGTCAATGATTCTATTTAACCCTGAAAACAACCCTATGAAGCAAGCAGTTATTATTCCTATCACACAGATGAGCAAACCAAGGAACAGAGAAGTTAATATTCACTCCACAATTGCACAGCTGCCAAGATTTAAAGTCAAAAAGTCTGAGGCCAAAATTTGAGCTCTTTGCCATGTGGCTGTTTCGCTTCCGGTTGGTAATTGATTATGGATGAAGGTCTGTTTAAATAAATGATCTCTTCCAGCTCTGATGCTCTAACAGTGGTATCGCCCACAGTGACATGCACTTTATACTTTGATTTTTTGTTGAGTTTGGGGTTCTTCTTAGACTACATAGGCTGACCTTATAAGCCACAGACTCGGAACCACATGTCATGGCCTCGGTAGAGCTCTGCTTCTAGTAGGACTGTAGGAGAAGCACCTCAAGAGGAGAATGGTCTAGGGCAGCACTGCTCGCACTGGAGCTCAAGGGTGGTGTGGAAGGTAAGGACCTGGACCCTCCCACTTGCAAAGACTTCGGCTCCCTGGAAGCCTGGGTGTGCTGACTGGGTCGTTTTCCCCACAGCAGGGTTAGTTGTGTAGTGCTCCACACGCCGTTGACCTCAGTGATGATTCATGGTGCGCATTTCCAAGATGGCAGGCCAGGACCTGAGTGCAGCTTGTGACCTGCTTCCTGCAAAGCCTTTTGTTGCGGTGTGGTTTTTTTTTTTTTTTTTGCTGAGTTTACTTATCTAGTACATGCATGACTGTGGGGAGGGAGCGATCTGCTGAGAGGGGAGTGACGATGAGAATAGCCAGGATCGTCACCTCATCAGTCCATGTTCCAAAGCAGGGAGTTATCAGATGACAAAGGGTAAACCATTCGCGGCACAATGGCACAGTGCCTCCCCAGCAAGCTCATCTTGTGCTTTTAACGAACTGAAGTCCCTCCTCCTCTTTCTTTAACCATATTTTATTCCCATCTGGTTAGTTACTGGTTGTATGGACAAGTCTTTCCATTTTCTCTTACTAGGTTTAAAATTTTCATTTACTGACACACACACAAAATTAAAGTTCTTTACCGGAGAGAGTTGAATCCTGCTTTAGGAAAGTGTTTTTCATGGTGTAAGGCGGTGCTTCTCAAACTTGAATGTACGTAAGCGTCTACTGGATGTCTTGTTAAAAATGCAGATTCTGGCTCCAAAGGTCTGAGTGGGGGTCTGGGATTTGCCATTTATTTCTTTGTTTGTTTGATAACAATATTTTATTTATTTATTTATTTATTTTTTATTATGTTCAGTTAGCCACTGTGTAGTACATCGTTAGTTTCTGATGTAGTGTTCGATGATTCATTAGTTACCATTTTTAACAAGCTTCCAGATAACGCCAGTGCTGCTGGTTCCCAGACCACGTTTTTGTTTTTCTTAGAGAAGGAGGGGAGGCAGAAGGAGAGAGAATTCTAAGCAGGATCCACGTTCAGCACGGAGCCCGATGCGGGGCTCCATCTCACGACCCTGGGATCATGACCTGAGCTGAAACCAAGAGTCAGACACTCAACTGAATCACCCAGGCTCACCACACTTTCTTTTTTTTAACTATGATATATATAAAGCACCTCTTTCTTCCAGCTTTATTGATATAAAATTGACATATGGCATTGTATAAGTTTAAGGTGTACAATGTGATGATTTGATATATGCATACGTTGCAAAATGATTGCCACAATAAGGCTAGTTAGCACCTCCATCACCTCACATAGCTACCTTTTCGTTTTATTATTGTGTGTGTGTGTGGTGAGAACTTCTAAATTCTACTCGGTTAGCAACTTTCAAGTGTACGATACAGTATTGTTCACTGTACTTACCGGGCTGCACATTCGATTCTCAGAACCTACTCATCTTATAATGAAAGTTTGTACCCTTTGACCACCTGTCACCCATTCCCCGCCCACTCCACCCCTGTTAACCATCCATCCATTGTCTGTACCTATGAGTTTGGTTTTTTTAGATTCCACATGTAGGACAAACATTTACAGTATTTGTATTTCTCTGTCTGACTTATGTCACATAGCATAATGCCCTCAAGTTTCACTGTTGTAGAAAATGTCAGGATTTCCATCTTTTTTTAATGATGGGATAATTTTCCATGATATTATCACTCTCACATTTTCTTTATCCGTTCATCTGCCGAGGGACAGTTAGGTTGTTTCGTGTCTTGGCTGTTGTAAGTAACGCTGCAGTGAGCATGGACGTGCAGACAGAGCTCCTCGAGAGAGTGATTTCATTTGCTTTGGATATATACCCAGAAATGGGATTGCTGGATCAAACCCAGACCACACTTTGAGATGCAAGATTGTGTGTATAGGAATCCCATGGGCATCTTGTTAAGATGCAGATTTTAGTATAGCAGGTCTAAGGTGAAGCCTGAGATTCCGCATTTCTAACAGGCTCTCAGATATGACCCCCCTTTGAGTAGTAAGCACGCGAAGTCCCAGGAACAGAGGGAAGATGAGGGTACCAGGGCACAGCGAGGAAGGGGCGGCTGGTGCGAGATGAGGCTAGAGAAGGGGACGGGGCCATGTGATGCAGAGCTTTGATAGCCATGGCATAGGGCTGTCGCTTCTATTTGTCAGGAAAAGCGGTTGGAGAGTTTTGAGTGGAGGAGAAAGTCTGATTTTCACTGTAAAAGAAGAATAGAGGGGGGTGAGGGAGGAAGGAGAGTAAAAATAGGAAGGAAAAGGAAAGAAGTGGCTATTGAAGTATTAGGGGAGAGGAAGGGGTGGCTGGATTTAGGACTAGCATCCGGGGTGGAGACATGTATATACAGAACTCCCCTGTTTTCACGTTCGGAACCCCTTGAGACTAGGGACTGTGTCATAACCAGTCTCTGTCCTTCCTTTTCCATTCAGCCTTCATAAAAGGTAATACCCCTGCTGTTCTATCGAAACTGACTTCCCAGAGGCCACTGGTGACCTTTGTTGAGTAAAATAATTCCATTTTCAAACTCGCTTCCCGCCCCTATTCAACATTGTACTGGAAGTCCTAACCAGTTCAATAAGATATGGAAAGGGGGCAAAAAAAAAAAAAAAAGGCATACGTATTGGAAAGAAAGAAGTAAAACTGTCTTTTGTGAACAAGGTAAACATATGTAGAAAATCCTAAGCAGTCTTCAAAAGAGCTGTTAGAACCAATAAATGAATTTAGCAAGGTCATAGGATATAAGATTAATATACAGAAATCAACTGTAGTTCTATATGCAAGCAAAAAAAAAAATCCAAAAAATAAAACTCTAAAAATTTTATTCATTGTGGTATAAAAAAACATAGGAATAAATTTATTAAAGATCTTTAAGGCCTGTACACTGAAAACTATGAAAGAGTGCTGAGAAATTAAGAAGATTCCACTAAACAGAGAAATATGCCATGTTCATGGTTTGGAAGTCTCAATATTGCTAATTAGAAAGAATAATTCCCCCTAAATGAATCTAGAGATTCAGTGAAATCCCAGTAAACATCCCAGGAGACTCTTTTGTTGAAACTGATAAACCAATCTTAAAATGTGTTCGGAATACAAATGACCTAGATTAAACAAAATGTTTTAAAAAATGTTTTTAAATTGTGGCAAAATACGCATAACAAAATTCACCATCTTAACAATTTAAGTGTGCAGCTCAGTAGTGTTAAGTATATTCGTACTGTTATATAACCAATTTCCATAACTCTCTTCATTTTGCAAGACTGAAACCCTAGGCCCATCAAACCCCAACTCCCCATCCTCCCTCTCCCCCAGCTTCTGGCGAACACTGTTCTACTTCCTGTCTCTCTGAATTGGACTTCCCTATGTACCTCATGTAAGTGGAATCACACAGTAATTGTCTTTTTGTGACTGGCTTATTTCACTTAAAGGAATGTCCTGAAGATTGCGTTAGAATCTCCTTTTTTTTTTTTTAAGATTTTATTTATTTATTTGATAGAGAGAGAGAGAGACAACCAGTGAGAGAGGGAACACAAGCGGGGGAGTGGGAGAGGAAGAAGCAGGCTCCCAGCGGAGGAGCCTGATGTCGGGCTCGATCCCAGAGCACCGGGATCACGCCCTGAGCCAAAGGCAGACGCTTAACGCCTGCGCCACCCAGGTGCCCCAGAATCTCCTTTTTTAAGGCTGAGTAATATTCCATTACATCTGTATGCCACATTTTCTTTACCCATTCATTAATCAATAGACACTTAGTTTGCTAACCTTTCGGTCATTGTGAATAATGCTGCTATGAACACGGGTGTACAAATGTCTTTTCAAGATCCTACTTTCAGTTTTTTTGAGTATGTAGCCAGAAGCCTCAGTGCTGGATCATCTCTATCTTAATTTTTTGAGGAAAAATCATTCTGTTTCCTCCATAGCATTTGCACCATTTTACATTCCCACTAACGGTATACAGGGTTTCAAGTTCTCTGCGTCCTGGCCAACGCGTCATTGTCTGTTTTGTTTTGTATTGTTTTCATTCTAGTCATCTTAGTGTGAGGTGGTATCTCATTGTGGTTTTGATTTGTCTTTCTCTGATGTTGAACATCTTTTCACGTGTTTATGGGTCATTGTATAGTTTCTTTGGAGAAATGTCTGTTCAAGTCCTTTGTCACAACCCCATTTTTTAAAAGAACACAAAAACCCTTATACTGCACAGCTTTAAGACTTACTATGAAGTTGCAGTAACACAGAGTGGTATTAGATAACAATTCACATAGAGGTGCATGGAACAGGCTTGAGAGTCCAGAAATAGGCCCTTGCTTAAAAGGTCAATTGATTTTGATAAAGGAACCAGGATCATTGAGCAGGAAAAAATGAGTCTCTGGAAGTGCTCTTAAAGTAAGTGAGTAGTCCTTTAAAAAAAAAAGATATTAACCTTGATCTTTCCTTATACCACGCACAAAAATTAATTCAAAGAGGATCACAGACCCAAATGTGAGAGCTGAAACCATAAAACATCTAGAAGGAGAGACAGAAGAAAATCTTTGTGACGTTGGGTTAAGCAAAAACTCCTTAGATGGGACACAAGGAATACAAATCACAAAAGGTACTGATTCATTGGACTTCTTCAAAATTTTAAAATTTGCTTGGCCGAAGAAAATGTGAAGGCAGACTCCAGATTGGGAGAAAATATTTGCAAACTATCTGATGTGTTCAGAATGTATAAAGAATTCTTATTACTCAATTAGAAGAAGATAAACAACCCATGTAAAAAATTGGCAAAATATTTGAACAATGACTTCAGCAAGGAAGATGTGTGAATTGCCTAGGAGTACATGAAAAATGCTCAACCTCACTGGTCATCAAATACAGATTAAGTCACAATGAGATACCATCCTATGCCCCCCAGAATAGTTTAAAAAGCCCAATCCCAAGTGTTGATGAAGATGTAGAGAAAATGGAATCTTCGTAGTTGCTGGTGGAAATGTGAAGTGGTATAGCCTCTCCGCAGAATAATTTGACTGTTTCTTTTAAAAGTAAACACATGCTTACCATGCAACCCAGCACTTCCACTCCTAGATATTTACTCAGGAGAAATGGAAATACGTGTCCTGAAGAGCTGTCAGTACGCATCCATTGCAGCATTATTCGTGATAATCCCAGGCTGGAAACGGTGCGAATGTCTGACGACTGGCGAATGGAGGAACAGAATGTCGTATATTCTTATAGTGCCTGGTTTCTCTCACCAACATTTTTACCGTTCACCCATGTCATTGCATGTGTCAGGAGTTCCTTTCTTTGTATTGCTTGGTGTTATGCATCGTATGGATACAGCACAGCCTGTCTATCTGTGCCTTTGTTGAAGAGCACGGGGGTTGCGTCCAGTTCAGCAATACTTGAATAAGGCTGCCACAAACTCTCTTTATAATTTTGGGGGGAACATTTTTTATAGTACAAGTTTCAGGGAGCATATTTTTCTTGGGCAAATATCTAGACGTGGCATTCCTTGGTCGTAAGATAGATATTTAACTATAAGAATCTGTCACAGAGTGCTCCAAAGCAGTGGTACCATTGAACCTCCCCCTCCCCCATGAGCAGTGTGTGTGTGAGCCCCTTCCCCCACATTCCCACCAGCATTCGGTGTGGTCGGTCATTTTGAATATAGCCATTCTAGAGAGCTTAAGGTGTCCTCTCATTGGAGTTTTAATAGGCATTTCCCTGATAACTAACAGCGTTGAACGCTCTTTCATCCGCTTAGTGGGCATTCATGTGTCTTCTTTTGCAAAATGGCTGTTCAAGTCTTTTGCTCGTTGTTTTATTGGATCATTTGTCTTTGTGGCTTTCACTGGTTGGATGGCCTTGTTGGTTTTTAAATTTTAAAATTTCTCCTTTTAGTCCCCTCCTTTCCAACTTACTACAGCTGGGCTGGTTCAGGCCCTTCCCAAGGCTCCACTAAACCGTTACAGGAGAGTTGTGACTAGTGTTTCTGACACGGGTTCTGCCCCCCTCTCTATTATGTCTTTGATGGAAGGAGGGAAAATCCCTATAAAACAGTCCATGTCGCACCTCCGTTCCCATAACCTATAGGAAAAGATCAGGCACCTTAGAATGATGATAAGGCCCTTAGGATGCGTCCAGGCTGACTTCTCAGGCCACCCCTCCCTGCCAGTCTCCTAATTTGCAGACTAGTAGAGCTAATCACTTGTAATGGCTGCCACGCAGCTTCTCCTTGCTGGGCCTTTGCTCGTGCTGTCCCCTTAACTAGAATCCCCTCCCCACTTCTTCTCGCACCTGCTCTTTTCTCCTAAGAGCCAGGTCCAACGGCAGCTCTCCTGGGAAGCCTCCTGTAAACCCCGGACTGAGGTCCCTCCTCTGCGCTCCCATAGCAACAGGGAGCGCATCCAGCGGGGTGGCGCCCAGGCTGTGTGGACACCCGCAGCTTCTGCCACCCCTCTTCTCTGTTCCTCAGTGATTGGGAGGCTGTTCTTGTTATCTCTGAACTCACAACCCCAACCCGTGACAGAAGCTCAGCAAATGCCTGCTGATGGGGGGAAATCAACGGCAATTCATTTATTTCCTAGACAGTGATATCAGGAAAAAGATACACTTTTAACTAAAAAAAGAAAGAGAAAGAAGTGTGTGTATGGAGGCGTAGGCTGGAAGGAGGGGGATCTGAATGGCAGACACCCTCGCTGCTGAGAAGGGCAGAGATGCTGTGCCCACCCTAGGACTGGTGCCGCCTGCCTCACGCTGGAGGGGCTGAAGGTGGCCTGTTCACCTCTGAAAGGAACCTCAGACACTCCACCCCAGGCTGAAGGGTGGCTTGTCAGCCCCAGAGGCCAGGAGGCATCGCATGGGGCGAGGCAGAGGCTTAGAGGGTAAGCCGTAGGTCTGCAGAAAGTTCTGCTTTCCTCCCTTTCCTCTCATCCCTGTGGGCCTTTGTTACTGCCTGCCCCAGCTGTGGGGCCAGGCCTTCCCCTGGGGGCCTGTTCCAGGAGGAACGTAGCTGCCCTGCCGGCTTCAGCGGCTCATTGACTTGGAGTGGGAAGAGGAGCCGCCAAGGCTTTCAGGCCGGAGTGAAGCTTATGGGGTCCCTCCCCTAGGTTCTCGGTTCTTCTCTTCAGCAACTCATCCCGTGGGCTTTGTGTGTCTGCCCGAGGTCCTCCAGGGGTGGGAAGCCCCACCTTCTAGCATGTCCCTTCCACCTGGGGGCGGCCCTGACTAGGAAGGACCCTCCATTTGGAACTCCAGGTGCTTCTCCTGGACTCATCCCCCCCCCCCACCGCAGTGCACCCTGGGTCTTCCCAACCACACGCTCCCAGGTATGGGAGGCCAGCTCTCCTGTTCCCCAAGTCTTTTCTTGTCCAGGCCAAAGGTCTTCCAGTCCCACAGATTTCCTCCATGTGACATGATTGCAGGTTCCCTCAGCAACCGCCCTGCGGTTACCATGCCATCTGCAAGCGTTCCTTGGTGTCCAGGGGATCAGGGTCAGACACTGTCCTCACCCTCCCAAGTCCAGCCATCTCACCGAATCAGCTTTTTTCTGCTTTGGTTTGGTTTTGTTTCCCTTCAGTTGGCCCCGCTCTTGGCAAATAGACACAGGCTATGAGCGTGCTCAGCTGCAGCAGCAGCAGAAAGGGCCACGTCCCACTCAGCTCTGTCGCCCCCGGGGCACCCACGATAGTCCTTGGGAATGGGTGGGGGCTAAGGAAATGTTTGTGGAAGTGCACTGAACTGAGAGAACTGGATGGAAGCTCAGAAGAGACTATCATCACACAGACTATAGTCTATGCAATTGACCAGGTGGGTTTTTTGTCAGGCCCCAGCTCTTGTCACCAACACGGTCACTCCCGAGGTGGAGGAAGGAAGGCAGAGAAGGTCCCTTCAGCTGAGGCACGTCTGTGGAGTGCCCGCTATGGGCCACTTCCTATGAATAGCTTTTCACCATGCTTTCCTGAAGGACAGCTCAGGACCTGCATCTTGCCTTCTTTTTTATTTTTTTTTAAGATTGATTTATTTATTTGAGAGAGAGAGAGCGAGCACACATGGGGGGAGGAGCAGAGCAAGAGAGAGAATCCCACCCAGACTCCACACTGAAGTGAGGAGCTCAACTCAGGGATGGATCTCACGACCCTGAGATCACAACCTGAGTTGAAACCAAGAGTCAGATGCTCAACCGGCCGCACCACCAGGTACCGCACACCTTGCCTTCTTTATCTCCTTCTCGAAACATCTCTCAGGAAAAAAAAAAAAGTTTAAGTAAATCGGTTTGGAGAACCCATTCTTGGATTTGGGATTCACGCGTATATTGATAGCCCCTCAGAAAGGCAAGGGGTCGGCATCTGCCTCCCTAAGAGGACGAATCCTTTCCCAAGAGATCTGTGGCTTGTCTGACACAGTCCGCAAAACCACCAGTCCAGCACCCCCTGCTCTGGGCTCCAGACCTTGACTTTCTCTTCAAAATAAACTGCCAGGAAGACTAGCAATCCATGGCAGGCCCTCACAACTCGTGGAGGGGAGGAAAGCCTGGCTGTCCCAGTACACGTCCTGAGTCTGAGGTCAGCCACGGGGACTGGGCTTCTGGCATTTACCATCAATCTCCCTGGAGACCTCAGGCCTGGCTGTCCAGAAGGCCCCACATGGCAGTCCCCGGATACTGATTAAGGGCACTTGGGTTTCTGGAAGCACTCCAGATCTGAAGAAGGAAAAAAACAAAAAACAAAAAACAAAAAACATCTCAATGCCAGGAGGAAAACTTCAGAGTCAAAATACTCCTTTATCCACTTACTTTTTAGCCTTTTAAGTTTTGTGGCAAACATGACCTCCTATTTCTGCAAGAGTAACAAAACCTCAAATGCTAAAGGTCCTTGCTCTGAACATCTTTCTTTTCTTTTCTTCTTTTCTTTTTCTTTTTTCTTTTTTCTTTTTTTCTTTTTTTCTTCTAGCTTTATGGGGCACTGGGGAAAGTTACTGGGTTTGTATACAGTAGGGCACTGGAGGAAAATCTCTCCAGAAGCCTCACTAAAATGTAACACGGTTGTAAGACAAAAAGCCCATGTGATTTCACGCAGGCCTTCGATGCTAAGGTTTGATTCCAATCCATTCCCTCACCAGAAAGGGATCTTCCTCAGTTTCACAGATCTGGGTAAGTGGGGGACCCCGGGGTCTGCACCGACCAGAATCACTCGGCAGAGAAAAATGCCCTTTGTGACATTCAGGTTACATTTGTCTGGGGTTCCCACACATGTCCCTGGAATCTGGAAGATTAACAGTGAAAATGACCTATTTTAACAGGTGCACACTTGTATGTAAGTGGAATTTAGCCGAGCGTGGAATTATTTTAACATGGAAATAAGTTGTGGACATTCAGAACATCCCTTTTTTGACCACACAGGAATCAGACACATGGTCAACATTTGAGAGTTTCTCAGGACTGGAAACGGATGTATTGCTTGGATTTTTCCAGAGGAAGCTGTGATATCACAGGGAAATAAACACTAATGTCTACAAAACATGACCGTTCGGACTCAAATTCCTTCTTTAAAGCATGTCCGTTTCCTCAGAGGAGCAGAGAGCAAAAGTTGAAGTTATTAAAACTGTTTAGGGAAGATCATTTCAATGATACCAAACAGTAACAGGTGACAGAGATACACATTTGTCAGCACCGTGCTTTTAAAAGGTGTGGTGGTCAGAGAAAAAAAAGCCCTTTGTGGGTCCAAAGACCATGGTTTCACACTTGTGAGATGCCTGACCTAAGGCAAGACACCGGGCTGCCCTGTGCCTTGACTCTTTGTCCTGTAGAATGGGGGTGGGGAGACTGCCTGCAGCCCCGCTCACGGGTCTTCGGACAGAACAAATGAGCTGACGAACGCAAGGGTGCTCTGTGCGTGTCAGGCACCGTCCACGCGGGTGAGGGCTGTCGTGGCCGCTGGGTCTGTCGCAGCCGCTGGGTCTGTCGCAGCTGTGAACGTGACTTGAAGCTGCAGCGGAAGGAGACAGAGCCGCACAGAAGAAAGCCTGGAGTTCCAGCGGGGTCTCCAGGAGACAATAATTTTTTTTTCAGGGTGACAGCTGTTCTTTTCTGCGACTTGACTTTCCCAAGAATCTGTTCAGGGAATTAGAGTATGGGAACCATCAGAGTAATCACGGCGTGGGTGGAGGCACATTTCCTTAATGGGTAAAAAAGTGAAACCTGCCTTTTCAAGAGAGCTGGATGATACCTTTCAAAAGGAGCTTAAAGCGCCCTAAAGGCATGATTTCAACGTCCCCACCTTGCAGAGGAGGAGAATGGACCCGTGCCCCATCTCCCGCACAGGGCTGTGTGTATGGGCGTGTTCAGGTGTGTTTGCACACACACATATATATGCACACACCCATATACACATTTTCTAGGAGCAGGGAAATGTGGTGACCATGTGTCCAGGTTTTCTTTGTCTCTTCTGGTCTCTCTCTCCCTCTCACACGCACACACGCACACGCACACTCCCACACCCCATCTGAGGCTTTGGATAAGGTGGTATCATTCAGAGAGAGCGCTAAGTGTACATATGGAAAGTGGGTATTTGAAGATAGGCTTTAGAAAGGAGTGAGCCATGTTCGAGCAGGGATAATACTTCTGTTTATTTAATGCCTACTGTGTGCTAGGCATAGGAAAAACCAGGTCATCGTGGAACCTTTACAGCAACCCTGGGAGGGAGGTATGTCTCCGTGTGCAAATGAGAAAGCAGAGACTCAGAGAGGCCCCCTGACGTGTCCGAGGTCACACAGCCAGCAAGTGGCGACATTGGTAAAGGGCTCTGTTCTGTCTCCTGCAGAATCTGGCCGCTCCCTGGCTGGCCCTGGGTGACAGAGGGAACGGGGGCCAGTGCATGAGTCAGGGATCCCCAGCTGTTCACAAAGAACGAGAAACTGGTTTCTGAGCCCTTATGCCTTTTTGGTTTGTGCTGAGTATGTGCAGTTTTCGTGGGTCTTCTGAATCGGTCGTCTCTCCAAGTCTGTGTTCTGGTTCTCAGGACGACTCAGCCTCCAGTGCCGCACCAGCAACTCGCCAGCCCCTCCGCCTTGTCCCCGCCCTGGCGTGCCAGGTTCCCAGGCTGTGTGCAGGGCCCACAGCAGGGGAATGGCAAAAGGGGCCTCGCTCAGGGGTGAAGCCTGTCGGTCAGGCCCTCAGTCCCTGCAGCAGGGGGCTCCCGGGGTCCTGGCTCTGGACCCCTGGGGGACACAGGGCCTGCCTAGGCAGAGCGGGCTGCTGAGAGGTCCTCCCGCGGCCTTGTTTACTGTTGCCGAGACTCCCGGGCCTGGCCCTGTCAGCGCAGGCCTGCCCGCAGCCCTGGGAAGTGACGGGGAGGGGGTGGTTTCGGTCGCTGATGAAAGCCACAAAACCAGAACCCAGCACACATGAAAAGGAGGAGAGAAGAAGAGGCACGGGCCCACTGCGGGTGGCAGGCCTGATGGGGCTTGTCCCTCCCTTGCGGAGATGGAGACAAAGAGGGCGTCAGCCCCCAGAATGAGTGAGTGCACCCCTGCAGGGCTGCTCGGAGCAGAGCTCCCAGGCCAGAATCTGTCTGCAAGAAGCATGCCTTTGGCTGTGGGTTCCCAGCCATGTCCCCTGGCAGAGCGGGCTGTTCGCGTCAGCATTCGGGAGTCCCGGGCGCAGAGGAACCGTGAACACTGTGAGCTGAGAGGGAGCTCCATCAATTCCTGTCTAGACTGCAGTTTTGGAATCCAGGCTCCCAAGATGAAAGGGTACATTATGAAGACAGTGCATACAGCGACGATGCCAACAAGACCCACATTCACCTCAAACTATTTACACCTTTCGGCCTCCCTCAGCTCATTGCCTGGCCCACGGCAGGCCACTTCCAAGGTCTGACAGAGCCACTTAATACACCATCCCCGCATGTAGCCCATCACATTTATTTCCACTTTTGCGGGGTCCCGCACCTCACGCTGATTCACCCCCTCCCAACTCCCCTCAAAATTTTCCCTCTTGACTTGGGACCTTAACGACACCAGGAATGCCAAGTAAGGGGCGGTGTTCGTCATAGGCAGGCAGTGAAACCTGGCTGGGGTGAGAGGGTCACCACGTGTCTATTACTAATTCCGTCTCCACCACACCCTTGGTCCCATGCCCGGCACCTTTGTGCGGCGATTACTCAAGGATGTGGGAAGCCACCCGAGAAAGCCTCGGGTTCTCAGAATGGCCAGGCCAGGCTCCTTGGCAACCAGGGCTCACCATCTGCCCAGTCACCCAGGCAGAGCACAGAGGTCAGAGAACTGCCAGGGCAGCCGGTTCCGGCGTTGAAAACCAGCTGTGGGGTTTCAGTCAATCCCGGGGATCAGGTTCTGTTTCTCACCTGGTCTGGTCCAGCAGTCCCCACTGTCCATGGGGTCCCTCGCTGCTTACGGCCTGACAGCAAGAGGCTGGCTCAAGTCACTTTATCTTTTGAGGACCCCCCCCATCTTTATGAATGAAGATTGGACTGGAAGGATCTTTTAAGATCCCTTCCAGCACAGCCTGCTGGAAAAATAGGTTGTGTGGACTCTGAAATCAGAAACGGGCATGTGCATATCCTGCTCTGCTGTGGGACCACAGACAGGCTCCTCACCTCGCCCACCCTCCACTCCCCACGTGTAGACTAGAGATGAATGACGCCTATGGGCGCATAGGTGTCGCTATTCCTGGCCTGCAGCGGTGCTCACAGCCGCTAACATTCACCGTCTGCTTCCTGAGAGCCAGGCTCTTCTCTTAGTGGTCGGACACACTGACTCAGCTACTGTGGAAGCGAACCTCTGCAGACACAAGCCTGAGGGGCTTGCTTCTTCCCCAAGGCCACGCAGTTACCAGGTACAATGTCTAGGATTCGAACCCAACAGTCAGACCCTAGCTATTACTCTCTCTCCAAGAGGAACCTCGTAAATGTCAGTTTCTTTTCCTTTTCCTTCCCTCCTTTAGCTCTATACATTCTTCAATTTGTGTCCAAAAGTAACGTCCACCTAATCTTCATGTTTTCCCTAGTAACCTCATCCCACACATTCGCCTATGGCTCCTGCTGTTCCCCCCAACCCTCTTTACTTCCGCATCTAGTAGTGTTTCTCTGAGCGGGAACAGCTTGTGCAAATGTCCTGAGGCAGGAGAGAGCCAGGAGGGAAGACTAAGAGAAGGAAGAGGCCAGTGGCTGCCTTAGGGGTGGTCAAGCTTCCTAAGCTGATGGGGCCCAGATACTCTGAGCTTTGAGGACCACATGAAGGAGGTTTTTGGGGTTTTTTTTGTTTTTTGGTCTGTTTTTGTTGTTGTTGTTTGTTTGTTTTTTTTTGTTTGTTTGTTTTTTTGTATGCTGTGAGAAATGAGAAACTTTTGAAGCATTTAAAACCAAGGAGTGACATGATCCAGGCTATTTTTTTGAAATGTAATTTTCATCTTGCCAGAAATCTACCCAAGAGCCATCAGTGCCTTCCTATGCCTCTGAGCCCAAGTTTCTCTGCCTCCCATTCCAGATCTCTGCTGAGCATCCAGTGGGGCATGTGTCTGGGTTGGGGTGAGGTGAGGGACTTCCTGGATGGGTGGGAGGTCAAGGTGGTCTGTAAAACCCTTCCATCTGGGCAAGCGCATGGGGCTAAGTCCATCTCAGGCTTCTTTCTCCTCTGGTGCTCAGCCCCTCACCTGTTCTCACCCTCAGGTGGTCGTCCTCCTCCTCCCACAAACCTCCGAACGTTCTTTCCAGCTAAACTTGGAAAGTGTTTTCAACCCATCCTGATGAATTCTGGCCTTCACATCTTCAGAGATCTCTATATTCAACCATCCAGTGCTAACAAAGATGTTTCCTGAACACCTGCTAAGTGCTGGGCACGGTGCTAGACTCTAGAAGGACACATAGTCCTGACTTGAAGACGTGCGCGGTCTGGTGTGTGTGTGTGGGGGGGGGTTAAACTGAGTCAGCAGCTAACACTTCAGAGAGAGGAGGATGCACAGTGGGTGGGAGCTGGCCTTCCACCTGGCAGAGAGATGCAGATCAGCACGGCTGGTCATGCTGGTGTGGGGTGGGGGCATTCGACTGGGCCTCGCAGGCACATCTGGACACTCACACATGAGAGGAAGGACCCTGCAGATGGCGGGAACAGCAGGGCAAAGGCAGGAGGCAGGGCAAGCACTGGTAAGGTGCAGGGAGCTGTGTGAGCATGGAGGGCTCCTGCGAGGAGCCTAAGGGCACTGGGCAGAGTCCTGGAGGGGACGGCACCACTCCTGCTTCAGGCAGAGCTCTCCCGTGGCCTCTAAGCTTCTAAGCCCCTACAAGACAGGGCCTAGCCACCCCTCCTCTTATAAACAGGATCAGCACCTGGAACTGTGATCTGAACAGCACAGATGTTCAGAGATGATGAGAGACTCTCATGGGCTCTGCCTCGTGGGCCCTGTGGGAGGAGAAAGGACATGGGCCAAGAGGTGGTGGCTGGGCCCTTACCTGTTCATCCTCTCTGCCTTGGCCCAGGCCATTCCCACCATCTGTGGTTCTTCACATCCATTCTTCCAAATTCCCACGGTCCAGTTCCAGGGGCTACCCTGCCCTACACCTTCTCAGAATCCCCACCTGGAAGGCACCGCCTCCTCTTTGGAACTTTGGAATTTCTTCAGCACTGTCCCTGCCTCTTCTGCACCCCTGAACACCCCCCCAACACCACACACACACACACACACGCACACACACATGCACACACACACACTGTTGTCCATGTATGGCCATTCCTGTCCTTGGGAGCGACAGGTGCTTGAGGCATCCCTGGTGCCTCTTCCCTCCTGACATCCTCCAAGACCCGAACACCACAATCATCATGAATCACTGGCACAAGACACGTGTGCTGCTGAGATAGTGGCTTTAACAAGAGGCCTGACCCCTCCCTGAGCCCCAGGAGCCGCATGCCAGGGGGTGGGGGTGGGGTGGTGCAGCCCTGGGTGGGGCCTGGGACAGCCTCTGGCGTTACCTGGAGCTGCACTCATCTGACTCAGGGCCTACTTGGCAGCCGCCTCCTCTGCCCTCAAGAAATGTCTGTGACTTGATGGCTGAGGGCTGATAAGGGGGGCCGGGGGAGGCTCTGGTCACCTGACTCCTGCCACAATCAAACCTGCAATCTCTCCTCTGAGTCACTCAGGGAGGCACCCCTTCTGCCTTGTGTTTTTTTTTTTTTTTTTAACCTCTCCCCACGTGCAGTAAAAGCAGCAGGAGCCAAAATACATAGAAGCCAGGGAGCTGGGAGAACTCAATGGGGCCGTGGGCACGGGGCAAGCGCTTTCTCTATGGGATTTTGGGATATTTGCTTTTTTTCTCTTTGGAGCAGAATCTCCTCACTCCCAATGGGGTGACATGAGTCATATAAACCCATCTCTTTCTGCTGACTTACAAGCACCTCAGCTCCTTCTTTCCTTCCGTCTTGAAATCAGGGCACGTTATCACGGCTTTACAAGACATTTATTGCCCATCTCTGTGCCCAGTGGGGTTTTAGGGTTTACAGAAGAATTACAGCCCCGACCCGCGCACGGCTCCAGGCACATCAAGGTGCTCAGTGCTTGGAACGGGCTGGCAGCCGCCCTGCAAGGCTGCCCGCCGTGTCTTCCTGTACTCTGCCCACCCATGCCCACCGCCCACCAGGGTTCTGCTCACGCTATTCCCTCCACCTGGCTTCCCCTTCCAGCCCATTTGCTTATGCATCTCTGCTTACCTTTTAAGTCCTAGCCCTAGGTTGGCAGTTCCCAGGACACTGTAACTGCTTCCCCCAGCTAGAATCCCTGCCCCCCCCCACCCCGTGCCTCGCTCTCATCACTGACCTCTGTGCCCCGCCCCTCTTAAGGTACAGGTGGCTTTAGCCAGTGGGGGCGGCTGTCGCCAGGGCTCTCTCCCACACAGAGGATGTGTCAGTGCTGTGCACACAGAGACAAATACCCAGAGGCCAAGGGCCCAGGGTCCTGGTCTAGACGGAAACTGGAGAAGCTTGGGTGACCTTGGGCCCAGGGTCTTCCTCCTCAGCCTCTCTGCAGAATGAAGAGCTTGCCCAGAGCGGGGCTCCCGGTCCCCAACTCCTGGGGCACCTGTCCAAAACACAGACTGCTGGGTTTCTTCCCCAGACTGGTGAAATTGGACTCCCAGAGGGTGTAGCAGAGAATCTGTATTTTTAGAAAGCTTCCCAGGCAGCTCGTACACAGCTCGTCTCGTGCCTGTCTCAGGACTAGGGTTGGAACCACTTGCCCCAGAGGATTGCTGACACGCGACAATCCTGTGTTTTCTTGAATGATTAATTTTTCTCTTCGTTTCGTGTTCCTTGGATTAAACTACAGCAAAACCACCACCAGGAGAACAGTCTGGTGCTTGAATGGGAAAGCTCTGGGTCATGACTGTGCTTTCATGTCTCTCAAAGGGCTGCTGATTTTTGTAGAAATTCCAGGTGTTTGAAAACACGTGACTCCCAGCAACCCCTCTGTCTGTGTCGGCTCAGGCTGCCATAACAGACTGGCTGGCTTCCTCCCTGTCGTGCATTTATTTCTCACAGCTCTGGAGACTGGGGCGTCTGAGATCCAGGTCCCTGAAGATTCAGCTCCTGTTGAGGACCCTCTTCCTGGCCTGCAGATGGCCACCTTCTGGCCGTGTTCTCACATGGCGGAGACAGAGCACCCTCGTGTCTCTTCCTCTTATAAAGGCACCAGCCCAATCAGAGTAGGGACCCACCCTGTTGACCTCATTTAAACTTGATCACCTCTTGGGGCACCTGGGTGGCTCAGTCTGTTAAGCGTCTGCCTTCAGCTCAGGTCATGATCTCAGGGTCCTGGGATCCAGCCCTCCTCCCATCAGGCTCCCTGCTCAGTGGGGAGCTTGCTTCTCCCTCTCCCTCTGGTCCTCACCCCTGCTTGTGCTCTCTACCAAATAAATAAATAAAATCTTAAAAAAATATATATAAACGTTATCACCTCCTCACAGGCCCTTATCTCCACACATAGTCACATCGGGGGTTAGGGCTTTAACAGACGAATTGGGGCAGGGAAAGGGCACAAGCATCGTGTCCATGATACCATCTCTGGCTGATGCTTTACAGACAGCTGAGCTGACCGACAAGGCGAATTAGTACTAGATAAATTCTAGTGCCAATCTTGCCCAAAGAGTTCTCAAGAAATGGCTGCCACTGCCTCCATTTTATGGGTAATTCAGCACTAACAATTTAGAAAGGCCACGGTTGCTTCCTCCCTTGTGGTGGTGTGGGTTCCACTTGATATCAGTGTGCCCCCCCTTCTAGAATTCTGCTGGACACGTGTCAGGGTGGTTCCAGCCGTCTGAACACCCCTTGAACCACCCACTTCTCAAGCAGGATTGCCAACATGTCTACCAGTTCTTTGAACACCTTCATGTCCTCTTAATGGCAATGTCTTTTCAACCTCAGGCAGCTCACGTGGGTTTCTGCTGCTTGCAATTCGGAATTTTGATGGATACGTATATCACACAAGGAATGATTAAGGAATTGTGTGTGTTTGATCTGAAGCAGGGAGGCCTCAGGAGTTGCTGTTTATCTACAGATATCTGAAGGACTGTCATATCGAAGAGAAACAGACTGCTTCTGTGTGGCTCCAGAAAGCAAAACGCGACCCATGAAGAAAGCTTCATGGGGAGAAATATTTCCGCTCAATCCAAGGCAGGACCTTCTGAGCTAGTTCTCAGAAAGTTGAGGCCAAGGGACAAAGTGGGCTTGCTCCCCATCACAGTTGGGGTTTGTGGAGGCTGGACCTTTTTGTCAGGGATGCCATTTAGAAAGGATCTATCTACTAGTTAAGTTGCCCCTGCTTCTAAGATAGTCTCCATTTTTAATTGCATTTCAGTCCAATCCAGGTGCCATTTTAGTAATCACTCTGCCATAGGAGGAAAGGGAAGGTAAGGAAAAGACAGGAAGAGAACCATCCAGCCTCATGCTTATTAAATTTGTATAATCTCAATTTTCATGATGATAAGAAGAAAAAGTAAACCATGTGCAACGACAAAAACGTGGTTACTATAGAAAAGTCTGAAGTAGAAAAGATATATCCCCTATCTCCCACCACACATTTTGGGTGTCTATTTCTACTCCTGTTTTATCAAGATATACATAATTGAATATATTGAAATACGTTCACATGGCCCACAATATTGAAGTACGTTCACATGGCACAGAATACTGAAGTACGTTCACATGGCTCACAATACTGAAGTACGTTCACATGGCTCACAATACTGAAGTACGTTCACATGGCACACAATACTGAAGTACGTTCACATGGCACACAATACTGAAGTACGTTCACATGGCACACAATATTGAAATATATTCACACGCCACACAATTCGTCCATTTCAAATGTACAACTGAATGGTTTTTAGCATATTCTCAGAGTTGTGCAACCACCACCACAATCCAATTTACAATGTTTTCCAACCCTACCCCCCAAACCCTCTACCCTTTAGCTGTGAACCCATTATTTCCTCCACTTCCTCATACTCCCTCAGCTCAGGGAAACCACTAATCTATTTTCTATCTCTATAAATTTGTTTATTCTGGAATTTTCTGTAAATAGAATATTATATAAACATAACACGTGGCCTTTTGCGATCAGCTTTTTTCACTTAGCTTAATGTTTTCATGGTTCATCCATGTTGTAACACGTGTCATTACTTTAATCATCTCTATTGCTGAAAAATAGTCCAGTGTATGAGAATGCCACATTTTCTATCCAGACTTCAGCTGGTGGATATTTGGGTTGTTTCCCCTTTTTGCCTATGATGTATAAGGCTACATGGATATTTACATACACATTTTTGTATGGGCATATGTTTTCATTTCTCTTGGGTACATACCTAGAAATAGAATTTTTTAGGTCCTATGGTAGCTATATTTAAACCTCTCGAGGAATTTCCAGACTGTTTTCCAACATAGTTGTACCATTTACATTCTACCAGCAGTGGATGAGAATTCCAACTTCTCCACAACCTCACCAACACTTACTATTATCAGTCCTTTTTATTCTAGCCATCCTAGGGGCTATAAAGACGCATCTCATGGGGTGCCTGGCTGGCTCAGTCGGTAGGACATGCGACTCTTGACCTTGAGGTTGTAGGTTCGTGGCCCATGTTGAGTGGAGCGGTTAGTTACAAATCTTTTTTTTTAAAAGCATCTTGTGATTTTTATTTGCGTTTCCTGATGGCTAATTTTTTACCTTTTCATGTGCTTATTGGCCATTGTGTATAGTTTTGGAGAAATACGCAGATCTTTTACCCAATTCTCAATTATGTTATTTACCTTCTTATTATTGCGCTTTAAGAATTCTTTATATATTCTAGATATACATCCCATATCAGATATATGAATTGCAAAATTTTCCTCCCATTCTTTTGGTTGTCTTTTTACCTTTTTGATGGTGTCCTTTGAAGTACAAAATATTTTTAATGTTGATGGAGTCCAACTTAATCTATTTTTTTCTTTTGCTGCCGATGCTTTTGGTGTCATATCTAAGAAACCATTGCCTAATCCAAGCTCATGAAGATTTACCCCTATATTTTCTTCTCAGAGTTTTATAGTTTTCACTTTACATTCAAGTCTGTGATCCATTTGGAGTTAATTTTTGTATATGGTATGAGAAATGGGTTCAATTTTCCCACTTACATGTGGATATCCAGTTGTTGAAAATATTATTCTTTTCTCATTGAATTGTTTTGGCACCTGTGTCCAAAGTCAATTGACCATAAATGTGAGGGTTTACTTCTGGACTCTCAATTCTATTCCTTTGATCCATAAGTCTGTCCTTATACCAGTACCACACTGTCTTGGTAGCTGTAGTTTTGTGGTAATCTTTGAAATCAGGAAATGTGAGTCCTCTAATATCTTTCTTTTTCAAGATTGTCTTGACTGCTCTGTCCCTCAAATTTCCATATGAATTTTAGGATCAGCTTATCAATTTCTGCAAAGAATCCAGCTTGGATTTTGAGGGAGTGCATTGAATCAGATCGTTTGGGGGCATATTGTTGTCTCAACAGTAGTAAGTCTTCTGATCTGTGAACATGGGATATCTTTCCATTCATTTACTCTTAAGGTCTTTCAACAATTTTTTTTTATAATTTTCAGAATATAAGTTTAGGATTTCTTTTATTAAATCTATTCCTACATATACTATTATTATTATTTTGATGATATTATAATTAAAATGTATTTTAAATTTCATTTCACTGAACTCACTTTTTCTAATAGCTTTTTAGTGATTTCTTAAAATTTTTCCTATGCCAAATCATGTCATCTTCAAATATCTCCAATCTCAGTGCCTTTTATTTTGTTTTCTTGCCTAATTGCCCTGACTAGAACCTCTAATATAATGCCGAGTAGAAGTGGCAAGAGTGGATATCCTTGTCTTCTTCCTGATCTTAGAGGAAAATGATCATTCTTTTACCATTAAGTATAATGTTAGCTGTGAGTTTGTTTTTTTATTTGTTTGTGTGTTTGTTTCATTTTATAGATACCTTTTATGAAATTTGAATTTTATGAAATTTATGAAATAGAAGCCCCCTTCTATTCCTGGGTTTGTTAGGTGTTTGACCATTAATGGTGGGGTGTTAGATTTTGTTGAATGTTTTTTCTGCACCTACTGAGGTGGTTATGTAATTTTTAAAATCTGTTTATGTGGTCCATTACATTAAATGTTTTTTGGACTCTAAATCAACCTTGCATTCCTGGGGTAAGGTAAGTCCCACTTAGTCACGGCATGCAATACTTTTTATAGTTGCTAGATTTGATCTGCTAGTATTTTATTGAGGATTTCTATGTCATAAGAGATACTGGTCTGTAGTTTTCTTTTCTTGCAATTTCTTCATCTCGGTTTGTATCAGAATAGTCCTGACCTCACAAAATTAGTTGGGAAGTTTTCCCTCCTTGTGTTTTCTAGGGCTGCCATAACGAATTACCATAAACTAATCATTTAAAACAACATAGAGTTATTCGTTCACAGTTCCGGAGACCAGAAGTCTGAAATCAAAATGTCAACAGGGTTGTTTCCTTCTAGATGCTCTCAGAGAAAACCCATCTCATGTCCTTCTCATAGCTTCTGACAATTCTTGGTGTTTTCTTGGCTTATAGAAGTATCATTCCAACCTCAGCCTCCGTCTTTAAATGGCCTTCCCCTCCATGCATCTCTGTGTCTTCTTTTTTCCCCTTCTTTTATAAGAATTTTGTAAGAACTACTCTAAATCCAGGATGATCTCATCTCAAGATCTTTAACATAATTGTATCTGCAAAGACCCTATTTCCAAACAAAGTCACAGCTACCATACTTTATGGGGCCACTGTTCACCTGTCCCACTGACTACCAATCCTTGCAAGGTCATGTACTCACTCATCTGCTCACTCCTTCAACTGTTACACCAAAGATCACAGGAGGAAATGGGGATATTGTGATAAATTGGCTGGAGTCCTTCCCCTAAAGAGCAGAACTATCTAGCAGGGTATTCCAGAGCACAAAGAACCAAAATATAAAGAAGGGGATGGTAAGAGCCATATGATTTGGACGCAGAAGGACTAGTGGGAGCAACCCAGAGAAGGGATGAGCTTTCAAAGCAGGCGCAGAGTCAGCAAAGGCAGGTGCTAAAAAGCAAGGGCCAGTCAGGGCTTGCTGCAATTGAGTTTGATAGGAATACAGGGGGTATGGATGGGAAGAATGGGCAACAAAGCCAAAGAAGCAGCCACCCGGAGAACTCAGATTCCAACCAGCATAATTCATCTTACTGGGGCTTTTGGCTGTATGTGGAACCCTATATCCATACCTGTAGTGGCCCCAAAACTAGCCTGAAGATCTATGACTCCAGTAGGGATCATCCTGAGCTGATCCTACAACTAGATTATGTGAGCTGACCGTGAATTTCATCCACTTTCTGGGGGGAGGCCTCTGTGGATGATGCCCTAGAGCCCGTCTAGCTCCCTAATCCAGGTTCACGCTAAAGCCAATTCTGAAAATCTCACTTCCCCACCTGACATGAAAGTCCCGATTTTCAGGTTTCATTTCTTTCATACAAATTTGCCTATGACAGAATCTTATCACAACAAAGAGACCTGGACTGCTCCCTGGAGCTCAGTGAATGCGGACGGGAGCATTGTCTCACTTCTAGAAGTCTCAGTGGTCGCAGTTTTGATGAGGACGTACAGTTGCTCCAGAACCCCGTGGGGTCAGGATCCTGTAAGGAGTGGGAGTGGTGGTGGAGGGGATGCAAGATGTGGAGAGTGGAGTGTGGAAAAAAGCATCACCCCAGCGTGTGAAAGATTGAGATTCGAGTGAAAGCGGTGTCACTTCAGCCCACTGGACCTCATCCACGGCCTCTCCCCTCTGCAGAGCCAAGGCGGGGGGGCAAAGAGGAAAACAGATTAATATCATAAAAGCTTCTGGGTCTTCAGCCAAGGAACAGCAAGTCCCAAACAAATGGACACGGGGTTGTTTGAAGGGAAGCATGTCGCAGAAGCGAACAATAAACAGCCGCGTCGAGCCAGCCACGCCACTTCTGCCACGGAAGAACAAGCTCAGGAGCCGATCTCCTGGGAGGAGCCCCCTTCGGTGGAACATTCAGACACACAGGAAGAACACACACTGGTGGGGCCTTCCTCTTGCAGCACCATCTGGGTGAAAAAGAGGTCAGCGTGTGCAGATCGGAAGCAGGAGGTTATGACACGGAACATGGAGGGACTTGCCTCTCCCAAGCCACAGGTTTCCCAGATTCACAGTGAACAGAATAATAGCCTCTGCCCGCCTGCCCCAGCCCTTCTTGTAGTGCCCCTTATCTCATCGAAGTCAGTCTGGGGCCCTCGGCCGGCCAGAGTGCCCTCCTGAAACAGGCCAAGAGAGCACTGCCCTCCCCCGCACCCCGCATCCTACACCCAGGCTAAGCCCTACGTGCCAAAAACAGTGCGTGCTTTGGCCCTGGGAGAACTGAGGGCTGTAGTGGACTAGAGCCAGGAGACTTGACTTCTAGCTCCAGCTCCGCTACTAACATACTTGGTGCTGGAGGACTGTCTTTTAGCATCTCTGAACCTGAATTTTCTCTCTGTAAAATAACATAGGATTAAATGATACTTGTGCATGCAAAGCTCCTTAGAGCTCTAGTTCATGGGTCCACTGGCTGCAGCCCACTGGTCAATGCTGTTCACAATCTGCTTTTGTAAATAAAGTTTTATTGGAATACAGCCATCCCCATCATTTACGTATTGTTTATGGCTGCTTTTTCACTACATGGTAGAGTGGGATAGTTGAGACAGATACCAACCGTGTGACCCACAAGCCTAAAATACTCACTATTCAGTCCTTTATAGACAAAGTTTGCCAACCATTGCTTTGGGCCAACACTGTCGTTTTAACAGCAAGGGAACTGGAGGCATGGACAGGGCAAGCAATTTGCCAAAACTCATGCAAGTCAGGGCAGAGGCCGGGACAGCCCCGCTTTCCTGATTCATCACAGCCAAAAAAGTTCTCCTCTGCCTAAAGCTATCTGTTCAATTCTAAATACCGGTGGAAGCTGTGTTGGGGTATAGAGGCCACGGGGACAGGGGGCAGTTCCCAGGGAAGGAGTCAATGGAGTTGGGGCAGAGCCTGGGGACTTCTATGGCAGGGGCGGGTCTGGGGAGTCCGGTGTGACGGGGCTTGATGCGGGTCGGTGTGGGGCTCCCGCATCTCAGGGCCCCCCGCACGGAAGAGCAGAGCCAGGTGGCTCTCCCGGAAAGCAGCAGCATTTCAGGTGGGAAGCAGATGACAGCTGGCCTCTGAGGACATGTTAACCACAGGTCATGGATCTTGGTAAACCTCAGTTGGCTTTTGAACCACAGGGAGACATTTTTTTCTTGCCTCTTTACTCCCTAGCTACTTCCTCCTTCTAGCATTTATTAATCTAGCTGGTTAAACATTGACCCCAAACGCAGACTCCTCTTGTTTCAAGGCCTGTTCTCCGTGTTGGTTTCAGAAAAGAGCTCCCACTAAACAAACCTACTTTTCTTCTCTTTCTTTTCACAGCCAGAGTCAAGTGATAAAGGAGGTAGGGTCAGGGTGCAGTGTTTGCTAGAAAAGACACACCCCAAAACCTGGGCCCCAGAGGGGAGGAGGCCCTTCGGATGAGGGCTAGCCAGGCTCAGAAAGAAATTCATCAGCTGTAATACACACAAGGCAAAAGCCACTTAATTCAATTAGTGTGAAGGCACATTTTGGAGAAGAGATTTATAAAATGTTAATTTTTCTGACTTCTCCATCACTATACAAAGTATCATATTCCCTGCTTCTAAACACAAATGCTGTTTTGCTTTAATTCTCCCTAGTTAAAAAGGAATGGCTTAGGGAAAGAGAACCATGAAAATGAAGGAGGAAACAGAGACAGTTCTGTGGGAGGGGAGTGGAGAGAGGGTCTGTGGCAGGTGAAGGGATAAGCCTTCTCAACAGAAGGGCCTTAGAGCCAAGCATTAGCCCTGTTGCCATTTTCCTTTGAATTGTTAGAATCCTCTGGAATGCAAGCTCCAGGAAGGTAGGGATTTTACTTCTTCCCTGCTGGGTTTCCAGCACCTAGAATCGTGTCTGGCAGGGGGCAGGTGCTCCAACATTTCCTGAATGAATGAATGAATGAATGAAGGCATGCAAGATTGGTGGTCTTATCGCTGGTCAGTCTCTCAGTGGGTGATGGAGAAGCTATTCCCTGGCTGGGATAGCAGCCACCGTGGCAAACTTCACACAGGAAAGAAGGACTCTCTCCAGAACCATTAAGACAAGCTCCAGAGAAACATCACTCCCAAGGGTAATATTTCCACCAAGCACCCAGTGACACCCAGACGATGACCAACTAGCCCTTTTGCTGTGAGTTTCTATCTCTCATTTAAGGGACTACATACTTAAAGGCAGTTACATTTAATATAATAATACCCATTTAATATAATAATACCCATTTAATATAATAATGCCTATGTTGTGTCAGGCATTTTGTATACTTTTTCTCACTTAGCCCTCACAATAACCTTGCTAGGTATTTTTACCCCATTTTACAGATGAGAAAAAGAAAGGTTAACGAATTTGCCCAAGTCACATAGAGTTTGGATCAGTCCTAGGCTTGTCTGACCCCAGAGACACTGTCCTTTCCACCAACCACACCTGCCTCTAACGAGCTCTGCGACTTCGAGCAACTCACTTCTCTCTGGGCCTCCATGGCTATATTCTCAAACCCACAGAGCGGAGGAATGTTATTTAGAAGTTTTCCACATGTGGATCTATGAACAGAGGACGTCATTGCTTTTGGGGGGCCGCAACATAATTTTGTTTCTAGAAGTTGAAATAGTAACATCCTTCATTGAGGACAGCTCAAAATGTCTCCTGCCCACTCGGGTTGGGGACAGTCCAGGCTGCCTTGCTAAGTCCTGGTCCCGCTTCCTTTTCTGAGGCAAAGAAAATCCCAGCTGTGTCCCAGGACCAGCCTCGCGCTTCCTGTGGTTCCAGGTCTTCACAATGGCCCCATCTTCCTTTCCCAGTGTGCTGGGCACAGTAAGAATCAGCAGACCCCTTCAGGGGAGCTGGACACAGGGCAGCGTGCTGATGCAGCCTTCCCCATGTTCTGTGAGCACTCGTCTTGGGGCAGCCTCGTGAGCCCCTGCAGACACGATTTCTTCTAAGGTGAGCTGCTGGGGTGAGAAGACAAAAGAGGGGAGGCTTTGGAGGGTAAAACCCTGGGGAGCCAGCTTCATTCCCAGCCGGGCTGGGAGTCCTCATTCCCTTGTTGCCCAACTGAGGAGATAGAGGAAGTTCACCCTCTTAGCACTAAAAGGAAGACGAACAATAATTAAATGAATGGTTTTCAAGCTCTTATTAACTGCAAAATCCAGGGTGTGAAACAAAAGCCTATCCTTCTGGTTAAATCCAGACTAACAGGGCCAGTAGCGTTCTTCTCCCTTCTCCCCAACCTGCCCTGCTTACAGCTGGACTGGAGGGGCCTCCACAGAGCCCTGTTGGAAACTGTCTTAATCTGACCAGAACCCCCGAATTTTCCACCCAGAGTCCTGGAAGGTGAGTCATTTACCAGATTTGACCACCTGGCTGGCGGCAACCCCGAAGCTCACACTCAGGACTGAGCCACTGCCAGCGAGGCCGTTAGGAAAAGGGTCACAGTGGTGCTGGGCCAACACTACAAAGCGCACACGGGGAAGGGCCGGGCCGTTCACCCGGGCGGCCTCGAGAGCAGCCCACACCGAGAACAAGGTCAAGAGCGATGCTGCTCTGCTCTCCTCTGGGGTTTTGAACGTCCAACCCATTCGCTTACCATGATTTCCTTCCTATCCTCACTCGCTTACCGTCACTGCACCTGTTACGGAACTTCATCCAGATGCCCAGGTGCTTGGTGAACCCCCATTTTCTCGAAGTCTACAGTTCTCTCCTGGATGGTTTGTTTTCATACCCACCCCAGCCCCTGGAATCCCTCACTCTGAGCAATCTCCAACCTACCTCCTCAACTCCTTCACTCTCGGGCAGGGCTGGTCCACAGGTGATGACTCCACGCTCCGTCCGCCAGCCCCGGCCTCTCTCCTTGGTTCCCAGTCCGTACCCAGGTGCTGAGTGGGACTGGCCCGTGGGTCCTGGGCCTGAGGTTCCGCTTCTAAAGAAGGAAGCCAAAGATCGGGCACTTGTATTTCTCAAGCTTGACTTCACTGTAGAATCACCCGGACAACTTTGACACCATTAAGAAGCCTGAGTTCTACCATAGACCAATGAAATCAGGGTCCATGGGAATGGAGGGCCAGCAGCGGTACTTCCCTTTAAAAGTAGTTATAATATACGTCAGAAAATATAACAAGTCCTGGCACATTTTCACCGAGTGAAGAGCGCATGTCACTACCTACCACCTGCATCGAGGACTAAAAGCAGCACCAGCCACACAACGCCCCCGCATGTTCCTTCCATTTCTCCTCCCAGGGCAATTCCACTCTTCCAATTTTTAACACCAGATATTGGTTTTGCCTGTTTCTGATTTTTCTAGAAATGGAATCGTGGAATACACACTCTTTGTGTCTGACTTCTTTGGTTCAATGTTTTATTTGTAAGATTCGCCCATGTTGTTCGGAGGAGCCGTTGTTCATTTATTTTCGTCGCCACAGAGGATTCCACGGTCCGACCATACTCACCATATACATAACGCTTCTCTTCTTGATAAACGTGTAGCTTGTTTGCAGTCTTCAGCTCTTACAAATAACGCTGCTAGAACATTCTTGCATGTGGGTTTGTTTGGGGGTCTGGGGCACATACGTATACACATTTCTGTTGAGTCTAGATCTAGGAGTGGCTTAGCTAAGATGTGCATACAATCGGCTTCAACGGATGACCGCAAACACTTTCTAAAGTAATTGCACCACACTGGTGTTTGCAAAAGCTTCTCAGGTGATTCTGGACGATGGCTAGTGTTGACAACCCTGTCTAAGGCTGACTAAGGGGTGACGAAACCAGTTCTGCTGACAACCATTGCCCTGAAACCCCTCCTTCATCTGAAGACTGACGAGGGGAGGTGGGGAGGGCATCCTTGTTCCAGGGGGAGCCTTGTCCTTCTCTGCCCTGTGGGGAAGGAAGGAACTATGTCCAACTCTGAGGCCAGGTGAGGTGGGGTCTTTCCTGGAGATCGGTGTGTCTTCGGGCAAGGAGGACTGACACCTCAGTCCCTGAGAGTTCAACCAGCAGGCCCAGGCTGACACCACCATCCAAATGGCAAGAGAATTCTTGGGACTGCATAACGCATATCCCCCAAAGGAAAGGTTCTGTGGGAGCATAGAGACAGTGCCCACTTCTTGTCTGGCCTGGCAGGACGGTGAGTCTGTGCCTGTTAAGAGAAGGACAGACACCTCAGCCCAGTTTCGGGCAGTCTTCTGAGCATTGGTGCCATTCCTGCTGCTCCCAGTGAGCAAACACAGAGCACTGCAAGGACAGGAGCCATAGGGTTGCCCAACAGCTGCCAAGCGAGGGAGCTGGGGGTGCAGACTGCCAGCAGGGCCCTGGTCTGAGGGGTGCTCGGTAACAGGAGGGACCCACATGAGGCCAAATAACATATTCACCCTTCCTAGAGAGATGGCCATCTAGCTGGAGGCCACCAGCAGCTCAAAGAACCAGAGTGGGGTCAAGGACGACTCTCTACCATGAGGCCAGAAACACAAAATGACCTTCACCTCCCTTGACCGTCCTTCCGGCTCCATTTCATAAAGACAGGGAAGCCCAGGACAGGAAGAGGAGGACAGCAAGAACTGCTTTGCACCTTCCCACACGAATCCCTCAGCGGGGAAGGATAGCCTGCACCTGGGGGGCAGGCAAGCTCTGAACCAGACGGGAGACTGAGGAGTTAAAGGAAGTCCAACCGCAATTCTTTTTTTTCAGATAAAATTCATGTAACATAAAATTCACCATTTTAAGCATTTTAAAGTGTACGAGTCAGTGGCTTTTAGTACATTCACTTGACTGAGATTTAATTAACTGAAAATGATGAAGTCTGTCCAAGACGCCTTTAAGGGCTAAGAGGAGAAGCAGGGATTTTCCCCTGACTGATCAGAGGGAATGAAGAACAATTTTACGACAATCCTATGAACCTTTATTAGCACTGAGCGTCTCCATTCATATATCCCACAGGCCGCTCAAACGCATCACGCCCCAGTATGAACGCATACCTTGCTCCTCTCCTCACCCCTCAGGGAGAAAATAAAAGAAACCAGCATCTTTACCATGTCCAAGTCCTGGAAATCCCCCAGATTCTTTCGCCCAGACTCTTGTCAGCCACAAAGTCTGCACAGTCTGCTGCCTACACGCCTCGCTGCCTCACCCTCGCCCCTCGGCCCCCTCTGTGGCAGCCTTTGCTTGCAGCGTGGCTGTCCCTCCCCGGGACTGTGGCAGTAGCCTCCTCTCTGACTGGGCCCCTTCTACAGCAGCAGGCAGAGCCCCACAGACTCTGCCCCGAAAGCCTTACACGCCTGGCGCCACCTTGTCACCCAGGTGTCACAATACACGTGCCTTCTTGGCAAGTCCTTGCCTGATCTCAGGCACACACCAGCACGGCTTGATGCTTTCATTCTACTTGTTTCTTCGTTTTCACACTGCTTCTCACCGTCTCCAACAACGCCAGTTTACTTTCTTACTGGTTTATTCTCAATCTCCACCCTTCGCCCCTAAAATATAAGCTGCGTGAGAGCAGAGACCTCGCCTGCCTTATTCCCCACGACGTCCCCTGCCTCGAGAGCTGCCCCACCCAGTACAAAAGCCACAAGCCACAGGTGTGTGGTGAGCTTTCAAAACGTAGCTAGTCCGAGTTCAGATGAGCTCTGAGAGTAAAATATACGCCAATTTCAAAGCCAAAGAACAAATTAATGTAAAGTATCCCAGTAAATTTTTATACTGATTACCATTGAAATGACCATCCTTGGGAACTATTGGGTTCCATAAAAGAGATTATTATAAGATTAATTCCACCTGTTACTTTTATCTGATTTTACATATTGCTACTAGAAATTAAAAATTACAGACACGGTTCCCATTGAATTTCTTCTGGACGTCACCGCTCTAGAGCATTACCGGCCCAACGACTAGGCAGAACCTCAGTGAACATTTGTTGAATGAAAGGAGGAAGCCAAAGTGATCTAAGAGCAAATCTCATCATGTAACCCGCCTGCTAAAAGTCCTTGATTGGCTCCCCATTTTGGGAAGGACCAGATTTCTGCTTTATGACCCGGCATATGAGGCTGTCATGTCAGGACCTGCTTCTCCCACTGGTTTTTACTACCTGCTCTTCTCCATCCAGGATATACTATCTTTTTGTGCCCGAGTCTCCCTCTGTGGGGCCACCCCTCCTCCACCGTGTCAACTGGTAAGCTCCCAGGCACTTTTCAAAGTGCAAATCAATGTCATCCTTTCAGAAAATCCTTACTCTGTAGGCAGAAGCCCCTCATCTCCTGGCAGAACGACCAGTCCACTGTGAGGCTCATTCTTCCTGGGTTGGATCCCATCAGCTCACTGCCTCATGCCTGCATCCTCACAGCAGATCGGGGCTCCCTGAAGGTGAGAAGGGTTGTGTCCTGTTTGTTTCATTCTTCAAAACTAGCATGGTCTATGGGTTGACTGGGTTCAGCTGCTGTGTGGTTCTTCCTCGGGGTCTGGTTAGAGTTGGGTGGAAGCCAGCACTTGGGTCATCTGAAGACTTGTCTGGGCTGGGTGTCCAAGATGGCTTCTTCATCCCCCCTGCTTGGTGCCTCAACGGGGTTGGCTGAAAGACGTGGTGCCGGGCTAGGCAGTCCTCTCCAGGTGACTAGTACAGGAGTCCTCATAGCATGATGATCTCAGGACAACTGGACTTCTTGCATGTCGAGACCTTGCTCAGAGTGAGTGTTCCCAGAGACCCAGGCCGCAACTGCAAGGCTTTCTCTAACCTGCAGCAGAAGTCAAGCAACATCATCTGTGTATGCAATTGCCCACAGGTGAGCCCCAGGGCAGTGTCGATTCAAGAGGAAACTTCTCCAGGACTTGGATGTGTGAGGTTCATTTGGAGACCATCTTTAGGGACCAACTGCCACATGTCTAATCTGAAACTTAAACCAGGAAAGACAAAGGAAACTCAGATGTCTTAAGAATCTCTGGGAACAACACAGGACAAAAATAAATAGTTAATGAAATATATATATATATATATATATATATATATATATTTTTTTTTTTTTTTTTTTTTTTTTTTTTTAAACAAAATACTTTCAATAGGGCTTTGGGCCTCAACTGTTTATCATATTCGGCACCATATACCACACAAGTCATCAGGGTAGACCTCTAACACTTTGGAGCAAACGTGTGAATCCCTACGAAAGCCAGGACACTTAAGAGTATTAGAGAATGGCCAAAATTATCTGGAGAAATCTATAGGAAACTTTTGCTTAATGGTGAGGCAGCACTTACAGCGTTTGGTACAGAGTATAAGAATGTTCAACTCTATTATTCACAGCAACAAAAAATTAGGACGGAACCTTGGTACCCATTGTAACCATCCGGTGGACCATTATACAAGCCTTCAACACTGCTTGATGAATTTTCATGGCAAAGTGCATAGCACACAAAGAGAAAAACTCATATGCAAAATGGTGCATAAAATATTCCAGTTATGTTTAAATACTTACCTGCATAGAAAAAAGACTAGAAAGGTATTCGTCAAATTTTCAGCCATGAATATAGCTGCCCAGCAGAATCATGGGAAGTGTTTGAAAGCTTTCCTCTTTGTGCTTTTCATACTCCGTGGTGCACGTACTATTTTTGTAAGCAGAAAAAAAATGTAAGAGTAAAATGAAACTCCACTGGGAAGGTGGGGCTGCATCATGGCTCCGAGGTACCCCACGTGCCTTTCCTGCAGCTCTTGCAGGGATCGTATAACCATCCCTGGGAATTATACCGGTGTGATCCCTGAGGCCTTAGCAGCTCCTACCTCAGAGCCCTATGGTTGCACATGTTTCTTAGGGTGTTAGACGATAAGATTAAACCTATAGAATGGCAGACTTTACAAGCACTTTCCTGTATCCTCTCCGAGCCTCGCAGGAGCCTGATGACCGAAGCAAGCCCAATCTCAGGATCACCATTTGACCCATGAGAAAACAGGGGGTCAGCAGGGTAAGGTCACACACAAACCCAGGGGCACACTGACAGTCAGGATTCAAAACCAGGTCTTCAGGCTTTATGCCTGGGGCCCTGGCTGCCCAATCGGGGTCCCTTTTCTACCTGAAATGTACACTCCCGTCCTGTGATAAAATTCCAGCCACAATTTCAGCCTTCTGAGGCCACATATGCTAAGACGAATCTCTCGTCCTCCTTTCTGTATTCCAAGGATCGTAAAGGCAGCTCTGGTGTCTCCTCTGAGTCATGCACAGCTTCCGTTCTGTCTGTTCTTCTTCAAGCGCCATTGTTTGGGGTCCATGCACCATTTTCGGATCTTAGAATTTCAGAACTGGAAAAGATCTTTAAAGGTCATCTGGCCTAAGCAGCCTCTGCCAGCCTCTTACAGACACCATCTCATCTGAAATCTATGTCCCTCCACAGTATTCCCAAGGGGGTGCATGGGGCTGGGACAGGGCGATAAGATGCCCTTTCCCCTACTGAGCCACCAGACATCCGCCAGCTTACCTTCATTCAGAGGGGAATGTCGAGGCTGCAGAGTGCAAGGCAGAGTGACTCAGCCTCCTAACAGGGACATGGCACACAATGGAAAGATCTGAGGCTTCCAAAAGGAAAGAAAACCAAAGGCCAAGACAACTCACACACAGAGAAAGCCAGCTTAGAATAAATCCCACGGGCCAAGAAGAAACCCATGGGAAAAAAAAAAAAATCTCCCTCCTGAGAGAGCTCTATTGTGTGTGCTCTGGGTCAAAAGAGCCTCACTGTGCAAAGGGGCTCCCCCACCTGCTGGGACTCTCCAGAATGACTTCTTTTTCTTCTGTCTGGGTTCAGCAAACTTCCTGCTTCCTCTCTCCCAGGCCAGTGAGCCCCTTCTGCACCGGTCAGTGAGGGCAATGGGGCTTGCCAGCCACGGTGGCAGCTCGCCGGGCCCTGGCACGACGTTACTTGGTAAATACCACAGCTTTGATAATTTCTTGCTTCACTAGTCTCTTGGGATTCTTTCCATCTGCATTGAGAAAAAGAAGCTGCACTTCCCTGTGCCCACAAATTCAGATGATTTTATTCTGTGGAGGACTGGTATAGATGGCCGCCGATTTCTAACAGCAATCCTCTGAGGTAATATATTTTAAACGGGTGGCAAGCAAAATTTTTAAAAAGGGAAGTCCTTCCCCACCCTCCTCCCACATCCATGAAATCTTTGTTAATATAGACATTGAAAAAGCAAAACTTCCTTCAGATTGAAATGGAAACACTTTATGCTGGCATCCCTTTTGACCAAAATGGCTTATACACATGAAAAACTATGAAGCACAAAAATCCTACAGCTGTTTTCTCCTCCAGATAAAATCCTTTTGTGTTAATAAATGTTCTTTCATCATGTCCAATATTAGGGAGCTTGCAGAGGGATCCGCTGAGGTCATATCCCTTTGTTTCTGGGATTCCCTGAAATCATGTCATGCATGGAAAGTAATTCTCATGAGATAATGTGTATCAAAGAACTGTACACGCCAGTCCTCAGTCCACCCCACCGATGTCAGAGCCCCTCGCAGGCTGTCCTGAATCCACTGCGTGCCAGGCTGCTGGATGCTAAGAATTTGCATGACATTCTCATGTAATTGCCCCAACAGCTGCGTGAGAGAGACACGATCCCCATGTTCAACTGGTGAAGCCAAGTTAAGAGAGGTCAAGAAATCTGTCCAAGGTCATGGAGCTAGTTGATAGGAAAGCAGGACAGAAAGGCTCCTGAGTCCTGCTCGGCCAGGTGGTCACTCAGCCCTGCTCCAACCCCACGCTGATCAGAAACTCATTGCCCGAGGCAACCCATTCCAGTTTGAGGCTGCTTCGGTCATTCTAGAGAGTTCTCCCTTGTCCTGAGCTGAAGCCTCCCTCCTTGTAACAACGTAAGAGTGATTCCGCCCCTGAGGCAGGAGCCAGAGCTGCCGAGGAGGATGTTACCCGAAGGGCATTCTAGGAAATGGAGGCTGGACCCACCTAACTGGGAAGTACTGCTTCCCAACTCCGATTCAGGAGAAGTTGAGGCTGGCAGGCGAGGAAGTGTTATCTCAGGGCAGTGTCGTGCCAAGCCCACAGCTTCCGCACTGCCAAGGAGGAGGAACTATTGGGGGATGGTTAGTACAGGAGGGGAAGCCAAGAGTGGACCTGACCCCCCACACCACAGGCTCCTTCACAGGAAGACTGTCGACTCAGGGGGCAGACACACACGGTTAGCTGCAGGCCCAGGGTCCCACTCTGCATCTGTCTGCAACCATTTCCAGGTTCTCGGATGGCAGCGGCCTGGAAATACGGACCCACAGAGGTCATGATTCTAGAAAGGCTGTGCAAAGGCCTCACCAAGTTCCCCAGCCACGTATGCACTCTGCCTGCACAGGTCTTTGTGGTTATCTCTTTACCACATTGTCTCAGAGCGAGCTGTTTGCTTTAGTCTCTCTTCTAGCCGGCGACCTTGCGGTGCGGGGGGAGCAATCTAGGGCTCGCGGGCGAAAGCTGTCCCACCATCTGCTTTTGTAAATAAAGTTTCATCGAAACACAGTCACACCCGTTCATGTGTGTATTGGCTGTGGCCGCTTTCTCTACAGTTGCAGAGTTGAGCAGTTGTGGCAGAGACCGCGTGGACCACAAAGCCTAAAAGAGTCACTATTTGCCCTTTTCCAGAAAAAGTTTGCCACCTGTCCCAGAGAGCAAGGGGAGGGTCTTGTTCATCTCCGTATTCCGTGCGGTAAGTGATAAGTGATAGCCATCATTTCTTCATATGCAACATAGCCACGATCCCTTTGTCACAGAGAGATAGTGAAATAGAAGGGAGATATCCTATCTAGGGGCAACATATGTAATCCGCCCCGTACAGAGCCTGGCATAGGACAGGTCCTCAAGACATGCGTAGTGAGTCAGTGAAGGAAGCACAGGGTCCATCCACCCAAAATGAAATGATGGATGTGAAAGCACTTCACAAACCATGAAATGCCCTCTGAGAGCCTGGTGGGTTATCATCATGGTTGTCCAATGCAGAAACGTTCTGGAGCAAAGCCTGCCCTCCACTGTGGCTTCCCAGATCCTGATTTTATGAGTAAACTCTCAAAAACAGTCTTAATTTAGCCTGATTCATGTTCTTACGTAGCTCCTCTCCAGCTGCCTCTCTTGACATGTCCCTCGCAGCCCTGATACTTAGGTTAGATACAGAGTTTCTTAAATAAGAGCTACCAAATATTGACAGCTGGGGTGATTTTGTACTGGACCAGACTGGCTAAGGTTTAACAACATTTCCTAGATTTACCTTCTTTGTATGACCCTCCTTCCAATTGGCCCTACCACTAGAATAAGAGAAACTGGCATGAGGTTTGGAAGGCAGAGTGAGGGAACAATCATTCCAGTTGCACGTCTTTGTGGGACCTCCTTGCCACTATGGCTCACATCCGCTGATCTGCTCGCTCACCCCCTTGCCGTGGAGAAGTAGCCCGTTCTGCAGCCCCACCAGCTCCTGCTGAGTCCTGAGTCAGACATGTGGGCGGTTCCATGGAGGGTGGGATGTGCGTCTTTGGTAGGCCACCCCCACTGGCCGGGTTAGATGTGGTGAGAGACAGTCGTGGGTCCCAAGTTGTCCTTGCTCGGTCCCCCTTCAGAGCCAGCTTGTCTTCATGACTGGTTGCCCTGCACCGACTTCAGAAACAACCAGGAGACACAGAGGCAAGAGTCTCCCCCAAAATTCTTCACCAGTTGCCTTTTGCCATCCCTGATTAGTAACTTTTCTTTTCCAGACCTTTTCTTCCACTGCTTCTCTCACAATGATGTTAAGTCTAACCCCTATAAGAAATCCTTCATCTTGTATCATTGAGAGTGGCCCTGCTTCCCCAGTCAAGACACGAGGAAGGAATCCAAAGGATGGGTTCTCTGAATCGGTTCTGGAATGGTTTTCTAGAAAGTTTTCTAGAATCTCTGGTCTAATTATAGTTAAAGGCATTCATGATCCTGATGCCCGTGACAAAGGGGACACTGGCAGTCCATGGTATGCAGTGACAAAGCAGCTACTTAAATTATCACCTATAATACCTGTAAGTGCCTATAGAAAGCAAGGCTTTGGATGACCAAGCAGTTGTTACCATAGAACATTTTAGTGAAAATAAGGAGGGAAAAGGGATTGGTAGGTAGCTTCTAGGTGTGCTGGAGAACTTGGGGAAGGAAATTATGATCTTAGGACTGTAAGTCTCCAGCTTAAGGTCTGGCTAAGGAAACCCATAGCTCCTATGGCTACAGGGCCAAGATTTCTCGAAATCAAATTCACAGTCTAATCTTAGGCTGAATAATGCAAATTGAAAACATGACCTCACAGGATCTCTTTTGTTACAGTTAGCATACTGACTAGGAAGAAGTAAGACTCTGAAGACTGGGATATGGGGAGAGTCAGATGAAGCTGAGGGGCTTGAACTCAGAATTTTGCTGAGCCTTCTTTGCTAAGAGTAGCAGTCCCTCTTCCCTAAATGAAGAGCTCAGTCTCCCCTCTTCGGAAGAAACTTTCACTGCGCCTGAACCAGGATCAAGGACCTAACATGCCAGGCAGGAAACTACTGATTCTCCTCAGGACCTGTTCCCACCACTCTCACTGCTTCTAGACTGACACCTAGGGTTTCAGCAGGCCCCAGGTTTATGAATTACAGTGTGATCCATGTGAAAATGTCATAGAAAAACAAAAGAATTGCCAAGTTTTGCCAATTTATATTCATAGAAACCTGAGGAACATGTTTAGAAATGGATCTTGTTGGTGTTGAATCAGGGTGGAAGGAATAGACTGCTGCAATCTGTTGCAGGCAATATAGGTATCCGGAGCAGAGCTTCTGGATTCACTGCGTTACTTCGAGTAGCTTAGAGTGGCTCTAACAGTTTGCTCGGCTTATTGAAATAAAACCTACATCCAGTGGTGGCTGACACCCAGTGCAATTGAAATACTAGAACTTTCTTGTTATAATATAAAGGAAGGTAGCCAAAGGCTTACGGAAGTCAGAATTTTGAAGTAGATGTACTATGTGAGACCTGCTTACCCACCTTCTAATCGTGTCCACGGAGGGTCCAGAGGACATTCCCTTCAGCAAGGCTGTGGGATATGGTATGCATACTACAAGAAGGGAACAGCCAATACCTTTGAAAAACCCGTGGTAGCTAATTACTGTAGACCAGGAATCACGTTGGTATTGCTACCATTGAAATGGGTTCCACAAATTCATGGAAATGATGGGCTGCCCACATGACAGAGACCAAGTGTCAGACACTTAATCACTAGAGACAAGGGGGTTACCATAAGGGACACAGAGCAAAAGCATTGATCAGAATGGTTTGACCTGCAAGGGCACTTTGGCATTGGTTACTTGATCACGGTGTCCTGAAAACTGAAACCGATGGGTGGCCAAGTCTTATTTGATTTATATAAATTGAAAGCTCTAGTTCTGGTGAATAGAGATGACTTGATCACAGTAGAGAATCATGGTAGCCTCAGTCGATTCCCAGACTTGAGCCTTTTCTCGGTCCCATAGCCATTGGAATGAAAAAGAGAGGGGATCTCATAAGGAAAGAGCTACTACTGAGCCCCAAAGTTATACAGTCAATATTTTTTCTAGCTTTCTACAAAAGCGCCTGAGGGCATTCACTAGTGTGAGTTTGCACTGGGGAAAGGGAACCTACCATACTTTTCAGGAATTACTGAGCATTGTCTTTGAGCTGACACTAATTTCAAGAGACTGAAAATGGCGCTGTGGTCCACAGTTAGAAGGGGGGCTTATGAAGGTCAAGTGATGCACGGGTTTTAGCTCAAGCCCATCTCACAGTGGGTTTAGTGTGTGGTTATACCCTGTGGTCATTCCCCCAGCTCCAGAACTGATCACCCAGGACTAGACATCCCCAGAAACTGGTGAAGTCTCCACCCTGCTTTCCTTTCTTATGGCGTAAGGGCTATTATGGTAGGACACGTCAAGTGCAAGCCAGAAGAATCATCTTGACCGATAAGAGTTTCAATTTAAAAAAGTACCACATTCCTGGAGACGTGGCAGAAATTAGTGCCACCGTCATCATGAACTTGAAAGATGCAGAGAGGGTGGATCCCATTTAACTTGCTTATTTGGCCTGGTAAGTGGATCTTGGAGACTCAAACTGGGTTATCATAACCTTAACAGGTGGCAATTCCAACTGAAGCTCCTTTTCCAGATGTGGTTTGGTCGCTGAAGAAAATCAGCACAATCTCTGGCCTGCTATTGATCCGGCAAATGTTTGGTGCGCGCTCGCCCTCTCTCCCCGCCCCCCCCTTAATAAAGACCAGCAGAAGCAGTTTGCTTTCAGTTAGCAGGCCTAGAAATACACCTTTGCGGTCCTGCCAAAGGGCTATCTTCACCCCCCCACCCCCAGTCTGCTGTTAGAATCCAATTCCAGGGACCCTGCTAGCCTCTTCCTCCCACAGGATGTCACACAGGCCTCCTCTTCTGATGAGGTCATGCTAATCGGTCCTGGTGGGCAGGATACAGCAGCGACTCTGAATACCTTGGTCAGACAAATTCAAGCAGATGCAGGAAAAGGAGTCTCACACAAAATCAGGGGCCCGCTATTTTGGCAGAATTGCTCAGAGCCCCCTGAGCAGGACACGTTGAGGTTCTCTGTCCAAAGTGAAGGAGAAGTTGCAGCATCTGGTCTCTCTTACCACTGAGGAAATGGCAGAATGCCCAGTGAACCTCTGGCCTGGGAGCAACTGTGCTTTATTGGGGCAAACTACTTCAACTCTTTTATTGAGTAACCCGAAAGGCTGCCACTTTGGAGCAGGGTCCAGAAAATGAGAAGACTTTGCAACAGATCCAGCCTGCCAAGCAAGCTGCTCCGCCACCTGAATGGAACATATGACTCAGCAGATTCATTTGTGCTAGAAGCATCTATGGTACATAAAGAAGCTCTGTGGGACCTTTAGCAGGGCCTTATAGGTAAGTCATAAAGCAGAGCGTTGGGATTTGAATGCAAACCTATGCTATGATCTGCAGATAATTATTCTCCCTTTAAGAAGGCTTCTCCCTTGCTCTTGGGCCTCACAGAGATGGAATGTCTTCCACGGGCCACCAAGGTACCGTGAAACCTGAGCCGACCATTCTGAGGTGAGTTTTGTCCTTCTGAGTTCATGTGTCCTTGCTCTCTTCTGCTTTATGCCCAACCTGTCTGACCTACATCAACTTCAGGCCACCATCAAATGCTGAGCCTTACAGAGGCTTCTTTACCAGGGTCCCGCTCTGGTCCCTGCATGGGTGACTTTGCTCTGATCTTCCTTCTGTCTCCTTTCAGGTTGTCACTGCTCCAGCTTCCACCGTAATTGTGACGGGCAAATTCCTGTAACAGGTCCTTTATTCTATATCACTCACAGTGGTTCTGTTTTCCTCATCAAACCCAAACTGGTATAACTTCCAATTATGTCCATGATTGTGTTTACTCGCATAACGGCTCAGCCTGACAGATTTAATTTCCTGAGTTTTCCCAGTAAAAAGACTGCAAACTGAACAGTTGGCCAAGGTTCTCATTCCATGAGCACTAGAAGCAGATCCCACTCATGTCCTCAGCTCCTTCCAGAACTGTACCACATTGCCGCCTTTGGTGCCTGGGAGGAGCGCAAGGTCTCTGCCAAGCTGCGCCAGGTCTCTCCAGCTTTGGATGCCTGGTCTAAGTTGTTTTCATAGGCTCTTTGGTCAATCCGGCCAATAAAATGTTGGGATTTGTCCAATCGAGTGATCCCTTCTCTTTGTTGAGGTTAATATCGAATATTAAAACACAATTCAAATTTAAATGTTAAAACACAATTTAAATATTAAAACACATATTTAAATTATGAAGTATTTCAAATACCTGGAAATGTCCAGAAAATAGCACAGCAGACATCCTTGTACTCAACATCCCAAATTGCCATATTTGCTTCAGTTCAATTTTATTTCATATCCTAAAAAATATATAAACTGAAAAAAAATGGTTATTTCAGCATTGTTTACAAATATCCACCAATATAGAAATGGAGAAGTAAATGTGGATGTTCAAATGCAAATAAATACAGACCATAAATGTATATGGTCATTCAAATTAAGAAGCTAGATCAGTATTTGGAGGGGAAAAGACCAATTGCAGGTGAAAAAGAACACTGTAAGAGTAATTATGTACATTTTTAGAACCGATGGCCCCATACCGGTATATGGTTCTGAAACCTTAAACTCTTTCCCAGAGCTGCTCCCCCAGGGCCTCTACTCTGCCTCAGTGTACCCTTGATGCTCTCCATCCTCACCTCCATTTCTATGTCAAAGACTTTCCAGAAATACCATTTTATCTGCTGACCTTTCCACCTCTGTGGCACTAGCCCTCTCCTGCATTCAGCCTGCTTATGTAACTCCATTCAGTGATTTAGAATAATCATTTGCATGTTAAAGCATGATTACGGGTCTTGCCCTGAAAAAGTCACTCATTGTACTTACTTACAAATATTACCTTTCTTTAGACCTGAAATTGGTCAGGTAGCACACCAGCCTCCAGTTATTTGTCTGGATACCCCTCAAACCTCCTTTAGTCATCAAAAGACCTAAAAAAGATAGGCAAAACCAGGTTTGGATGAGTATGCAGCAAGGTGGGAAGTCTTGGGCCCTGCTGTTGAGAGTGTAGACTGGTGGAACTACTCTGGGAGACTTTATTGAAAATGAAGCTATGCCTACTTTTTAAGACCCAGCAATTCGACTTTCAGGAAAATCCCAACAGAAATGTATGCACATGGATAAGAATGTTCCTAGCAGTACCATTCGGAATAGTCCCCAAAAAGAACAACACAAATCCCCATCAAAAGGCAAATGGAGGGCACGTCGGAGGCTTAGTCGGTTAAGTCTCTGCCTTCAGTTCAGGTCATGATCCCAGAGTCCTGGGATCAAGCCCCATGTGGGGCTCCTCGCTCAGCAGGGAGTCTGCTTCTCCCTCTCCCTCTCCCTCTACTCCTCTCCCGGCTTGTGCTCTGCTACCTCTCGCTCCCTCTCTCTCTCAAATAAATAAATAAAATCTTTAAAAAAAAAGTCAAATGGATAAGTAAATCATGGTATATCTTTATAGAGTGGTGGTAAAAATATGCAAACTACAGGCTTATAACCCGCATGGGTGGTGGTGTTCCCAATGTTGAGAAAAGCAAGCCAGACACGAAAGAGTACATGCATATAACTCCATTGTATGGAGGTTAAAGAACATCAAAATAAAACCCTGGTGTTTAGAGACTAGAGGTGCAAACTTAGGTGGTAGGAAGAGAGAAACACAGGGAGGTAGTGGCCATAGAAGTCAAGACGAAAGTTATTTTTGGTGGAAAAGGTGAAACAGGAAGGGGTGCTGGAGTGCTGACAGTGATCTGTCACTTGACCTGAGTGGTGGTTATGCAAATACTTATTTTACAATGGTTTCTTTTGCTGGTATGTTTCATGAACTTTTTCTGTATGTATGTTGTTTAATGATTTTTAGAACCCTACATATCATAACACTCTTATAATTTTACAGTCAGAATGCAAAGGATGATTTGCAAGATTTTCTTGGTGAAACCTCAAATTCTCCGATGCCGTTCTGGCAGTGATTTCCCCAGAGAACTTCCATTTTCTGCCCAAGAAATAACACTTTCTTAGACCTCCTCATTTAAAAAAATAAAAGGCTTTTTTTTTTTTTTTGCAAAGAAGATTTTATCACTTAACAGAATCGTCACATGTGTTACCATATGTGGAGAGGAGAAATGGGCAGGGAGCCCCACCCTCACGTGCAAAGTAAGGCACCAAGAACACTGTCTTCACAGCGAACCCTGTTTAAATGCCAAGTCACAGACCCTTGAGGACCCCGGGGAATAACTGATACCAAAAAGTGCTAGGCCTGTCAGTGGCAGCCACCAGATTTACTGTGTGATTTGTCCATTCCCTTTTACAGAAGAGGAAACTGAGGCACAGAGAAGTTGGTCAATTTCCTATCTAGGAAATTGAAAACCCAAATATTGGACAGAGGCCCCCTGACTCGAGAGCCTGGGAGAGGAACCACCAACCTCCCACCATCCCCCAACCATTGTCTGAATTGGGGATCTGCACGTATTTGGGAATCTTTAAATCCTCCCTCTCCCCATGGTCAAAAATCCATTTTTTTTCCAAAATATCTTTTGATTCTGTCCTTGACTTTTCATTTCTGCAGCCTAACATTGGCTGACCTCATTCCTCACCTGGTTTGTTACAAAAACCTTCTACCTGTTTTCTCTCTCTCCGAATCCTGCAAGTTCTCTGTGCGCTGTCCCCTGCCTGCCTGGCCGAGGCCAGCCCCTCACCATGACTTAGAGCTCCCTGCATGACCTGGCCCCTGCCTTTTCTTCAAGTCTCATCTCCTATTCATCTCTTTTCATGTCTATCTGCTAGTGACCCCAGGTTTACTAAACCCCAAGCACCAGGACATTCCAACCACAGTGCTTGTCTCTGACAGCCTCACCCCTCCCCCTCCCCCATCTCTCTAGTCCCATTCATCTTCCCAGACACAGTGCAAGTTCCAGCTCCTCTGGGAAGCATTCCCTGATGATGTCCGGCCAGAACCTGTCTCCCCCATCTCTCTGAATCTCTCTTGTCATCTTTCTCAGCGTCTGCCCTGGCTGATATTTGCACAGCTGTCACCCTGACTAGACTGTCAACTCTTGAGAACTGGGACTGTGTCTTATTTACCTTCTGATCCCCAAAGTCTGGCATCGAGCCTGACATATACTAGCTATTCGATTAGTGTAAATGGATTTGTATCACTCAGTTAAGTCCATACCCTGTGGTGAGGAGTTCCATGGCACTATGACATTCTCTTATCCCGACCTTCTAGCCTGGTTCCTCCCAGAGCAAAACGGCTAAAGCAGCAGGTGAGTGGAGTGCTCGCTTCGGCTGCACATATACTAAAATTGGAACAATACAGAAGGTGAATGGAGTCCTTCTCCCGCCAAAAGGAGACAACTGATAGTGGAACAGCACAGAGGACTATTCATTTGGGGTGCAAGGCTGGCTGGGTGCCCACCTGAAATAGACTCTCCCTGCCCCAGTCTGGGACTCCAAAGACTCCGCCAAGGTGAATCAGGACAAGGAGAAGTGGAAAATTCCTCATTCACATTTCACTGAGAAACTTGAACCAGAAATCAGTGTTTCAGACCCAGCCCGTCTTGTTTTCACAGACGGGAGTCCCTGATCTCCAGTATGCCCTGAAAGGAGCTGTAGCAGGAACAGCACAAGGCTGCCGTGAAGACTTTCATGTGGCTTTCACTGCTAGAAAAACACCCTCTCCCTCTGGAAGCCTGCAGAACACAGATTCATTGAGAATCTGGCTTTTCTTCCGGGCGGGGTAGGGGGACTATTTTTCAAGGGAAAGCACATGCATAATTGCTGGGGAAATATACATGTTTAATTTCCTTTAAGCCCTTGAAGCTTTCTTCCTTAAATAAATCACCCTGCGTGATCCTGTGACCTGAGACCTGGAAGTGGTTTTGTCCTGGCCTCAAGCCATGGCCTCCAGAGAGAAGGACTCTGTCCCTTTTGGACGCTCACATGAATACACACGATTCTGCCTTGTTCTTACCCAAATGGGCTGGCCAGATGGAGTGGCTAGAGTCTATTATCTGTAGGACTTTTCAAGAGCTGAGCAGGACCCGGCAACCTGCCTGCCTTGTAAATTACAAGGCACAGGAAACAACCATGTTGAGGGAGATAACGAGGTCTGCAAGCTTAGCAAAGGGATGACGTGTCAGCCTTGGAGAAGAACAGCCCCGGAGCTGGCAGGGACGGTAGGAATTGTCTTTAACAAACCTCTCAATTTACAGGGCACGTCACAGACGTCCACACAGGAAAATCCTGTCCCCAAAGTTTCCCAAGGACTGCCTGTGTCAGATCACCTGAGGAACTGGTCCCAAATGCCACTCCTGGCCCATCCTGGACTCAGAGTCTTGGGGATTCCCCCAGGAACCAGGGCCTCAACCAGCTTCCCGGGTGATTTCCATGTGCCTGGCCGTTTAGGAAGCCCTGCTGAGCCCTCCAGCCTTTCTGCTCCAACACAGGCAGGATCTTACAGGTCTCGGCTGCTCTCTTCATCTGACTCTGTTTGCCTGTCCCTCCATCCATCATCAGTCCATCCTGGGCTCTCTTGCCTCCAGACAGCCTTTCTCCTCCACACCCCAGCTCTGTCCTCCCATCTAGGGCTCCTGGCATCCCAAGCTACCAACATTCCCCCCGTCTAACACCAGGAGTTTTCTAGCTGAACGAGGCCCCAGAGAGGATCTAATGCTGTCTACTCCTCCCCTGTCCCCCAGGCAGACATGATCCTTCCTCTGGTTCCCCTTGTGGATGTAGTGATGACATTACTCTTGGAAGCGATGGCACCTGCCGCTTCCGGAAGCCGGAAGCACTGTGTGGTCTCAAGGGAGGTTTGTAAGATGATAAAGTCTTTTGCAGTTCAAGGCTTATTATAAATTGAGTCCTTGGATTATTTAAAGAGAAACAACCATTTTGCCAAATGTCTCTATAGACTTCTGTGTGTATGGTTTAGAACTTTGCTAAATTCATGTGGCGACGCTTTTGTTTTTCTAATATGTTCCATCCACCCACCCACTTCCAGCCATCAGACATTAATTTAAGGAAAGGTCATTTTAAAATTCCTTCATGCATGAGTGATATTTACTTAAAGGCAGGCCTGTCTAGCCTTAAAGGAGGCACAGAAAGGGGATGGAAGCACATCTCTGTCATCCTGGGCCACATTCCTGCTCCCCCTCTTTACAGCTATTGGGCCTGAAGAACTTTGCCTAGAGCTTCGATCTTCTCATCGGAAAGGGGACCGCCATATCCCCCTCCTCACCATGCCTGATGCTGACACATGGTGCACGTCCCTCTCTCGGTCCCTAACTTCACAAACTGCTATTTTAGATCCACTCTTCTTGGTAACGAGAGGGCCCTTTTGAAAAACAAACTGTACATTGCTGAAGAGAGAAGAAGAGTTTCGGGGTCATTACCATTGAAATGACCATATCTCAAATACGGACTTCAGATGCAGCCAGTCATGGTGCCACCTTAAGAAGGATAGGCACCCAGTTACCTGATTTGGACTAGATAACATCCAAGGTCCTTCCGTTCTCATGATGCTGTGATAACAGGTTTGCTTTGGCATGCAAGGCCCCTCATAATCACAATCGAACTTGTCTTACTGACTCATCTAACATTATTTCTTTCAATCCCATAATTCTTCCAAACCATGATGTTTGCCATGTGCCATAAATGTCCTGCCCCTTCCTGCCACCAGACTGCTGATTCTTGTACTTTCCATTTCTCCTTCTTCTTTCTCACATGAAATCCCACCCATCCTTGAAGGCACTCTGCCATCCAGTCTCTTCTGCTTCCCCAGCTGTAGTTCACCCCTCCAGCCTTCCATCTGCGCTTCTCTTAGGGTGCTAATATTAAATTCCCCTGTGTTCTAGGAGTGTGGGTACACACTTTTCCAGACTGGGGATTCTTTGAGGGAAGACAGTGTGTCTCAACTTTTCTCCGAAGGCCCCCAGCACCTGCTGAATAGAAGTTGTTCATTGGATTGAGTCAAAGAACTCCAAGGATCAGTGTCACATACACTAAGTCTTTGAGTATTTTTCTTACTTAGGGCATGTTGGCAACAAGGATCAGGGACCCTATCAAATAATCTCAAGTGAAAAGAGAAATTTCTGAAAGGATACAGGAAACTGTCACTGACCTCCAAGGTCAGGAAGGGAGTAGCACTGTCTGGGTCACGAGGGAAGAGAAGAGTCTCCTCTCTATGTCCTTCAAGGGCTCCAGGATCTCTTGTCTCTAACTCTTCATGTCATGTCAACTCTATTCCCCTCTCGGTAGACCGGACCCCTCTGTAAGACTCTTATTTTTCTCTCTTGCATAATTTAGGCCTGCCTGTGACTTCCACTTTGTCACACACAGTACTAGCTACTGTCCTGATCGCTCAGGGTCTTTCAGCTCAAGCATATTCTTAACTTGAATCTCTATGCCTCTTAGTTCAAATTCTTTCAAGAAAGAAGCTAATTGGCTTGGCCCAGACTGTCACCCAATGTCACATGTCCATCCCTGGGTCAAGGAGTTGATGAAGAGCTTTGGTACATGATACCAATATGACGTCCCAGGTCCCACACTTTCAATAAGAAAGTCGTTCGGGGAAAGGTTGCCTTGCTTCCCAATGACAGATCATGGGTTAAACTATCATCCCTAAATGCATCTAGTCCAACAACGGCTATAAAAAGCAATGAAGGTTATAGAGACTACACTATATCTTCAATGTAGACCTACGAGTCCAAGTGTTGGCTGTTCTCCAGCGGTTTCATGGGAGGCCCTCCAATCCTGCTAAATACGGGAGCTGAGGGCTACTTTCAGGTTGGCTTGCTCTTCCTTAGAACCTTCCACTTGTACTTGTGTTTCTTTTCCAAGAGACACATGAATGTGTCAGACCTGCCTACATGGATATTTCTGGTCTGCTCTCCCAGTAGCCAGTCAGCAGAAGTGACGCTGGAGTTGACAAGATGAAGAACCAGGGAAAGGGAAGAGAGTGGAGACCCAGGGTGAGGATCCAAGGAGCCAGGCGCGTACTCACTGAGTCGTGAGGAGGACATTGGAAGAGGATTGTGTGTCAGTTAAAGCTGATTCAGGCTGACGCCTCCCACTGATGCTTGGGCACTGTTTTTGCATTCCTTCCAGAGCACTCCCGTCAGCATAAGCCATGCCATAGTATCTCCCATCCTAAGACAATCCCTCATTGACCCCTTTCATCCCTCTCCAGCTTCCACCCCCATTTCCTATTTAACTGATGAGAGTTCCCAAATTCACACTCCCTCTGCCCACATTGCCCACAGAATATGAGGGTCACTTCTTTGCCAAGAGATCGAGGAGGCCCGGAGGTTGGTGCTTTATAGGAACTTCCAAGATCGAGTTTACAAACTGCTGCATCTGCTCTTACTGTCTTTTTGGCGTCAGCACTGAAAGACTAACTTAAAGCCAAGGGCGGTGGGGAGCCTGTGATGATCTGCTTCGCCTTCTCCTCTCTTCTTCAATCTTTAGGAGACCTTACCCACCCTTCAAGCCTTCATTTGAACGTCTCCTCGATTATGAAGCTTCCCTGACTTCACAGCCAAAACAAACTTCTCGCTCCTCTGGACTCCAGTATCCCCTTATTTCTAGCAGGAAGGCAACACTCTTCATGCCCTACCTGGGTCTCCCTGACAAACCTGGGTGCTTCCTGGGGGCAAGAACCATACCGCCTCCCTCTTGATGGTGCTTGACACACATCAGCCTCTGAGGATTGGTTGAAGGAAGACCTGGGTTGTTTTTTTTTTTTTACTTACTCCTTGTGGGATATTAAGTAAGCCTCAATCCCCCTAAAGCTGAGTATAGCTCATGTCTGAAACAGGGGCAGAAATGTTCTTCGCCCTGCTTACTCAAATCCAGGGAGACCGATGATGCTGAAAGCTTTGCAAATCCTAAAAAACTGCAGGAATGTGTGCAGGTGATTCTCAATGCCCACCGCGTTGTTCTCAGGGACAGCCTGCTGGCCTGACCTAAGACGTAACATCATTACACCCATGCTTGTTTCTGTTTCAAAGGTCTAACCATACACTGGAGTTGGCTTTGACCCTGCATACTGTTGCAGATACACCTGCCAGATGCTGGGTGGGTGCCTCCTCCGTCCAGAGTACTAACCTCACAGTGGCACCTGTAGGTTCACATGAGATGCCTAAAAGTTGCAAAAGGAGGGACAGAATTAGAGCCATTTTCTTAGGCTTCCTGTAGGGTTTGTTTTAGTACCCACCCACAGGGCACTGGTGTGTGAAGCAATTTCCTTTCCCAAGCCATTCATTCATTCATTCATTCACTCACTCACTCACTCCTTCAGGACCCGCCCTCCCGTAAACAAGCAGGAATCCCAGAGTAAGGAGTGGTTAGCGCACTGACAAGGCTTTGCAAATGTTCTCAGGGGAGTGTGGAGGAGAAGCCCCCATGTCCGACTCCAGGGAGGAGCTTCCTATGGAAGGCGACACCTGAGCTGGCTCTTGAAGGAAAGGATTAACCAGATGCCCTGGAGAATGGAGAGAGCTTCCTGGCAGTAGGAACGGCTCATGCAAAACCTGGAGGTGAACAAGAACAAGGTGTGTTCAGGGAAAAGTGAGTTGCTACAGGTAGCTGGAGTGTAGAGTACAAGCGGTGTGTGGGCAGAGAGAGAGAAAGCCAGACCGGGAAGGGTGTTAGGAGCCCTGGCTTAGGAACTATGCAGAAAGTTGCCTGAAATGCCACTGGGAAAACCTGCTGGGGGGCACTTAGCCTGCGAAGGAACCGGCTCTGGGCTCCCAGTCCAGTGCTCTTTCTCTCCTTCACTACTCCTTAAGTGCCCCTAGCCCGCTGCCTCTGGCCACCAACCAGCCGGAGCCTTGGCCTGGGGGCTGAGTGGCAGGACCCAAAGCCCCCAGCCGAGCAGGGCCTGGGGAGATGGCTTCTCTTGCGCCCAAAGACCCGCCAGGAGGCTGGCACCCCACGCCGCTTCCCTAGCCATCGGGCCCTTCCGTTCCGTGGTTAATTTTCACTTTTCAGAAAGATGTGTTCGTTTAGGGGACCAGGAGGAATGCCTGATGGGGACCACATGCCTCCCCCACAGCGGCCGCTTTGATTTGTGCCCAGGGGAGGCTGCAAACATCTTGCCGGCCCCACCAGCCGCTGGCTTTGTGAGGCCCTGGGCTGAGCTGGGCTGGCCTCGTGTGCGGGGAGCCCTCCTGCCACATGAAAGGCACACCGCGGGTCCCCTTCCCTGAGGGGCGATGCTGGAGAGCGGCCACCGCGCCCCCTCCCCCACGCGGCAGGCACACTTGGCTTCCAGCAAGGGGCCTGGGGCCACACAAAGGAAATGGCAAGATCGTGAGTCACGCAGGGGCTCTGCCGCCGCCTGGGCTGCGGGCCCACAACAGGACCTTTGTGCCACGCTCCGGGAGATGAGCAGGACGGGCCGCAGGCAGGCACACATTTCAGGGCGCTGAGTAATGCTCGGGACAGGGGAGGAATCTCCGCCGGAAGCAGGACCGACTTCTGGGCCCCCTTCTCTCTCCAAAACCACGGGGGGCGGGGGGCTCATCTGTCACACTGCTTGTCCCCTGTGAGGCTGCATCCTGTTTTAGCAGAGGTCTATCTCCTCACGGAGGTGTGAGGGGTTAGAGATCTGGGTCGTATCAGTTCAGCTCCCCAGTCCTACCCTAGCCCCTTACACAGTGTTCGGTTTGGGGGATGGATAGAGGGATGGGTGGATGGATGGATGGACGGACGGACGGACGAGATAACTCATCCACACAAATACAGCGTGTGAGGAACTGGCCCCATACCGTCATTTTGAAATGAGGAAATGGAAGCCCAGAGATGGGAATGGACTAGAGCCAGGGGGCACAGTGAGCAGACCACTCTAGAATGTGGCTGCACGCTGCCAGGCCTGTCCTGCTCCGCTGCAGAGCTGCTGTTGTGTGGCTCAGGCAGCCCCTGGCGGGGTGTGACTGACGAGTGGGCAGAGGTCAGGGGAGAACCCACAGCGTGGCTAAGACAGCCGGGGACGGCAAGGTCAGGTTGTAGGGAATAACCAGCAAGTGAGGGAGAGAAACCAGAGGAATAGGAGCCGGGGTTCCAGACCTTAAAGTGACCACAATCTCTTCAGCGTTTATGGAGCACCTAGTATACGCCAGGCGGGGATATTTAATCTTTGTACAATGCTGAGAGAGGCATGGCTACAGATGGAGAAGGTGACTGGGGCCCAGTCTCTGTGGGACAGTCAGTTGCCAGCTCCATCAGGGTCTCAGGAGTGGCAGTGATTTGCTGGGCCACCGTGTGACAGGATGGTGTTCTTAACCTGGCAGGCCTAGAAATTCCATATTTTTGGTGCCCTCGGAAGGGGTCAGTGTCTCAGGACTAGCTCTCATAAACTCACACTCACAGTCTGACATTTTACCAGGAGGCTGGGGTGCCAATGGTTTGAGTTTGTCTCCCTCTGAGAAGGTGGGCCCTGGGACACGGCAAATTGTGTGGGGACAACGATGCAGAACCAGCGGTTTAGACACCAGCCAGGGAGCTCTGCTCACTGAGGGCCCTCGTTTCCATGGCAGGGTGGTCTGCCATGGGCCGCACATCTGAACGCCTGAGGCTGGGCATGCCCAGGCCAACGTGTATAGACGTGGCCTTCCTTCCTCCATGGCCTTTTCTTTCTTAACCCCCATGCCAGCCACACACGCCATGCTCCTTGCTTACAATAATCTTCTTTCAGCTCAAACCAAAACAACAGACCAGTCGAAAACTTCAGACCAACAGAGACAGCCACTCTCTGGAGACCACACCCTGGATGCCCTGATGAGATTCAGAGAGTCCAGAAGTCCTTGGCCTTCTCTTGACAGACCACAGCTTAGGGCAGATGCTGTCCACACATGGCAAGAATCATCCCCCACCTCTGGCATTTTCTAAATCCTTTACCAAAGCTGACTTGATGAGGGCACTGGGCTCCCACCCTCCCGAAACTTCCTAAATTATTCAGTTTAAAGATGAGGAGTTTAGAAGAACTTCAGTCACTTGCCCAAAGTCACATAGCCAAAACTTGATGGCACCAAGATCCAAACCCCCTCTATTACGTACACTTCCCCTTACGACGATTAACAAGGCCCACAGAGCTAATAAGGGCTCCTGGTTGCGGAAGGCTTGCTAGGTGCCAGGAGTATGTGCTCAGTGGGCACGTTACATATGCTTACATAATGCTCGCAGCAACACAAGGACACTGCTCTCGTCTTCGTTTTATAGGTAAGGGTTGACGGGCAGAAAGGTAAAGAAACTTGGCCCAGCCACAGGGGCACACGGCTACCGAATTCAGGAGCCAGGTTTCAAACCAGTCTGTCTACCTCTCTACCAAGCTCTGAGCCATCCCCACTCCATGGCAGAGCAAAGCCCAACTTCTGTAAGAACTCACCCCCCACGGTGCCCCCCGGGGTGCCGCACTGGGGAGAAGCAGTCTGCTTTCTGAGTGGGGAGAGGGAGTAGCCACAGCCCTACCGTGGGCTTACCAAAGTCCAGAGGCACACCCTCAGCCTTGTCATTGTAGGGATTAGGTTTGTATCAGTTTCCCAGAGAGGAACAGGTTCAGGCAGTCTGACTTAGGATGACTCAGCCTCCCAGGGTCTGAGCCAAACCTAACTCATTGATTCACCTGTGAGATACCCCGGCCAGGAGGTTGTGGGTAAAAACCTGGCTGTGCAGAGAGACGCAGCTGGGTCCGAAACTCCGTTCAGCACTTCCGAACCCTGAGACTCTGGACATGTTACTCACCGTCTTTGAATCCTAGTTTCGGCCTCAGAAAATGGGGGAAATATTGCCAACCTCGCACATGACAGTGGCTGAAGCAGAGAGTGTCTGTAAAATGCTTAGTACTGTGATTGACACTTCGTAGGAGCTCCCTGAGCTGGAACACTCCTAATTTTCACTATTATTGTTTGAAAACTGGGCTTGGCCCCCTGATAAACTCCCCCCCCACACACACACACCTCAGTGGGCAGGTCACATCGTAAAAAACAAATCTCGGCCCAGAAGGTTGTTAGGTGAACGCGGGTGAGAGGGTGGGGCCTGAGCTCTCAACCTGAGAGCAGGCTGAGGTGCCCCCCACCCTGCCCTCCCACCCCCGGGGTATTTCTGTTTGAACACCCACCCAGTGCTGGTTGGGACTCAGCCCTGTCTACTCACGGACAGAACTGCTCCTCATGACAGAAGCTCCTTTCTCAGTATTTCCTATGCTCTGGAAAACAGCCGGATGCCACCCTATCATCACAGCCCCGGGTGGGTCAACTCTTGTACCCCCTCCAGGGCCCTGGCCAGATGCACCTCTATTCGTGAGGCCTTCCCAGCTCCCCCGGGCAAAGGAAGATCAACCACACGCTGATCCTGCAACAGGGGCATTCCAGGTACTGGGACATTAACAGTGGAGAACACACAGGCCGCTCTTCCCTTTCTGGAGCTTGGAGTCTAGGGGGACAGTAGTCAAAGCAAAGAAACAGGCCAAATCTTTATAGCTTCTGGTAATTACGAAGAAGAAAATAACGAGTGTGATTGATAGACATGAACTCTGGGGGCGATGGGGTGGTCAGGCAAGGGCTTTCTGGGGAACTGGCATTTACCCTGAGGTTGGAAGGATGAGATGGAGTGAGCTTTGCCAAGATCTAGGAACAGAGGGTTCCCAGCATAAGGAACAGCTTTTCCCCTCCCAAGGAGGGAAAGAATTTGGTGTGTTTCTCATTGATCAGAAAATCAGGCTGGAGCAGATGGAAGGGGTGGGAGGAGGCATGGCAATGCGATAGAGGCAGCGAGGCCTTGCTCCTCTGTGCCCCCAGGGGGATGTGTGATAGATGGTGAGAGTAAGATTTGCCATTCATTGAGCATCTACTCTGTGCCAGGCAGTGTGTAGCCATTTTCCACACACTCTCTGGCTTAATCCTCACTCTTCCTGCCACCCCAGACACGACACAATATCCCTCTCCGTGCTCTCGCTCCCATCTTGCTGTATTGTCAGTATTTCTCTCTGCAGCTTTGTTTCCCTGACCACTCCCTCAGCCTCCTTCCCCCAGGAGACCGGAAGCTCCTCTGTCAGCCATCTTGGGACCCCAGCCACTAGCACGAGAGCAGAGCACCGCCATGTCTGCGGGGTTTCCAGCATAGCTTGAGCAGTCACGGTTTGCGAGGGTCTGTAGCAAACACGGTTATGTTTCAGGTGAAACTTTGTTTGCATCTTGCTGTGACGATTTGAGAAACCTTAGCTGCATCAGTAGCATGCTCCGAGGTCTTACTTAGGTCAGCTAGTTCCGGGATACTCTACACAAGGGGCGGAGCGCACCTGCCTGCCCCTTGTTGGAGTAGGGTGGTCCAAATAGGCCCTAGGGACCACACTGCAGAGGGCAGAAATGAGTCTGTACCATTCAGCTCACCATCACTGGGCACCTGCTATGTCTAGACCCTGTGGCAGACATTCTATGCCCTGTGCGCCCAGTCACTACATTGCAGGGCTGACCGTGCACAACACTACATGGGAGGGCCAAGTGGCACAGTGACAGGGAGGGGATGGACACAGCAGGAGCCAGAGCACAGCAGGCCTGGAATGCCTGGCCAACAGCATGCGAGTCACGGAAGAGGAGGGAACCTAAAATGGGGTTTTCATTTTTAATTCTTTCGAAAGCAGGAAGTTGTAAATAGTTCTATCTTGAAAGGGCCATTCTGGGAGAAAGTGAAGAAAACAACGGACAAAGGGCTTGGAATAATAAGCACGAATTGTGTCAAGAGGAAGGCGTTTGTGGGGCTCGAAGCAGCTCACTTCGTCCACAGTGTGAGCAAGCCCAGGGCTGCGAGAGAGGGAGGCAGCAGAGCGACGTGCAGAGGAGCAGGTGGCAGGAGGGCAGGGGGCGAGACTGGGGCTGTGGAGACATCAGTCTGGGGCGAGCTGACTGATGTCCCCACAGCCCCAGTCTCCAGAAACAGGAGACAACTGAGATGTCATGGACAATGGGAAAATACTGGCCTTGAGTTAGAATCGGGTTCCAATCCAGTCTTTGTCACGAATTAGCTGTGCAACTTGGAGCAAGGCCCTTCATTCTCTGAGCCTGCTTTATCAACTGAACAATGGGGGTGACAACCCACAGGTCTTGGGCTGCAGTAGATAGGAAGACTGCGAAGGCACGTCTTGAATCTGAGAATGCAGGCCCTTTCTCCAGGTGGTCCGCTGGTCGGTTTATAGAACAGATGCTTCTACCTGCAAAATCAATGACGTGCTTTTCGGTCTGACTTGGGGGCAATTTTGAAAAAGAACAACTAACTTTCTGAAAGCCACCCTCACATAAAAGAGGGAGAAGGGAGACAAGCACAAGGACCCAGAGGATAGAGGTTACACCTCAGGAAGACTGAGAGAGAAACACCCCGCTGACCATTGTTTCCTCTTGCTTCACAAGCATGCGAGGCCATGAGAGCTCCACAGTAATGGTGAGAGCTGCTGTCCTAGCCCGGCTTCCCACAACAAGCAGGTCCGCACCGTGAGCGGCTCGTTTATTTGAGGACGTGATGCCAAGGAACAGGAGTGAGAAGCTGGGGAGAGTAACCAGGGAAGCGGGAGAGCCCATCCAAGGGTCAATTACTGACGGAGTGGGTCCAGTGGAAAGCCAGCACTCCAAACTGGAGATCCCCACCGAGCTCGGAAGTGCGTACTTATTGACCACGGGCTCTCACTGTTCACAAGTTGGCCCATGGGTTGTTAACTCCCTCCTACTTCCAGGTTTCCACAAGTGTCAGGAGCCAAAATAGGTTCCCTCAGGCACCCCACATGGGGGTGGCAGAGAAGCCCTGGGCAGAAAGCAAGAGAAATGAGGTGCTGGCGGAGTAGCTGGAGACCAGGATCTGGCTAGAATGAAAAGGTGGGCTGCAAGGTGCCCCATTCACTAGGTTAGAGAGGTCAACTCTTAGCAAGCAATGATGGACCCACCCATCAAACCCGGACTCCCAAGGCATAGACAGCGAACCGGTCGAATTTTATGTCTAATATTTTTAGAAGGTTCCAGAAAGATAATTTTCTTAGAAAGGAGGACAGAATGGAAGAAAAGGAAGGAAGGAAAGAAGGAGGGAGGGAGGAAGGGAGGGAGGGAGGGAGGAAAACTGCCAGACTTTCAGGCAGATGCAAATTCTCCATCTTCTTCCTTTTTTTAAAAAACAAACTATAGTTTTCTTTTTGTATAACTACAAAGCTAATTCATGCCTATAGTAAAATATTCAAACACTTAAAACAGAATATACAATAAGTAACTTTTTCTCCTATCCCACATCTCAGTCTCTCTCCCCAAAGGCAGTTACTGTTAAGAGTTGCTTGTGTATTCTTCCAGAAATATTTTATGCATAAGTGCACATATCTTGATTTCCGTTTAAAATCACAATTTAAAACATGCACACTGTGGACCTTGCTGTTTTCATCCCCCCCCCCCCACTTTCAAGGGTTGCTTCCTATGAACATATGTAAATCTAGCTCATTTAAAAACATTCCTTCCTAGTTCTCCATCGGAAAGACTTTCACAATTTACCGAACTAGTCTTCTTCTGATGGACAGGTAGTGGGTTTGGCTTGTTTTTTTTTTTCCCCATTTGTTTTTCTCATTGGTGACAATGACCTGTTGAATATTCCATGTCTTGCTCTGTCCACATGTGTAAGAATATTTGAAGGATACATTTCTACAAATGGAAGTAAAAAAAAAAAAGGCAAGAAAAGAAAAAAGAAACGCACCATTAAACTTCTAGTAGAGACTGCCGAGTTGCTCTTGAAGGATTCCTGCAGATTTATCCTTCTGTCCCAGAGAGGAGACAGTCTGCTGGCGTCTCCACGTCCTCAGTGCTGTGTGATGTTTATAAATCTAGTAGGAAAAAAATGAATCTCCTTGTTATTTTAATTTGCATCTGTTTAATTATGAGTGATGGTCAACATCTCATCATGCATTGGTAAGCCAGTTTTCTGTCTCTCGGACACTGTTTAAGAGACAAGAGAGCGGCCGTCCGCCCGCCCTGCATATAGGCTGTGCCTGGATGGATCGCAATTCATCTGAAGCCAGCGCTGAATCTGAGGCCGGGCTTGTACCAGATGTGGGGGTGACGCCGGGGGACGAAGACGGCAGCGCCCCTGCTTGCAGCACTTACTAAAGTCGTGGTGGGAGGCCCCCACAGACCCTGGCGATTGACATAATGTGCTTCGTGTCACAAGGGGAACGAGAAGGTGCCATACAGCGGAGGCCGGGCCTCTGACCTGCCTGCCGCCCTTTCCAAGTCAGGAGGGGGACTTAAAAGCTGCAGAGACAAAGGGGATGGGGCCCAGGGTTCTCAGTAGGAGGCAGCGGGACTGCATGGGGGAAGCCCCCAGGGGACAGGTGCATTGCCAGGGTGAGAATGGGGGGCGGCTGCTGGGGGTGAAGAAGGGACAGAAGCACCAGCCCAGCGTGTCTGCGGGGGACTGAGCTGAACCCAGCCTTTCAGTGCTGCCTTCAGGGCAGCGCCTGGCTGGTGTGACCAAGCCGGCCACGCTTGGGGGCCAAGGCCACACTGCAGGACTGCTTATTAACTGCGCTGAGGGTGTGGCATTCTAGCTTCAGGGCAATTGGGGACAGTGAGGGTTTCCCACAGGACAGTGGTATGCTCGGAGTTCCTTTTCTCAAGGGTTAGTGCTGTAGAGTCTGGATATAATTTGAAGGGGGCGGGGCAGGGACCATGTGGTGAGGCTGGAGCGAGCCACACAAGCTGGGGTCGGGGGGCAGTGCGCAGTACCACCCAGGGAAAATGGTGGTGCCTCACACTGAATTGGAATACTGACGAGGGAGGCAGAGGCTATGGACAGACTCGAGAACTACTTCGGCAGTAAAATCAGCAGGATGTAGCAGCTGACGTGCTAAGGGCCTGGGGTGGGTGGTGGGGGGGCTGTCAGGGTGGCCATCTGGGGGGGCACAGGGAGGACACCAGGGGCCTGAGAGATATCCACGTGGTCCCCTGCAGGAGGCCTTCTGGTATCTGGATCTGCAGTTCTGGTAAAATGTGGGGTAACTTAACCTTAGAAATGCTAACTGAAGTCACTGGAGTGGATAGGAGCATCCAAGGCTGTAGAAGAATTCTGAGCCATTCTGCCTGGGCACCAACGCCAAGTGCTGGGGTGCCCCTTACACAGACACCCAAGGTTCTCACACCTGCTCGAGGCCACCCTGCTATGCGGAACCCCCCATCACTCCGCTTGGGGTCGAAGCCTCTGTGCCAGGATGGCCCCCCTCAAGGGACTCCCTCGTCACCTGGCCTAGGCCTGACATCCCACGTGGGGCCTCCCTTCTACAAGGAGACCTTCCTCAGCACACTTGGGCTCTGACACATGGGGCCACCCTCCCACGTGGACGCCGTCCTCACTCCCCGTGGGCCCGACCCTCACAGTGGGCCACACTCCCTGTGTGAACATCCTCCTCACTCCTGCTCAGGGCCACCAGGGCCCCTCCCCATTCAGGGGCAGAGGCCTACCTTGTTCCACCTCCCCAGAATTTTCTAAAAAGGAAGGGAAAAGGAGAGCTAATTCTCTCAGACAGTGACTCGATCCCATCCTTCTCCTTTGTTCACACCTCCTCCATTCTCTGGCAACTCCAACATCCCCTGGGATTGCTGAATCCTCCAGGCCAGCAGAGTCCTGGCTGCGTCCCACTGGGGCTCCCCGCCTCCTATCTCATTCCTGTGCCATTGGTGATGGTCTGGAGCTCTCCCAGTGCTGAAGCCTCGTGGTTCTGCTGGAAAATGTGAGCGAGCGCTTCTGCTCACCACTCTGCTTCTTCACGCCGTGCCCGAGAAGTCTCCAAGCACTGCCGCTTGGGCTCAGCGTCTTAGTTGGGAGTCAAACACTGTTGCAGGGTGTTCTTCGAGCAGCCCTCCTTGCACTGTCTCCCCCATCGGAGTTGATGACAAATACCATGATGCATGTGGGGTTCCCTCCCCTCTTCCAGCTCGGACTCTGTACTACCCCCAGATCAAGTTTGCAATGGCCTGATTCCTGTCCTCGTTTTAATCTCCCAGAGGGCTGCTCAGGCCCTGGCAACAACAGACTTCCAGGTGTCCGTTGCCACACACTCTAGACATTTCTAAACCCCAGCCACGGGCACAGCTTGAGCTCACACCAGACCCACTTTAATTATCTGAGCATTCTGTTTCATAGGCTGTCTCTCCCCCCTCAACGTGCTCCATGGACAGGGGGTCCTTGTTTCGTTACCCGGCCATCCACGAAGACCCCTGAAATAGTGAGGGGTGAGGAGTGGGAAAGGCTCATGGCAGAGACAGACAAGGGGCCTGTCTGTTGAGATGTGAGTCCCCTGAGCAACCTGAAGGACAGCCTGGAGTGATTTTCCCTCCCACTTACCTTAGCCCTTCGCCAGCCTGGAGGAAATGAGAATCTGCTTTCTCATTTTATGATGAGTGAAGGAAGAATTCAATAAAGGAACATTGAAACAACCCACAATCGGGTAATTCATCTAGGGAGAGAGTCTTCGCAGACCATGGCTACGTCTCCTTCTGGGAAGGTGGGGCAAGCCCATTAGGAAAATGTACAGAAGCAACCAGACGATGTCTTGGAGAAGCTGTCATTGGCCTGGATAACCCAATCCTGCTTTTCTTTTCACCATCCCTTTTAATTCCTGGATTCTAACAGAGAGGGCTGTTTGTACAACAGAAGTGATGGTGAGAGAAGGAGCTCACCCCGTTCATGGGAGAGCAGAGGGAAAGCGCCCACTGCAGAGGAAGCGAGGCGAGGCCCTGGCCCACAACGATGGTAACGGAGAGATGGAGAGTGTGACCCAATGTATCCTCAGCGCGTCCTCCAACAGCCTCCACCCCCTTAAAGGATCCTTGGGCCCTGTTGCGAGTCCTGGGGAGGACTTATCTCGCTCAGGGACAATCCTACTCTCCGTTAAACCAGTGGCCCTCTGTCCCCAGGGAGCCGCTGCCACACTAGGCACTAAAGCCCTGGTCCAAGGAGTATAGGACAGTGGGGAAGAAGAGGGGAGCCTCTGTTCTCAGGCATCCATCTGTGGGAGACTGCAGAGCGCTTGCATTCTCGGGCAGTAGTGGCGGGTAGGACGAGGCACACAGACACGAGTACCTTCTTCCTCTCACCACGTCATTACCCACGCCCCCAGCGCTAGCCCAGAGGCTCGTCGGCAGTGACTAGTTCTCTATGCTGGGCAGAGGAGGGCCGCTTAGCCATCTGCAACTAGTGCGCACTTGAAATGTGGCCTCCGTGGCTGATGAGCAGCGTTTTCATTTTCCTTTCATTCTGATTAATTTCTGTCTACATTTACATAGCCACATGGGGCTAATGGCTACAACATGGGGTAGCGAGCCCGGGACCAGGCGCTGCTCTGCTGGACGCCAGCATCTCGCTCAGGCATCACCAATGAGAGCCTGAATTCCTTGGGGGCGTCAAAAGGGTGGTTTGTGAAGGAGCAGAGAACACCCCTCTCCCAGCATCATGCTCTGTTACAGGGGTCCCCTCTGCCTTTTCGAAAAACTGGCTCTTTGTGTTTAATTACAGCTCCTGACTTCCCGCTGGGCCAGTGTGGCCAACAGGCTCTGGGATTGGGATGCAGCTTCCAGAGACCCGTGACTAAAGCTTCGTTACTGGGCAGGCTGCTCAGCCCCATCCCCTTTGCTCAGCAGGCTTCCCCTCCCAAGTATCCCCCGCATCCCCTCGGCTCCCTGTTACTACCCTGTTATTCACTAGCTTCTTCCCTCTAGAAGCTCACAGACTCCCGAGAAGACACAGAAATGGTCTGCTTGGAAGAAGTAGAGATAAACCGGCTGAGGAGACGAGGGTAGCAATAGAGCAAGCAATTTTCTCTGGAGCCATAGTTGGAAGCACAGCCCCACCTGTGTCGGCTGGGAGCTTGGAAATACAGCTCCTGGGCGCCCAGACTGTTGAAGCAGGAATTCCAGGGGCGGACCGGGCAATCTGTGGTTTCACAAGCCCTGGGCCCCCGCGGAGCCCTCTCAAGCGTGAGAAGTGCTGGGTGGTGGGTGGGGGACAGGAAATAGGGCCAACTTCTCAGAACAGCCGGGACAGCTTGCCCTGGGGCCTGTAGAGAGTGACAGGGTGGCTGTCGGGGAAGGAGGGCATGCCCAGGCAGGGGACCCACACTGCGTCCCGCACCCGGTGCCAAGGCCGCAGCCCTCCTGATGTATGTCAATCATCTGGCCGCAGCCCTCCTGATGCATGTCAGTCATCTGGCCGCAGCCCTCCTGATGCATGTCAGTCATCTGGCATCATCATTTGACTGATGTTACATTGTTCAGAGTACACGGCAAAGAATTCCTTAGAGTTAAATAAATCTGCTTTCTGTTTTTAGAAGTGTTCTTGGTTGGTCTTGAGTTTGTGTTCTGAATTTAAGGATGATCTTTAGACTAACTTTTGAAAGTTTACAAAGTTTACCTGACAAACTCATCCAGGCTCTTATCCTGTGACTCCTTCCAAGAAAGCATGCAGCTTTTAACGCAAAGCTCCCCAAAGATGCACGGCTAACATACCACTTACTTAAAAACTCTCTTCTCTTGGACTAATTTTATTACTCTATCGACTTTATTTCCCCTGTGGTTCATCTACCTACCCTCTTCCTCCCAAACCCCACATATTTTCTGGCTTTGAACAAGGACACCAGGTAACCAACTTGTTAAAACTGTACAAAGTTAAGGATGAAGTCTAAGCAGGAGACTTTCTCCCTTAACGCGTACTTTCATGCATGGGCGCTGCTCTGAAATTGCATGGTTTAGTGAAAAAAAGCAGAGGTTTACAGTCAGACAAATTAAGGCTCAATCCTAGCCCTACCTCTTACTAGCTGGCCATTAAACCCTAAGTCTGCCTTTCCTGGGCTATAAGACGGGGCTAAGGATGCATCGCGGGGGTTCAGTGAAATAATCATGTGTGAAGTCTCTGGCACTTAATAAACACTTACTGTTTGTTTCTCCCTTTCTCTCCCTCTTCGGTGGAATGCGAAGCTCTCGGGCTCTGAACCAGACTGACCCGCGTCCAGCACAACAATGTATTGGCAGTGTGACCCTGGGTCACTTACTGAACTTCCTCATCTCATATTCTCATCCTTAGGATGGGGGTGGTAAAAATAAGTCCTCCCTCATAGAGCTGTAAGGATTAAAAATCTTGAAACACACGGGCACCTGGGTGACACAGTTGGTTAAGCGTCTGCACTTGGTTTCAGCTCAGGGTCATGGTCTCAGGGTCATGATCTCAGAGTCGTGAGATCAAGCCCCACGCTAGGCTCTATGCTCAGCATGGATTCTGTTTGAGATTCTCTCTCTCCCTCTCCCTCTGTCCCTCCTGCTTGTGTTCTCTCTCCCTCTAAAAATAAATAAATAAATCTTTTTAAAAAATCTCGATACATGCAAAGTTCATGGAAGAGTGCCTGGGATGCAGTAAACACTCAGCATAGAGAGGCTAGTGTTGGTGATGTCATTGTTCCACACAGTTCTCCACTGAGGGGGGACCTGCAGAGAGGCCAGCCTTTCAGAACGCCATCAGCTTCTAAGCACCACATAACTGTTTCCATGAAATAAAGACTCATGTTCCCTCCAGAACATTCTTACCATTCCTTTTTTTTTTTTTTCATTTTGTGTTTATGGGCCTTGATGGTTCGCCGGATTAATATCACATGACAGCCATTCTGCTACCAGTCTATGAGATGATTTGGAGAAAATATTTTTTTTTAGAGAGAGGCAACCAGATTGACCAACTGCTCGATTCTCCCACTTCGTTCCCTGAAAGATTTAGGATGACAAAGCTGAAGACTCTAATTTTATGTCAATCCAGTGTTTTCTTTTTAGGTTTTTATCTGTAATCCCTCAAAAAACTGAGTCAAGTCACTGAACTAAATAAACCCAACTTTATTTGAGCAGTTCTGTAGGTATCGATGCTGTTCAGAAGGAAACCCTGCTTTTACACTGGGGGATGGGCTGTTTTGACAGAGAAGTGTACGGGGTTTAGACAGTCCTGCTTAGAGATTCTTGTATTACTTCTCTTACCCGGGGTTGAAATCCAAGAAGCTCTCTGCAGAGGTGAATATTCTCCAATAATGAGATTGTGCTCCCAGGAATGGGAGGAATTCCAGTCCCTCTTGTCTCCTGTTCTATTATTACTTAATCCCAACCTCGTTTTTTCTCCCTCTACCAAAGCGAGTCCCCTAACTGTGGCTTGCTCATGTCTTGCCTCTTCGTGGGGCACAGATGGTCACAATTCCAGATTCATCCACTCCTGCAGGACCCTTCCCGGGACAAACCCATTTGCCCAAACCCACCTGCTCTGCCCCAGGTATCTGCTCAACACTACCTGACCGTCTTTGAGTGACTCATCCTTAATACCCATAAAATATCTTATCGATCTTTTCTAAACAGAATTCTCTATTGGTGGTTCTCAACTCTGCCTGCTCATTAGAATAACCCGAGGGGCTCTTAATAAATGCAGACACCAGGCTCCACCACCACATAGGTCGAATCAGATCCTCCAAAGGTAAGGTCGAAGCATCAGTATTTTTCAAAGCTTCCGAAGTTCAGCCAGGGCTGAGACACTCCTCCGAATGGATGGAGCCTAAGTGAGCCCTAGTGGCTCCGAACTGGACGTAGAACCCATGTCATATGACTCCTTACCCTCAGGTGTAATTGACATATGATAGACTGCATGTATTTAAAGCATACAACATGATGAGTTGGGACATATGTATACACGTGTGAAACCACCAGAATCAAGATTATGAACATATCCATTACTTCTGCAAGTATCCATGTGCTCCTTTGTAAATCACTGCCTCCTCCTTTACCCCACCCCAGAGTCTCCGGGGGCTCTGTCACCAAAGATTAGTTTGTATGTCCTAGAATTCTATTTTATTTATTTTATTTTATTTTATTCTTCGTTTTTTTTTTTAAGATTTAATTTTAAGTAATCTCTACACCCAACATGGGGCTTGAACTCACAATGCAGATATCAACAGTCGTGTGCTCTCCTGACTGAGCCAGCCAGATGCCCCTAGAATTTTATATAAATGGAATCATCCAGTATGTAGTTTGGTTTTTTTCCTGGCTTCTTTACTCAGCATAATTATTTGAGATCATCCACATTATTAATGGATATCAATAGCTCATTTTTAAAATTTCTATATATCATTCCATTGTATATTTATCCCACAATTTTTTACCCAATCATCCCGTTGATGGACATTTGAGCTGTTTCCGGTTCTTGGTTATTACAAACAGAGCTGCTCTGAACGTTCTTGCGCAAGTGTTCGTCTGAACGTGTACTTCCAGTTCTCTTTGCTGGGAATGGGAACAACTGGGATCAAATGAGAGGTGTTTGATTTTTAAAAATAAACTGCCAAACTACTTTTTTTAAATAAACTATCTTTTCCGAAGTAGTTGTACCATTTTGCGTTCCCACCAGCAGTATTTGAGAGCTCTAATCAATTGCTCCCACATTCTTGCCAATACCTGGTTTGGCCAATCTTTTTAATTTTAGCCATTCCAGTGGGAGACTGATTTTATTTTGCATTTCTCTAGTAACTAGTGGTGTTGAGCATTTTTTCCATGTGCTTACCTGCCATCCATTTATCTTCTTTGGTAAAACGTCTATTCAAATCTTTCATCCATTTTTTCATTGTCTTCTTATCACTGAGTTTGTAGGAGTTCTTTATATATTCTGGGTATAAGCCCTTTATCAGATATACATTCTGCAAAAATATCTTCAACTCTGTAGCTTGCATTTGTGAGTTTGGAACAGTGGCTTGTTTTTTGAATAGCAAAAGTTATGATTTTGATGAGATCCGAGTTATTGTTTAATTTTTATGGCTCATGTTTTTTGTATCAGATTTAGGAAAGCTTTGCCAAACCTAAGATCACTAAGATTTTTCTTCTGTGTTTTCTTCTAAAAGTTCTGTAGCTTTATCTATTACATTTAGGTCTATGATTGAGGAGAGATGAAAAGGCTGAGACTCGTGTGTTTGTGACTTGGCCAAGGTGATATGGTGAGTCAGACCCCAAACTGTCCCTATTGTCACATGACTCCTTGTCCTGAGCACTTACTTTTTATTTACTTTTGGACTTAATTATAGAATTGAGTTTATCATATTCTTAATTAATATGTGCATCATCACCAACAGTCTGAGACAGACTCCTATTTTTTATTAGGTTTTTGTTATTTTTATAGCATTGGTTATTTCTTGTCTTTGAGCCCAAGCCCTTAATTTTATAATTTGCTCCATAATATTGGGGCTAAGCCTCTAAATTCATTTCCTAGCCTTCTTTGATAATTGGCTTTCTGGCAATTTCTGCCAATGGGACATACTGGTTGGAGAAAAGAAGGCAGGAGGAACAAAAGAGCTCCCTTCCAGTTTTCCAGCTCTGCTCAGCACCCCATCCCCTCTCCCACCCCCAGCAGCTGAGGAAAACCACAGCTCCAGCTCCAGCTGCCCTCAGCATCCCCAGAGCCAGCCATCAACACAGGCTGTGTCCTTACCCCAGAGCTCTGAGCGCTACACCTGCACACCAGCCATGGGGTTCCTTCCTTTGAACTCCTAGGTCTGGTAACACCCTCTCATCCCTTTTGTTCTACCAGCCTTAGATGTGATGGGTTTTCTCTGCAGTTACAGTATCTCAGGGCCTTCTTTCTCATTTCTCCACCTTCCAATTCCTCTTGGAATCAATCCCCTGTATTAAATCCTCTCTATTGAAAACATCTAGAGTGGTTCCTATTTTCATGACTGGACACTGATTGATACATTGTCTCTACTTCTTGCTGCTACATAGCCACCTCATCTTGTTATATATCTTTGGACGTGAATGAATCCTCATAAAATATAGGGGTTTTTTTTTCTGTTACAATTTTAGAGGAACGTTATTATGCTATATATCTCATTCTGTTTCTTTTCTTTCACCCAAACCCATGTTGCTCAGATCTACTCAGGCTGGTATTTTGCTTCCAGGTCACTATTTCTGATTATTGAATAATATTCCATGCTGTGCACCCACCCGGTTTCATGTATCCATCCCCCTGGAGATGGTTTCTGAGATCAGCCCAAACTCCCGGCTGTGGTATGTAGCTTGGACTTATGTGAGCATTTCTCTCTTTTTTTTTAATTTAAATTCAATTAATTAACATATAATGTATTAGTAGTTTCAGAGGTAGAGTTCAGTGATTCATCAGTTGCATATAACACCCAGTGCTCATCACATCATGTGCCCTCCTTAAAGTGCATCACGCAGTTACCCCATCCCCCCACCACCTCCCCTCCAGCAGCCCTCAGTTTGTTTCCTATGATTAAGAGTCTCTTATGTGAGCTTTTCTATGGCATTTAGCCCTGGAGTGAGAGCCGGCCAGACATCAAATGCTTTCTTCAGTTAAGTACATATTGTATATTAATGGCTACACATGGGATGCTGGTGAGTGCCTGTTTCCTCCCATCTTCACCAGTATTTATGACCTGATACTCTCATTTTTGCAAATTTCATGTACAGAAATACAATTTTGCAATTTCACTTTACATTTCTTTTTCAGTGAGGTTGGGATCTCTGTGTACTTGCTAGTCTTAAATCTTCCCCTGTGTCACTTGCCTACACATAGTCTTTGACCTTTTTCCCATTTTTTCTCTATGTTTTCCTGTCAGTCTTCAGGAGTTCCTTGTCTAGTCTATTTACTTGCATTAGTTTGAGGCATTGCAAAGACCTTCTCTTCATCTGCTGCGCCTCTTTAATCTTTATTTCATGTATCCTTTGTTGAACACAAAACATGAATATTGTTATAGCCAATTCATCAATATTTGGCCCTAAGGTTTGTATTCTTGAATTCTTTTTTAAGAGTCCTTCTCACCCCAAGGTCACAAGTATATTCTCTTATCTTTTCCTTTATAGCTTCTCTTATAGCTTCATATTTTCCCTTTCCCATGTTTAATCCACCTGAAATCCACCTTTTACATAGTATAAGGTAGAGATACTAACTTTATTTTTCTTCAAAAAGGGACCCATATTCCCAACACCATGTGATCTCTTTGCATTTTATCTGTAGATAAAATAGCCTTCCTCTTTGTGATAAAATAAACCTCCACGATAATCGAGGTAAATTCATGATTTTTCTCGATGTTTTAAGTGAGGTCCGAGGAAACTAAAACCATAAAAAATAAGAAAGGGAGATGGTCCTGTGGTCCCAGACCCCCTCCCTAGCTGGTTCCTTCCCTCCCATACAACTCTCCCCACATCTCACTACCCCCACCAAGGTTCTTGACTCTTGCCAAACATATTTCTGGTTGTCTCCTCAGGTTTCTCCCTCCTGAAGAGTTGCCTTCACACACGCCACCTCTGTGGAATGCCCCTGCTAGGCCACTTCCTTCTTCCCTGTGCCACAGTCGTGGGAATCTCCGCAGACCCAACCCTTTCAATGCTTCATTAACCCGGAAGTCTGCACTTGGCCCTGAACATCCTGGGCTCATTAAACTCAGGGTGTGTGCCTGTGTGTGTGTGTGTGTGTGTGTGTGTGTGTGTGTGGTCATAAGTATCTCCTGCTTTTCATACTTTACAAAACCCTTTCACATGCTCGCTCATGAATCCTATACAGCAGGCTAAGCAGAAAAATGTTTCTCGCCTTTACAGATGAGGAAACTGAGGCTCAAAGAGTTTAAATCTCTTAAAGTTTAGGGAATTTGCTTAAGCCATGCTGCAAGAATAAGGAATGCCTGGGACCAGCTCTTCTGGTTCTAAGTCCAGGAATCACTTAACCGACCATGCCCTTTCTTAGCATGGGCACAGAGTCTATCCCCACGATTAGATGGATCAGGGTTTGAGCCTCCAGAAATCCTTTGTCTCAACTAGTCCAAATGAACTGCACAGAAGCTATTGCACTCGGAGCCCGGTCTTGCACTCCTGCCTTTTTGCTTGGGGCACTTACACTCAGCCTAGCCACAGAGCATGAGCCCTCTTGTAATACTGTGTTCATCCTTGTCAGAGCATTGATCACAATTACAATCAAATTGCTCCTGTGCTATTATATCTAACATCTGTCTCCCCTCAAGTTCTGTGTCTTGTTCATAACTGTATTTTCAATGCCAACAGATATTTAAATATCTGTTAAACATATGAATGAATGAATGAATGAATGAATGAATGAATGAATGTTTCCTGTGGCTTCTCAGCCACTGCCTGGGTTCCTGGGCTAAATGAACCAAGCACCCATATTAGCAATGCTGACACACATCTGACTTCAAGCTCTTCTACCAACCAGGACTCTTATGACAGTATATCCCTTCCAGGTGGGCACCTGCATTTGTCATACACCTTTAGGCTCAGCCAGAAGTCTAACCAATGGCCGATCCTACAACCAGGACATTTCCTCCAGCCCAGGTTCTGCCTCATCCCTGCCTGCTCACCCTTGCTGGCCCCGCCTCCCCCAACTCTGCTTCCCAGTACACCCTGTGTCCAAGGCCTCTCAAATCAGAATCCTCTGTGGTCCCTTCTAGAACCCAGCTTCATGGTCTGCACAAAACAGACTCTCAATAGATGACAACAAATAATAAGCTCTTTATTCATCTTGGCAGCCAGATTTCTAATCTGTCTCATAGATATGAATGGAAAACATAGCTGATTGGTAAGTAGGAAAAAATGTTTCCCACTTCCAGTAATGGGCCTACCCCCACCAATGTTCAAAAATGTCAGCCATCAGAGAACAACACACCAGTGGTAAACAATATCTCTTGAATGATTCCTCTAGAAAGAAATGTGGCTCCAAGCACTCCATAGGATGTGAGCCTGGTCAAGAGAACTTCTAGAATATTCTTCCGGAGCACCCAGCTCCTGCCTAGGTGAGCTTTCTATTAGACAGGGCTACCGAATACTGAGACACTGAGACATGTACAGGAAGACACATGACACACACTCACACGTACACACGCACACACACATGCACACACACAGAATTAATTTAGAATGGCAAGGTGGTTTGCGACATAGGTTTTGGAGTCAGAACAGAGTGCAAATTCTGCCCCTAACATTTTCTAAGTAGTTTATCTAAGGCAAATTACTTTTCTGACTTTGTTTCCTCATGTACAAACTGGGATAATACTTCCCAAATTTGTTGCAAGGATTACAAGAGATAGATAAAGCTCTAGGAATATGGTAAGAGGCAAAGAAGTAGTGGCAGTTCGGAGCATCAGAACTGGCTTTTTAATACTTCAGACCCGAGTATGTAGATGTTGGGATGACGCCTAACAGAGACGACAGGGGAGGGATCTGGGGAAAGGCAAGCTCGGAGCTGGGTTTGGGGGAAGGGGAAGAAACTGGCTTGGAAGAGAGAAGTGAAGACAGTGGGTGTTGGAGGTGGGAGTGAGGGCCCATGACATGGTGAGGAGCGGGCTCAGTGGCAGCCCCGGCTCTAGCTGTGGTCACCGCTGAATAGTTCCAGGGGGCAGTCTTGCATTGCCTCCAGATCTTATACAATTACTTACTTAAAAAAAAAAAAAAATCCTTTGCACTAAAGTAGCCCTGGAAATCCTGCCCAGCAGCCTGTGAGGCTCTGGGGGGTGCCAAGCTGACTCATGAAGATACCCTGCCTTTGAGCACACCCTCCAGTCCAGCCATCATCTCATCCTGCTCGGGGCTCCACGGGACAAAGCTCGTTAGTGAGGCCAGTGAGCAGCAGATAGCTCTAAGGTTCATGGGGAAAAGCAGTTCTCATCTCGTCCCTTGTCTTTTAATTTTAATAAGCCAGAGGAAATCTTTCTGTGTCCCAAAGTCTTGCTTGCTTGGGGACAGATAATATCTAAAGACTTGCTCTTCCAAATGTGGTCCATAAATCAGTAGTATCAGTGTCTCCTGGGAGCTGATTCCAGGGTCCTACTCCAGACCTACTGAGTATGAATCTCAGCGGGGTGGGGAAGGGGGGGCTGTTCCCAAGACTTGGTGTTTTTAACAAGCTCTCCAGGTGATTCTCATGCCCACAGAATTTAAGAAGCACTAATTCAGGCACAGGTTGGACACATCAGCCTCTCCGGAGCTCACTTGTATCACCCATAGCTGCTTTTCACCATGTGATTAGGAGAAAGTCTATTTCTATTCAAGGGCACAGGAAGTTCACTCTGAAACCCAGCTGCCAAAGCCTTCGTTCCAAAATATAGAAGAGTTTGAAAGAATTCCACTGTGGATCAGGGAAGAATAGTCATAATATAAATTGAGCTTTAGAAATGTAGATGTTTGGCCTGATCCACTATCTCAGAATTCTCTAATTGAAAGCAAGAGAAATGGAAATACACCATCTCAAACACAAAAAGAAGTTAGTAGAAGACACAGGACTATAGAATCAAAATCCAAACAATCGGTCTAGAATGGCCAGGACTGAGGCAGGCCCCAGGAAGCGGGAACTCAGGGACAGTCTGGATAGGGAGCTGTTGCAGGGATTAAGTGACCTCAGTGGCTTTCTGGAGCTGCCATCTGTCCCTCCAAGATGCAAATTCCCAAGAGGGTCTCTGATTGGCCGGGGCACAGCCACATGCCACTTCCTGGCAAGTGGAAGGCAGGACTCCTGCGCTGATGACCCCAAGAGCGCAATGTGATGGATGCTGGACGGTTCCTCCAAGCTCAGTCAGGTCCGGCTCCCAGACATGAGTAGGGGGGGAAGCGGACTGGCAAAACAGCAGATGCGCCCTGCCTCCCAGCCTGGCCGGGTGTGATGGGACATCAGCAGGAGCAATCCAGATGTGTAAACCTTAGGAGAGATGAAAGAAAATATGAACGTCCTCCTAGGGAGGCTGGGGGAGTTCAAAAGCTAGGAAAACAGAGTGGAGACAATAGCATGATTAGGGTAGTTGTGAAGGTCAAAGAGAATGACCTTCGGGAATGACGTCAAGAAGCCCAGCTCCTGGAAGCTGGCAAAGGCAGATGAGCTGTGTGCTCCTAAGGAAGAGGGAGGGAGGCACAAGTTCAAAGACGCATCTGGGGGTGACAACCACAGAGAATGCCTGCGTTCCTGTTAGAGCCCCCGTCCGGACCAACACACGTCGTAATCTGAGCACCTGGTAAGAGAGGACATCACTCCTCTGAACAAAGGTGTGGTGGTCCTGGAGCGGGGTGGCCAGGGGGCATGGAAGGAGGCCTGTCGGCTACATGTAGGCTCTAGGTGTGTGCAGCGAGACAGCAAGGACACAAAAATGGCAACCTTACTTACCAGCATGTTCTAGAAACCACACCCGGCACTGCCAGTGTGCAAAGGCTTACAGACCTTGATATTTTTGAACAGAAATGTTGAATATTTCAACTTCTATCATCAGATAAAAGCTGACCACAGCTATTGAAACCCAATTAAAGGCACTAGAAAATATGTAAAAAGAAAAACTGCTAGCGTTTAACGAGCACCTGCTATGTGACAGGCGTATGACTAAACACTTAATATTATCTCGTTTAATCCCCGAAACAACCTTAAGACCTCTGTTTTGCAAATAAGATTTTAGGTGACTTGTACTTGGTTACGCAGATAATACATGGCAAAGCCAGGTTTGTGTCAGACAGGTTAAACTCCAAAGCCTATACTAAATATTACATTAGCAAAGTCTTTACTATTATTCAACTTACTAGCAAATTGAATCATACACGTTTCTACAAGACACCATCAGAAATAAAGCTTTTATAACACTGAATGCATATATATTATTGTACAACTAAATAGATGAGGAAGAACTAGTATCTCTCTGTGGTATTTAATTTTTATACATAGTAGGTACTTAAGGTATGCGGCAGACATTTTATACATAGTTGTTTAATGACTAAGCATTCATAGAGATATGTATGGTTAGAGGGACAAACTATATACGGTTCTTTTATATTCTTATTTCTTTTCAGCCGGCCAAATCTAAAGAGAACCCATCAAAAATTATACACTTCTAATACACGTGGCCAACAGTGGCATCAAACACCATGAAAATCTGAAACTTCTCTAAGAAGAATCTTGAACTGTTTCCATACCGAATAAGGCAGGGCTAATGGCTTCGTGTTTATCATACACTTACTCCCATGAAGCAAAGTGAGGGCCCTCTACCCGGACCAGCCAACTCGACCCCTGCCCCAGGCCGCTTGAAATAATGAGACCAAGGCTCTGCAGTTCACCCACTGTGAGTATTTATTTCCTGAGGCCACCACGCCCTGTCACAAAGTCAACGGGAGCCAACCCTTGAGGTTCTGAAGTCCTTCCAGGGGATGTGGGGGGCAGGGTGTGCAACAAAGAGCAGCGACAGACCCAAGGCTGTGGAAAGTCCTTTCGGGGTGGGGTGGCGGGATGTTAGTAACGGTTTTCCTCCAGTGGGGCCATCCTTTGGCAGAAAATCGAGGTAGTCGGTCTCTCTGAAATCTTCTAGAACACCGGGACCCACAACCCAGAGGTCGACAGCCTAAGTGCTAGGCACAAGGTGCTCCCCAGAGTGCCCTTGCCCTGCTTGGCTGGGCCAGGAAGGAAGCCCCAACAAGGATCACACCGCTGGGCGGCATTTTTCCGCATTTCCTTCCCCGCCAGAATGCTGACGTTCCAATTCGATATTTGCAAGCTGACGTGTCCCGCCTCGGCCCACGCCCTGGGGATCTCCTCTCTTCGCCCCCTCCATCCACCCGCACAGAGTCGCTTCCCAGGGGTACATCCACGTGCCCCCCCGGCCCTCCCCCCTCTGTGTTTAGAAACCACAGTCTCTGCACACGATTTCATCGAGCTGCTGATGCCAGGGCTTAGCATTGGGCTTTATATTCGGCTGGCGCTGAAGAAATACCTAGGAAAATGCTAAATAAAACAAACAGTATAGCTGTATAGGAGAATTTGGCATCCCTAATTTAGGGACTGTTGGTGGCTTATACCTGGAGGTGCAGATAAACATCTGCTTTTTAATGCCCACCACGGATTAGAAGCACGCAAGCAAAGTTTCTGGCACCTAGTAGGTTAAATAACTATTTACTGAATGAATGAATAAATTCCCTGAAGAATGCATGCAAGGAAAGGAAGTTTCTAACATGCATTTCATCAGCCCTCTGATGAAGAGGAGACGACAAACTCTATTTCACCCTAAAATCCACTCAAGATCCACAATCCCACAGGCTGCACGAATAAATAAAAGCCTTGTATGTATCACTCCAGTGTCATCGTACTATATTATCAGAAAATCAGTTATCTTCACTTGACTTTTAAAATTATTGAATTTTTTCAAAGAAGAGGCCCCATTCACAGGAAACTTGGGACTAGAACTTAACTGCCAACAAATGTACTTTAATGCTGTCCTTGAAGATTGCAAAAGTCAGACTACTTTCTAAGGTCTGGCTTTTCTTTCATGAGGAAGATGTGCAAATCAGGAATTAAAACGGTAAAGTCGGACCCCCTCGTCTGGAAGCACGGCCTCTCTGATTTTTAATAGGCCTCTTTTCCATTTGGTTTGAAATAAAGTGGCCCCAATTATTTTAGAATCCTTTAAAGGAAAAGATATCCATAAATTAAGCTACAGACCTCTCCTGATTTCCCAGAGAAATTAAATTCTTACCTTAAATGACTTAAGTCGCATTGCGCACAAGCAGACAAAACCTTCTGCAGGGTTACAAAAGACGGGCACAGCAGCACGGAATTTTGGAGCTAAAAAGATAAATAGAAATAGATATAAACACACACCCCACTAGCAAAATTCAATAGTAAGATCAAAGCTAAACTTTCTCCTTCACAGAGCTCCTGTTAAGATTTTTTTTCCCCTCTTCTGCACCATAATCTGAGTCTCGGATACTTTCGTTCCTATTCAACCTCAGATCAAACAGCTCACACACATCTGCTGGGGTGGGTTTTGTTGTTTTTTTTAAGGCATTCAATAATTGATGGGGGTGAGGGGAGAAGAGAAGTTTGAACATCAACATAAAGGCAACAGCAAAATACCCCATCACGCTCCTTCTGCCCACGGAAATGAGGGGCCCGGGGGGAGATGGGTGCGAGTGAAGATATGAATGTTTGTACCAAGGTAACCCCGACATGTTCCAAAGAAAGAGTTTTCTCAAAATACATGCCCTATCATTTAAAATTATCTTTTCTTTTTAAATAGAGAATAGCACCTTATTTCATCTCTTTCCAAATGGAGTCCCGCCCCGCTGGTTGTGAGAGCCGTGAGGTCAGAGGCCTGGCCTTGGGAAGTCTGCAGGCTCACACGGGAGCTGGGCGTGTACGTCTGTACAAGTGAGCAGAATATGGCCACTAGTCCACAGGGATCTTTTGTGAAGGTGAGGGCAAGGAATGCTGGATTACCACTAGGGAGCGGAGAAGGCTTCTTGGAGGAGGGGGCATTCAAAGAGGGCTTTGGAGGGTACATAGGGTCTTGCTGGAGAAGCTGATGGGACATGTCCCCGGCAGAGGGACTGGTAGGATCCAAGTGGTCCTGATAAAGGACAGGCATGTTCAGGGTCCGGGGTAACTGGGGTGCAGGCTCTGGGACTGGGGAAGGCCATGGAGGCCGGTGAAAATTCTGAAGGTGGGATAGAGGGTCAAGGACCCCATATATGATGATTTATTTTTACTTACAAATATTCCTCATTTCATCTTTCCTCTAGGCCCCGTTACTCCCTCCCCACCCATCCCGAATATGACCCTTCTGTCCTTCAGATAGCAAGATTCAGCAGCATGGTAGGTCCTCTGTTAGAAACGACGCAGCCTCAGAAGACCAGTGTCCAAGGACGAGACATCAACACAACCTGACCTTACCGAGCCTAAACGCACCCCAAAAGGCAAGACTTCATAGTCTGCTCTTCTGCTGCCTTCTCTGGGACACAGTTTCTCCTCCCAAACCCATGAGCCTCTGCTGTTTGAGGGGCACCCTCCTGGTTTCTCTGCCCCTCTTACAGCCCACAGTCTTAGTCAGGTTAAGTGATGTTAGCTGCTGAAACCACCCCCAGATCTCAGGGGCTTAACAGGATAAAAGTTGATTTCAGACTCAGGCAAAGTCCCAAGCGGGTCAGCAGCTCTCCTGAACGACCCTGCCTCAGCCTTAGGGACTTGGGCTCCTTCTACCTGCCGCTCCACTGCGGTGAGAACTTCAGCAAACTGCTTCCCTTCTACAGGCTTCAGATTCATTTAGGAGGTGATGCTAATAGTTCCTGCCCACCTCCCTGACAGGACCATTGTGACTGCCAAATGCTTAGTAAACAATCCTTGTCGTTTGAAGCAATTCACATATATTAAATTCTTCCCATGCAAAGGCCCTGTGCTGCGTGTTATAAGCATTATTTCATTTAATCCTGGTAACAGCACGGTCACAAAAGTCCTCCCACTGCTATTAGAAGGCTAAATGGGTTTGTTTTTGCATTTGTATAACATCATTGTAAAAGAATATTCTTTGAACATATCAAGCATCCTCCCACCCCAGCTCCCAGTACTTGCTAATCCCTCTACTGGGAATGCTCCGGCCCAGGTATGAGCATGGCTTATGCTCTCCCTCCACTCAAGTCTGGATGCTCTCCCACTCAAGCCTTAGAAGGTGTCTCTACCCACTCCATCCGAAATACCACCCCTGTCCCAACATCCTTTTTTAACCCCCCCCCCCCCCCCCCCCCGTTTGATTGTTTCTTATAGCGTCTTAACCCTCTGACATCCGGAGAATTTACATGAGTATTTACTGCCGGCATCCCACAACTAGACTGTGAGCCCCATGAAAGCAGGGACTTTGCTTGAAACCTTCACTTCGTATCTCCAGTGCCTAAAATAGGGCTTAGCACATAGTAGGTGCTCAATGAATACTTGTTGAGCCAATGTGATCCACTCCTTATTTTGTGCTGCAAATTAATGGGGGGAAATGGTCCTTTGTTTCTTGACTTTTCTTCTTCTGCAAAGGAGCTGTATCAAAATACAACCACAGTATTTCAAGAGCTCGGAGTCTGAAACATTGACCCCCTTCAGGCTTAGGGGAAAGAAATCTACCAGCTGCGACCTGTCAGTTCTCTCCTGGTGAAAGCTTAGAGGGGGAGCACGCTCTCTTCCAGCCAAGTCCCAGGCATCTGGGTCGCCTGTGCAAGCCTTAATCAAGTTATCATATCTAGCCCCTGTCTCCTGGATCCCGTCACTTCTGAATGAGAAAAAATTTGCAGACAAATTTCTAGCAGCAGGAAATCGGTGCTCTCCTGCGAGGCTGCCTGAAAAGCACCTGCAGCATCAGCAGAAGCCCTCCTGCTCCTGCTGGGATGCGGCTCCAAGCCTCTGGCTTCCGGACTGGGGGGTTCTCCGCTCATTCCCTTCCAACTTCCCTGCCCCTTGGAAACACTGCGCTGCTACCGGTACTGCCCTGGGCCAGGTCCAGGAGGACCGGAAGCCCACGTCCAGGCCAGTGATGTCTCCTTAATGTGCTTTCCTGAGTTGCTCTGGTCAAAGGAGAGGGTTCTGCCCGGAGATCAAGAAACCCACCACCACCAGCAAAACCTGCCCTCCTCATTGTTCCCAGGCTAAGGGGCATTTGATTAAGTACCAGGAAAGTTCACTTTAACTTACAAAAACACACCAAAAAATCAGCTCTTCCAGAAAGGAAGGGCTGTGCTGGCCTCTGGGCTTTATATGGGTCCAACCCTTTTCACTTTTTAGCAAAACCTGCGAGAAAGAAACAAAAAACACTTCGCCCCTTCATCAGAAAGGAGATTTTTTTCCCCCCTAGGAGAGAGAGTTTTGCTGGAGAATAGGAGCCGGGAGGATAAAGATATTGGCAGAGCTTAATGCCATAAATCTGATTAATTTACCTTGTGACACTCTCAACAAAAAAGTTAAGGGTCAGAGTCTTGCCTGCGAAGTGACCTTTCGCCTGCTGCCAAGGCGGTCACAATGGGGGCCTGAGCCGCCTTTCACAGCTACCTGCTGCTTCCTACAATGAGATTGGCCACGGTTTTCAACATGATGGAGGACACCTCTCGAGCAAGCGGCCTTTGTTCTTTCTGCCTGTGGAGGGGAAAGCGTCCAGGTCACCTTCACCTTCCAGCATTCAAATAGGACCAGACAAGAGCTTGTATCTCTGAGACAGAGAGGACGGAAGCCGAAATAGAGAGTTTTCTCGATGACTCATTGTGTGAACATATATTGAATAACTTGCAGAATATACAAAGACAAATAAGTCTTGGTCCTTGCCCTCAGGGAACACGGGGACTGTGTCACTCATGAAAATGGGATACAATCAACGCCTTCCAGATGGGAGGGCCTCGATGCACGTTCGAGGGACGAATGATGAGTGATCTATGAGAGCGCGTTGTGCAGAGGACGGCCCCGCAAGAGCCGGAGTCTGGAATCCCCAGATGGAGGAAACTCACAGAATAATCTTCACATCCGTCTCTTAAATTACGCCAATACCCATGAGGAGTGGAAAGTCAGGTGGCCCTCCTTCTCACACTTACGTGAAAGCCGTCTCAGACCGAGCAAGATCTCAGGAGGCAGTCAGAGCCTCCAGCGGGCCTGGCTGGGGCAGCTCTTTCTGGGAGCGTGCGGCCCGCGGAGCACGCTTGCAGAGACACCCCTGTTCCTGCATGTTGCCACTTGGCGTTGCCAGCAGCGCTGGCCACTCGCTAGTTTTACGTTTCGTCTCGGCTTTAGCAGAATGTATTAATAGAGGGGAACATCTGGCAGAATGGCATAACGAAATGGGAACCAGACGCTCCGTCAAGCGCCACTGAGAGCTGTTTATCCGTGGAATTAACCTTTTGTTCAACATTTGTTTTGTGGTGGGGTTGTGCTGTGTTTTTAAATTCGCGTTTCTCCCAGTCTCTTCGAAAGACACCCAATTTTTGCTGATTCAGTGCTTCTCGAGCCTGGCAGAAGGCTATTCTGAACATCTGAGAGCCATGGAGGCTGGAAAGCCCTGCAGGGGGCCGTTGAATCTGGCCCCCTGTAGATTTACGAAGCCACAGAGGGGCCCAGGTGGGCTCCGGTGAGAATCCCAGGCAGGCCCAACTCCAACTGCATGCTGAAATTGTGTCTAGACAGGAGGCTAGGCACACTCACCTTCCAAATTCACTTTGAAACAGCTTCAAGTGTAAAAGGAATTTATTGCTGCAGAAAGGTCCCCAGCATGCAGGCAAAACACCAGAAAGCAGTCAGGAAGAAAGAAGGGAAGGAAGGAGGGCCGGAGGGAAAAAAGGAAGGGAAGACAGGCAGGGAAGAAGGCAGGCAGGGAGGGATGGGGGAAAGGAAGGAAGAGAGGAAGGGAGGGAGAGGAGGGAGGAGCACTCACTGGAGGGTACGCACCCCAAATTAGCAGGGAGCCCGGGGTTCCCCCATGCCTACCTGGTCTCCTGCTGACATTGGTGATAGAAACCCTTTCTGGGGACACTGACCATCAGGCAGGTTGTCCCTGATGGCTCAGCTCCAAGAAGGAACAACAAATCCTTACATGTCAGACTAGAGGCAGCCCCTTAGGGATCACCTAACAGTAGACGCAGCCCAAAAGGAGGTTGTTCTTTTCCCGGGGTTCACGTGGAAGTCCGAGGCATAGAACAGATCGATGTGAACTGGCTGGGAGTGAAGCAGGAGTAGGAGGTGACCGGGAGCCCGCTCCCTGAGACATTTCTTCCACCCTCCCCACCAGGCGACACGTGGGCCCAGGTAGCCCCCATTTTCTGACTCTACAGAAGAGGAATGGAGGTTTCTTCCATTATAGGAGCAGCCAAAGGAAACAAGCTCGGGGCTGCGGGTCCTCTCCTCCGCGGGCACATATCCCCAGCTGGCGGACACGCACTGCATGCGGCTGACACATTCTAAAACCACCTCAAGCCCCAGATTCAGCCGACCAGACTTCAGCTGGGCGCCATATGTCTGCCATCTCAGAGACTCCATTTTACACTGAAAATATAAACATCACAATAAGGGAAAAGCTAAATTCATTCAATGCTTATTTAATGAAGGGTTTATTTGTGATTTATTATTTTGTTTTTAAATATGAAAGTAAAGAGAACAACAAAACAACAGATCACATATTCTCCAAGCAATTCACATGGCCTGATGCCAGTGTTGGGCCTATCTTAAACAGGATAGGCTTGACATGTTGAAAGATATATTTCAATAGAGAAATCAATGAAAGAACTTGATACAATCTGAACAGATGAATAATGTGAAGCAAAAGAAGTTCCCTGGCTCTTAGAAAACATTGTTTTGGAAGATTATCCAGACTTGCAATTTAATACCAGATGTTGGCATCTGGAAAGACCCTGATTTGACATTTTGGCAGGAGAAATGAAGAAAACAGAAATGGCAGTTAAAAAAAAAATTGGCAGAAAAGATTGTTGCAATAGCCCAGGGGAGCAGTCCCGGAATGTCAGAAAGCATGAGTTTCTCACCCACGACACTCGAGTGATGTCAAGGGCAGCCTGGGCCTTGGAAGGTTCCGGAAGGATATCTGCCGGTGAGAAGAAGGAAGATTCTTTGGTGAGCCTCATAAGACAGTCGGGGGTGGGGGAAGCAGGCCAGAGAGTAAGGCCAGTGCCTGTGATGTGGCCGCAGGGCCCAGAGGAAATGGCTCTCCAAACCTGCTATTACAGCCATGTGGTCGGGCCCTGCCTGACGGCGAGGCGCTGGCAGAGGACACGGGCAGCTGGCCGACCCAGCCATCAGCACCAGCGGGAACAGGCAGCAGGTCTCCCAAGCTCTGGATTCCAGGACACACCACTGCAAACTAGCTCTGGCAGAGTCCTGGGCTCACACACCCTCTTCTCCAGCCAGATAGAGTATTGATATTATACTGTAGCTAAAAAGTCCATTCAAAAAACTGTTTTTTGGGGTATAATTTCCATGCAGTGAAATACTCAGATCTTAAGCGTTTGATCAGGTTTGACAAATAGATACACCCATGCCCCATATCCTGGTCAAGACACGGAACATTTCTATCACCCCAGAAATTTCCCTCATGCCCCTTGCCAACCCGTGCCCCTCCACATACACAGAACAGAAAGCAACCACTGATCTCATTTCTGCCACCACTGGTCCGAGTTGCTTCTGTAGAACTGTGTAGAAATGGCACCCCACCCCATGCCCTACCCTGTGTCTGGCTTCCTTCACTCAGAAGATGCTTGACATTCATGATGCTGTTGCCTGTATCACTGGGTCATGCCTTTGTTTTCTTTCTGAGCAGTATTCCATTGTAGGGCTGTACCACAAATAATTCTTGTCTATCCATTCGCCTGTTGTTGGACATTGGGATGTACTCAGTTTTTAGCTATCATGGACAAAACTGCTATGAGCAATTGTGCGGACATATGAGTTCATCCTTCTAGAGCAGATTCCAAGCAGTGGAATTGGTGGACCATAGGATGCATATATGTTTGATTTTTTAAGAAACTGATGAACAGAGTCCCATGGAGTGGCTTTTTAGAAGTTCAGGTGGAAAGTGTGAATAGCACGGTGGTCCCGTGCCTCGGGGGTGTGTGAATGAATGCACTGCTACAGCCTGTAGCAGTGGCCGGGGGCATGCTAGCCTGGGAGTGCGGACATCTGAGCCATGTGTCTGCTGAAGTGTGTGGGTCTTGGTGTCCTCATTGGTTGAGTGAGGCTGTTGAACAGATGCCACCCAAGGATATTTCTAGCTCCATTCTGACATAACGAATCTTCCATTTTATCACGTCCTAGGAAGCAAAACAGAAATATATTAGGAATTATTCTCTTTGAAAACCAGTATCTGATTTGTAACCTCATAGAGTGACTAGACTTGTCATCTAACAATTTCGGGCCCTGGATCTGTTCATGATACTTTCACATGCAAGAGCAGAAAATCCCATTCAAACTGGCTGAACCAACAATGAGGAGTTATTAGCTCATGGACTTGAAACAAGCCCAGAAGGAGAGGCCAAGGGTCAGGCATGGAACGACCAAGGTTTCCACTCCTGTTCTCTGCTATTCTCTTGGTTTTGTTCTCCTTCCTATGATGGCTTCACCCTTCATTTGAATAACAAGATGGTAGCGGTTCCAGGCCTTCCTGCTACACACAACAGAAGAAAAACTATCCTTTCTAATGGGATATCCTCTTCTAGAAATTCCTTGAAAATTTCCCCTCATGTCTTGTGGGCCTGCACTAGATTACATGCCTTTTCCTGACCAAGCTCTGGGGGAAGGATATTGCCATGAGATTATTGACGTAGGCCTCGAGTTCTGGGCCAGTGCTGCATTAGACTTCTCAGCCCCACTAACAAAGCTGGCATGAAACCAGTTTCCCCTAAAGCATGAGACTGTGTGGAGATGGAATAGGCATGCCCCAAAAAAGGGTGTGTGTGTGAATATTTAGCAGGCAACCGGCATCCACACAGAGCTCTGGTATAGGAATGTACCACCTGGCCCTTACCCGGGGCTAACGGAATCATATGGGATCACCCAGAAGACCCAGAATCAGAGGCAATTTGGGAATTGTGGTAGATGAAGTGTGGTCACGAATACTTTGTGGCTTCTCCTATCAAATGGTGGAGTCTTTCGCCGTCCCTTGAACCTGGGCAACAGACTAGGGCAGAAGCAATATTGTGCTCCGTCCCCCAGGCCTGCAGTGTCTCCCGTTCACTTGCAACACTCCCCACACCATACGCAGAAACCTGGGCTCGATGAGTGAATGATAAGAAACCACAGAGAGATGAATTCCAGCGGACAGCCAGCACCAAGGCCCCAGATACGTGAGTGAGCCGTCACAGGGCCTCCTGTTTCAGGCACGCTGTCAAAGACTACAGTCGATGAGTGACTCAGGGCCCAGCTGAGCTCAATCAATCAATAGAATCATGAGAAAGAATAAATCGTTGTTGTTTTAAGCCACTACGTTTGGAATGGTTTATTATATAACAATACGTACCTGAGTCAGGAAGGGCCTTTAAAACTTTCCGTCTCTCCAGTGGGTGATTGTCCACTGAGCTTGTTAGGTACACTCACTCTTTGCTGAGGTACGAGGCACTCCTTCCATTTGTGGTGAGCTCGAGGAGAATATTTTTCTACTGTGGAGGCAGACGCAGACTCCTGATGCTTCCATCCCTCAGCCTTAGCTCCTTGCTGCAAATTCAACCCCTCAACTCTACGGAAGCATTTCGGCCATCTGGTCACCTCATCTAGCCACAAAAGATCATCCTTCTCAGGCTCCGCAATCCTTTTCTATTGCTGACAGAATGGAGGCCAGTGGGCCTAGAGGGCCAGGGGAGGTAGGAGTATGTGGCAATGACTAGATGATGCCTTGAGGGTATCCTGAAACCCTGGAGCCAGAACATCCCCCAGGCAGGGGCTGGCCAGACCTGTGCAAGTACCAGCCAACCTGATTGCTAGAAAGGTGGGCTTCTGGAGAAGACAGTTTGCTGGGCTGCTGGAAGCCAAATGGGGCCTGAAGAAGAGGGTGGCAGGGTACCTGAGGGGGAGGACTTGGGGCCCAGGGACTGGTTCTGTGGGGGGGGGGAGGGGAGTAGGGGTGATGGGAAGAGAATAGGAGATATTGGGCCCCAAACCAGATCATCAGGGGGTGTGCAAAGCTGAAGAAATAGGCAGGCAAAAGGATCCAGAATTGGGACAGCAAGAAGGGTAGGGCTGGTACCAGCTGGCTGCTGCAGGCAGGCCCATGGTGCATCAGCCTGGCGCGGCAGACAGGCCCTGCGTATTCCATGCCCTGGAGGGGCTGGTCCATGGACGGGGCGGGAGAGGCCACCTGCTTAACAGCATCCTCAAGCTGGCTCTGGCCCTCTTGCCCTCCCTGCTGCCTTGCTGCGGGAGTCCTGGACTACTGGCAAGCAAGCCTCAAGTGTCCCGGCAGAGAAGTAACAAGTGGCTCTTGGCCCTAGGCACAAAGGGTGCTCGCTGAGTACGGGAGCCTACCCCAGCAGCCCTCAGTTGCCAGAGAACAGAGCCACATTTCTTTCTTCTCTTTACGCTATGAAGCATACCTGAGCACAGAGTTTTCAAGAGGCCTTAATAAATATTCGTCATGAGAAATTCGCTGCAGTCAAACAGAACCTGCGTGTTGACGCTCTTGGGTGAGATTACTTCAAGCCACTCCTCAGCTGCCCCAGCTTCTCAGAAACCTCTGGCAGTCAGGCCCCCAGCCCCACCTCTGTGGGCCTCAGCAGCTGAGGGGCAGCTCCTGGGCGCCTCCCCCCCACCTCCGGACTGGCACGTGGCGGGTGCTCTGTTGAGGGCACAATGTGTCATAGGTGGAGGCAATGGAACGTGTGTCTAGTACCTGACTTCTACAGCGGACTCCCCTGCCCCTGAGGCCCTGTTTCAGGGTAGTGCGGGGAGGCTCCTCCCAAAGCCCCAGGCCAGACCACAGGCTCCGGAGCCCAGAAGGCCCACAGCTGTGGAGAAGGCAGGTAAACCCTGCTGTTCTGTGGGGAGACCAATGCCTTCCTCAGGGCATGGGTGTGGGGGGCGGGGGGAGGTTCTCCACAAGGAGCTTCCTGGGGGAACACAATGGTGTGAGGAATAATGGTGCCTGAGCTGACTGTGGGGGAGGAAGGAGACCAGCCGGACGGAGGAATATGGGCCCTTGAACTAACTGCCATCCACTTTCCCTCCTTCAGCCATTCTCATAAGAACACTAGGCCTTAACTTTTCTTGGTTAGCCCATCATAATATCACAAGCTACTGCTCACAAACTCTCCCTCTCCCCACACCTTTAGGGTGTATTCCTGAGGTTTTTACACTTTTCCCCTCACAAATGATTTTTTATCTCCACACCCCTGGGTCTGGAAATGAGAAAATAAATTAACAAGCGATTACAGAATAAATGCCACCCCCCCTTCCTTTAGAAATCATTGGGAATCTTTCATGGAAATTACAGGAAGGCATGCAGCTTAAAATGTAATGAGCACAACAAGGATGAAGGCAGACAAGTCTGGGAGCTCTCAGCTCTGCATGGGTGAGGCACTTGTGAACGACTGGGGACCGAGATTAGTGAGGCCACTACTCCCACCATTTGCCTTGACATAGAAAGATGCCTTTAATAGAGATATGGGGAGGGGTGCCTGGGTGGCTCAGTTGGTCAGGCACCCGACCTTTGATTTCACCTCAGGTCATGATCTCAGGGTCAAGGGATCCAGACGTCTCGGGCCCACCCCCACCCCCACTCCCTCCTTGTTGGGCTCCATGCTCAGCACAGAGTCTGGCCCAGATTCTCTCTCCCTCTCCTTCCTCCCCTCTCCCCCAATAAATAAATAAATAAATATTTTTTTCTTTTTTAATAGAGATACAGTGAGCAGAGAGGAAGCTTGTCACCTGGGATGAAACTATTATTTTGTAAACTAATGCTAAGACAGGCCATCCCACAGTATGGGGGGGGGGGTCCTTTATGGCATCAGAATGCTGCATTACCAAATCTAAATACAGTTTTTGATAACAACGAAGAAAAAAAAGAAGCCTCTTCCAGGGAACCCAAAATCGCTCCTATGAAGAAACTGAGGCCTGGAGTTCCTAAGCGATTTATCCAGAATCAAAGACATCTATTGTCCCTGCTTTTCAGACCACAGAACCACCAGGCTTCCAATCAGAAGGCATTAAAGTCCAATTCGTTTGTCTCAGGCAAAGACAGGGCTGAGAGCGACCCCGGAGCCAGGAAGTCAGAGGGTGGTCACTGCATCTAACTGTTTGCACGTCAGCCCCACCAAATGTGCAGCGCGATAAGAGTTAAATCAGACAAGTCCCAGAGAGCTCAGATCTGTGCGTGCAGAGGTCCATGTGAACCTCCAGGGAGAAAGGTCCTTCGGACGTGTTCCTGCTCTTATCTTGATGGCAGGGGTATTCAGTGCCCTTTGTGTAACCCCCAAAGCCATGAGTCTGTCGGCAAAGTTTGCAAAGGCTGTCTCCGGGCTGGGCTGTAGCCATCGCAAGCGCCTTTGCAAAGATTAGGCTGTTTGATAAATAGATAAACTTGGAGCTAGAAGGGACTTTAGAATTTGCCCAACTTGGCCCTCTACACTTTTATTCTTAAACAAAGGAGGAAGTTGCAGCTCAGAAAGGACGCAAGAATCCCCCAAGGACACACAACGACCCACGGGCGGAGGCGCCAGCCCCCCGCCTTCTTCCTCCGCCCACTCTCAGCCCCTGTCCTGCCCCGACTGCGTGAGAACTGGGGGCCCGAGCATACTGCTGCCTGCTCTGTCGGTCAGCCGGCCACGTCCTGGGCAGTTGACGACATTCTCTTTTCACACTTAGGTAGGGAAAAAAAGAAGTTGCTCAAGCAGCACCAGTGGAAGGATCACCGGGGACGCTTGCTGAAGTCCAATCCCTTAGGCCCCATCCCAGGGGAGGGGCTTGGGGGACCTCATTTCTCCAAGCACTTCCGGCGACTATTGGACGAGGAAGTCTGGGAAGCCTTCCCCGGAACAGACTGGCTAGCGGAGCTTCGGCTGGGTCTCCTCAGCATTGGCACTCAAGGCTCTTCATTGTGAGGCCTCAAGCAGCCTTCGCGGCCTGATTTCCTGGGTTTCTGCCCCTCATATTCCTGCGCGTCAGCCTCCCTGAACTTTGTGGAGTTTCATAAAATGGCATGCAGGTAGTGAGAGCTACCGTCACCCCGTGCCCCCAAAGCACCACACAAGCACCATCCGGTTGCAGGCCCCGCCCACAAAGATGGCGCCACGGTCCTCATTTAACCGTGAAGACTCTGACAGACGTGAAGGTGGTACCTCCTCAGAGGGCACAGAGCCCAAAGCCCTCCTTCCCAGTCACCTCACGGCTCCAGCTCCAGGAACACAGCCTTTGCTTTTCTCTCACGTATCTTTGTTAACGCCATTTCCTCTACAAAACTGACATTCCCCGTGCCTGTCATCTCTGTTTGATAATGCCTGTTCATCTGTCCCAGCCAGCATGGCCTTCCTCTGCCCCTTCCCAGGTACCTCTGACTTTGGGCCTTGTACTGGAGGTGATCCCGGGCACCTTCTGCAGGGGCCCCTTGCTTAGGCCGTGCCTGGAAGACTACAGGGGATTCCTATTTGGTCTCAACCCTTGTTCCACACAGCAACAGGGTTGAGAGTTGTAAAGAGCTGTCAGGTTATGTCACACCAACGTTCATATGCTCCGGTGGCTCTCCATCTCCCTGAGGGTCGACCCCCTCCCAGTAGCCTCTGCTCAGTGACGGCGTCTGACCTCATCCCTACTTCTCTCCTCCTTGCTCACTCTACCCCAGCGCACTGGCCTTCCACAGCTCCTCCAAGATGCCGTGCACACTCCTGCCTTGGGAATTGCTGTTCTGTCTTCATAGAAAGCCCCAGGGAGTCACATGACTCACTCCCTTACTGCCTCTGAGTTTCTGCTTGATGTCACTTGATCACAGAGGCCCTCCCTAACTATCCAATATAGAAAGATAACTCCTACAGGCCCGCACAAGGAGGACGGCCGAGGCCCAAAGAGGGAAGTCGCCCCAGGTCACACGTGAGCCAGAGGCAGTCCAGCCTGGAACCTGGATCCGTCCACTGCTCATCCATCTCGTTGCTGCTGATCTCTGTGACTAGGAGGTCCCAGCCCCCATTCTTCTTAATGCGTGGATTTACCCAATTTCTGCCACTCACAGTGCTGTGATCACAGGCAGAGAGTCTCTTGTCAAAACCTTAATTTCCTTAAACATAGTGGGGAGGGAGCAGAGGGAAACAAAGAGCATGGATATAGTTAGCCTCCCATATCTCTCTTAATTCAAGAATCAATCTTTGATGAAGGATTAAGCTTTGCTGCCAGACACCCAACCCCTGGACAGATCTGTGTTGTGTGGGGGCTAAAACAAGTGGAATTTTGAGGCCCTCTATCAGAAGAAGAATACTAAAGATTGCCAATAAGAAATTAGGTACAAACGTGGATACTTATTAAGAAAGCTGGTAAATACCATAGACGCTCAAAATCCTAAAGAAACTTTGCATTTTTAGTAACTGTTTATAATATAATTATATATCTACATTTTTTTAACCTACCTTTTTTACTAACTACCTTTTGATCGCATCTTAATTAATAATCACGTTCAATAGACAAAATAGAAGAGAATTCACTCTTTCCTCAAACATGCTTGACTGGAGCTTCTTTATAATTATCGAATGCATGAAACTCATGATTTCTCACTGAATATACTTGTTTTTTATAGCACCCCTATAGGCCTACATCTATAGACACAGAATTGTGATGAATTCTATTTCACACACGTCTCATTTTAAAAGAAAAAACATATGATGCCTTTGTAATGATAAGTAATGCTTTAATTTAGTATCTTCCTGACAGGAGAGAATGTGTTTTTACTGGACATCATTGAAATGGAATCTTCTATTTCCCATTGTACACATGGTGATTAGACACACTTTCTGCAGGCTGGCCTTTAGGCCCATACCTGGCAAACCCTGCTTCTCCTCCTCAGCCCTCCAAGTGTTTACTTTATTGATTGGACCTTTGGTCTGCAGCTCTGTGTCCTGACAGCAGGTGAGTTGGCACAGTAGTGAAAGCGTTCCTGAACATCATCTTTATATCAGAAAGGCTAGAAATAACTTCCCTGCACACAGGACAGCACATCACAGATGCATCCCATGAAGCCCAAACAGAGGTCGCCCCAGCTCAAAGTCCTCTTAGCTAGAGCGTGCAATTGCTGCGGGACCAACTTCAATGCCATTCAACAGCCCTGTGGGTAAGACGAAAGAAAAATCAGAATGGAAATAGTGTTCTTAACCAATTGTGGTTAGAATATCTGATTTGTTCAAGTTTCACAAAGACAAATGGCAATGAGAACACCATGGAAGAGCCTGTGCCCATGAGAAGCTTAAAATTCATTAGCCTCCGTGACTTCACCTCTGCCCTTGAAGCAAAGGACTGCCCACCCCACCTACCTTTGTGAGACGAATCTAGCCAGTTTAGCCGGGGACTTACATCCAGGGAGAAGCAGCTTCTGTGGCCCCACATTAGTACATTTCCCTCAGTTATAGAACAAAACCTTGAGGAGCTCAAATACAAAGACTACGCAGAGTCCTGCTTGGAATATTTTGGCCTTGTATTTCATTCTCAAAGTACTCCACCATCATTGACAATCCTTATGACATTCTTGCAAGGCAGGTGGGTGGCAAGGATCGTTCTTTATGGCGCTGAAGCCGTGGTTCAAACAGGACCAACATCTAGCAAATTGAACATAACCACTAAGTTATAAAGAAAAACACAAACATTGAAATTGTCACTTTGGGTATGTTTTCTGCGTACCCGAAATACCACCTGATGCTTTGTCTAATTGGGGGATACAACTTAATAGCAGTATTTTCACTGGGTCGGTGGCAACTACTTCTAGAAAAGGCAAATTTTTCAAGCAATTACATTTCATTGGCTACCTCCCTAATATATCTCTTTTTATCGTCTCAAAGGGATTACAGAAGATGAAAGAGTGTGATTTTTCCATTTATGGAGTGCTCTGCTGTTTCTGTTGGCCAAGAGCTCGTTGATACACATCTGAAGATAAATAGTTAATAAAGGTGTTTGGATTGCAACATCTGTTGCCATTCTTGGAAGCAGGGACTTAATTGCAGACTAGAGCATCAAATCTTCAGAGGGTTTGTAAGACAGAGATTGATTGGGGTCACCAGGTTACCCAGAAGTAAAATCCCAATCCTTATCTTTAAAATGCAGTGTCCAATTGATTCTCTCTGGATCATTACACACAGCACACGGAGGTAACGCCAGGGAGAGGAGCAGTCAAACATTTTCCATTTCAAAATACTTTTAGAAGAAACTGGAATGGTGTCTTGATTTTGGTGAAGAGTCCTGAAGCGAAGCACCAGTCTTCTCTTCCATCTGAGAGATAGAAGCATCAGCATGACGTTAAGGAACACGTCCCGCCTGTACATTCGATGGAGAGCCACTGCCCTGAGGGCCCTGCGTGCTTTCTACCTTAGAGCCCAGAACACAGAGGCCAACTCTGTGCATCCAGAGGCAGCAGGGAGAAACTGCAGCCTGTAAATCAAAGGTCTCCCTGCCTTTAGCAATCTATAAAGTCAGAAGAATAAACGAGATGCTTGCAGGATGAAGATGCAGTCAACATGGGGAGTGAGAGGCGGTTCTCTGTCTGACTCAGGAGAAATGAGCTCTAATCGGACTGCACCTCGCAGTAACCATGTGACCTTGAGCAGGTCACCTTCCTCTCTGGGGCACCATGGCTCCATATTTAAAATGACGGAGGGGACCAAATAATTGCCAACATTTTTCTCAGAATTTGACCTTGAAAGCCTGTTATCTTTCATTGACTTGGTAACCTATTCTGGGTCTTAGCTGAATACCTGTCCTGGAACTGTGGCCCCTACATTTCAGGACCCATCTCCCCAAAGGCAGAGGCCGTTGGCAGAGGAGGCCTAAGACCTGGTCGGAGCTACCAGGGACCAAAGGAGCAAGGGACATGTTCTCCAGCTCCGAGTCTTACAGTAATGATCAGTGGTTCCTAAAGGAAACCAGTAAACGTATCTCTAGAATTTCTTTGCCAGATCTCAGAAAATGCTAGAGAAGTGGTGGCATCAACAGAAGACAAAATACTACTTCACCCATGAGAGGTTTAGGAACTGGACTTGCAGCTTCCTGGCGAACTTTAATTTCACTAGATTGTCCTTTTTGACAGACGTGAGGATGACAAGTCAAATGTGAAAGCTAATTCCTAGGACCCAGAACACCAGAGAAGACAGTTAGAGGACACTGTTCAACTGTAGTAGTTGAAGAAGCGAACAGTATCCATGGAAGCGTCTTCTCGGAAAGAAAGGTGGGAGAAAATACTGGGGTAACTTCAGTGCCGTGTTTTATATGCTCAGAAACGAAGAAACACTGGGGGTGGTGGGCGTCCACTGTTCGCCTTCTCTTTGTGACACATAAAAAGTCAGCCTGTACTAGTTGGGATTCCAGAGGCCAAAAAATATCATAAAGGGCTTCCCTGAAGAACTCTGCCGGGCTCAAGGTTAATTACCCTTTCTTATTAGAACGAAACTATTTTAAATTCATTTCTATTTCACAACGGTCAAGGCAGGAATTTAGTATCTTGTTACAAGGATCACAAAATGCAGTACTTTATGTAAAAATAGTACAACAAAAAAGTTAAGCAGTTCTGTCACAAAGCGTACTGAACATATTTGTGATATAGCTGTAATAGTCCCCTTTTATAAATTACTGATTTTTTTTAATTTGGAAAATATCTATTTGGAATTATTACAAAATTCTTTAATCCAATGCTGCTCCAGCCTTAACAAACCACTTGGGAAGAGAAAAAAAAAAATGAACCGTATTCACAGTACAGCTCTTTGCTCCTTTACACACATACACGCACGCACACACACACACACACACACACACCCATTCAGATTCCTCAACTATTCAAATTTCTCTGGTCTTCTCTGATCACCTCATGAGTCTGTTGCCTTAATTAGCTCCTGCACATTCTCAGAGGCTGGGGAGAGCTGGAGATCGCTTGTTTCCATTTAAAGGCTAGGATGCTTTCTGCCGTGTGGTTATCTAGTAATATATTGATGCTGAATTGCATTGTAACCCAAGAAAGAGGAGACTCATACCAATGAGGCGGCTTGACTTTAGCTCCCTTTTCCTTTCTTCCCGGCCAGGGTGCTTCAGGCTGGCCCAGAACGACGTTCAGCATATCGTGCCAAACAGCCAGAGAATGGACTCCTTAGTCCTTGTGCTAATCCTCCTCTTTACTAAATAAGCAAGTCAAGCTTTGGGGGTAGGAGTGGGAGGAAAATTATATAATTTGAGTTAATTGGTTTGGGGCTACCCAAAGCCCCAGCTGTCTTGAAGGGAATTGTTTGGTCTTCAAGACCCAATTAAAGACATTCAGCTGATGTAAAATAGATTTTATTCCTTTTTTCAAGTCATTGTCAAGAGACCCAGACTCCATTCCATACCAAAAAATACCCTTTAATCACAGCCTCCCCAAACGCAACCCGAAAACATGTCTGGAAATAGGTATATCAACAGGCATGGGAGAATATAAAGGCATGCTAATTAACCAGTTTATTTTACAAGTTCAGGACTGGAATCTCTAGTGATAAGACAGGAACTCCTTCCGACAACCCTTCAGGTACTATAAAATGTGCTTTAGCTAATCAGATTGTTTGAACTAATGGCCCAGCCTCTATCTTTTTTCCCTACATAGGGATTGGCTGGACAGATTTGAGAAACTCATGTATGGCCTTTCTAGATCTGAGACAAAACCACCTGTGACTTCCATTTGACTGATCGATGTGTAAGGCGTGGCCACGGCAACATGAACTCGCAAACAACAGCGCTGGGAGTTGCCAGGTATTCAGACACAGCAAGAATGGTCGCATGTGAAAGCGATCTGAGATGTGCTGGCTTTTTATTTCAGCAGCTTAAACAAATGATGCCGAAAGGGGATTCTGTGGTAACAACAAAAATCATTTCTTTCATAAGGTCCTCGCAACCCAGAAAGAAATGAGAAACAAGAATTATAAAGTGTAGAAGTTTACAGAGTCGCCCCTTGATCCAGTAGTTGTCCTATTCAAGTAGGTCCTGAGAGAGCGCCGTGTCCATAGCACTGGAAAGGAAACAGAAGTAAGACCAAGTCCTCGTCCTCCAAGAACCTGGAGTCATACAGGGGTGGGAGCGGATGAGGGAGTTACGGAAACACGTGGCAAAGTTGAGAAGAACAAAGGACGGGTGCACATGCAAGGGGGGATAAGAGGCAGAAGGGACCTCATCTCGTTAGCGATTTTATAAACAAAGCAATGGGCAAGATGGGTCTTGAAACCTCTAAGTGATTCCAGCAGAGGAATCATAGTTTCAAGGCTCCTTGAACATCATTTTCTGGAGAGGTTGTCCCAAAAGGAGGGAAGAAAGGGATGAAGACGGAAAGGTCTGAGGGGAAAGTCTGGAAAACATTGAGCAATGTCATTGAAATGCAACCAAGAGCACTCTCGGGGAACAGATGGAGGCTGAGTTTGAAGGCCTAGGTCAGGTGTCGATCCAAGGCCTTGACTGCCGGAGGAGAAATCTTTACTTAATCTCAAAAGCAGTGGGGAGCCATCTAAGGATCTGAGCTGAGAAGTAGTGGGATCAAGACAGTGCTTTCACGCAGGAGGCCCTGAGATTGGTGGGCTGCGTGGGGAGAAGCAATGAGGGCTTGAGTACAAATGAAATCTCTGTCCTGAAGACCAAACCCAGAGTGTGGAGAGCATGAGCCCAATATGGGTAAAAAGAATCTATCCAGTAGGAAGCCGAGGCATGCTGTCTTCTGCAGCCGCCCAAAGAACGGACTCTGAAATAAGATGCTTTCTTGAGAAGGGGCATTTATTCGAGAGCCATGATGGAGCACCTGGTGTGTGCTGGGCATTGTCCTGGCATCGGGGATAGGTAGTGAACGAAACAGACCCAGACCCCTGCCTCCTGAAGGAAGTAATTAACGCTCCCAGGCCCTCCGAGTCCCCTTCATAAAGAGCAGAGTTGATGGGCAGTTTCTAAATAAGGCCTTCCACAAGCACAGCCCTGCTTCCAGAAGCCTGTGGCTGCTAAGCGGTCACGTAGATTAGAAAATACCAACACTGCAACATGTCTCCATGAAAGCGGGACCCTCAAGGAGGCACAACTTTACACAACTCCCCCACAGAGAGTCAGGACACAAAGGACGATGTAAGGTGGAGAGGCATCCCTCAAAAGCCAGAGGGGGTCCTCGGCCAGAAGTAGAAAGAGCCAGACTAGCAGCACGTGAAATCAAGGGCCTGCACTTACTCGAAGAAATAAGAGGGAATCAGCAGAAAGCAGCACAGGAAAGGAAGGACAGAGTGTGGCAGTGTGGCAGTGTTCGAGAGCTCTGGCTACAGACAGCTCCCCCAAACCTCATGTCCTACAGAATGGCGCCCTCAGACACAAGCAGTCGTCTCACGGCCCTCGCTTGCCAGGAAACTGCTACGGGGCAAGCAGCTGGTTTCGGTTGGCTTCCTTGGGGCGCCGGCCTACAAGGAAATGGTTGCCTGGCCATGAGTTTCCAGGGCCCAGGAAAGGTCAGTTCCACCTGGTAAATGCACGAATTGACGTTCTCTCTTACACCCCAACTGCCGGTAAGACAGTCTCTGTGAGCCAGATCCTCTCAGAAGTCCGACAGTGACTGGCCCCTGGAATGGGGGACTTCACCTTCTAGGGGTCACCGTACACCAGGCACTGTGGTGACACTCGGTATATGCGGCTTCCCGCTGATGCTCGGTGACCTGCCGCCGGTGAGCCGTAGAGCGGGGCCACGAGCCCAGGTCTTCCAACTTCTGGCTGCGCTGCGCGGGGATCCAGCAAGCCCCCCGGGGTTCTTCGCTGTCGCTCCTTCTCAGCACTACTGACGTGCAGTCCACACCGGGGGCGGGGGTGTGCTTCAGTGTCCTTCCCTCCCACTGTCAGCTCATCTTAGCAGAAGTATTTCACCTCACCAGCGTCAAAGACCCCCTGCACGGACATACGTCATGTGATCCTTGTTAGAATCCCCCGGAAGGCAGGGCAGGGGACACGGAGAGTCAGGGGGCCTGGCTGGCATGAGAGAGACCTGCCTCCAAAGTCATGTCTTCTGACTCCTACCTGGGGGCTTCTTCCGACGGTTCTTTCGGAATAGGGCCTCTTGCTCTTGTCAGCACAGATATGCTGGTAACGCTGGTCCTCACGGAGCACTCCGCATGGAGCAGGTGCTCAGGGAGACATTCTGGGACTAAACGAACGACATCAGACCAGCCATCTGCCCACATGTCCTGTCTGAGTCTGACCCTAACCTCAAGGGACAGTGTAGGACCGTGGAAGGGGGCCTGGGCGAGCAGACCATAAGAAGCATAAAGTCTAGTGCTCATTTAAGGCCGTGCTGGCCCGGACTTTTTTAGAAGCAGGTCGCATGTATTGTTGCATTTAGATCTTACGGCAGCCCTTGCCGCAAGTACTTCCGGCAGGAGGCACTACCCCTGTTCCCATTTTACAGATACGGAGCAGTGAGCACGGGAAGCTCTGTAGTGTGCCCAAGGCCACTGGATCAGTAAGCTGCGGAACCAGAATCCGGTTCCAGAGCCCTCTCATAATCACACTGCCCCTCAGACAGGTGGCTTCCTCCTGCCCCAAGAAACCACTTTCTTCCAAGCGTCCCTTTAGAGGCCTTCTGTGGGTCTCAGTCGCCCCATCTGAGAAGTGAGGGGCTTGAACTCCACCCTCGGTAACTGCCTCGGATTCTCTAACAGATCCCAGCTGACTTCCTTTGGAACACAGCCCACGGGAAATACCTTCCACACCCACCTCGCTTTCTATTTATGTCTTTTTAGTATTTTGTTCAGAAACAGTTTCAATATCTGAAAACCCTCAGGAAACTGAGCAGGAATTCCACCCCCAATGCCTCTGGCTCCTAAGAAAGATGTAGAGTGACCCCAGACGGGACCTGCTGAGATTATTGGGTCCTTAGGGGGCGCCAGGAGCAGGGACAGAGCCACCTCTGAGGGGTCCTAACCCTAGAGGAGTAGCACTGAAGGCTGGGCTCTAATCCTCCTCAAGGGAGTGGGGGCCCGCGGGAAGCGGGGACCACAGCCTGAGTGCCCCGTCCAGCTCCCCTTCTCTTTTCACTCTTCCCACCCTTTTGTCTATTGACCCTGTCGAGCAACCGGGAAGACTAAATTCTAAACAGCTTTTGTTGTTTCTGCTCGTTCATTGCCTCTAAGTCAAAGGAATGGAATTCAAAGCCCATCCAGAAGGCGTCCATCTTCCAGAAAGTCCAACAAGTACAGTGGGTTACAGATGCAGATAGCACTCGTTTGCCAACACTTGATGGAATAAGGGCACACTTGGATGACATACCAGCAGCAAAGCCATACACCCAGTGGGCTTCATGTGGAGTAGCGCCTGTCTCATGGGGAGGCAGCCTCAGAAGCCTAGGCAGGAGGCTGTTTTATTAGGGGCAGCCTCACACACCTGCATGTGGTTCCGGACCATGGCCTGGAGCAAAGGCTGGAGAGAAACAGAACCCTTGAGATAAAAGAAGACCCTGGGCCAGGCATACAGACATTCATTCTTCCAAAAAGATTTACTGAGAGCCTACCCCTTGCCAAGTGCTGTTCCAGGTCCTGGTATGAAAGAAGCAGCTAGACATCTTTACCTTTACTGAGCTTACAGATTAGTAGGTGAGTTAGACAACTAAAAAAATGTGTACCAGCAGGTAGTGAGAGGGGCTATGGAGGGAAATAAAACAAGATAAAATAGAGAAAGAGAGAAAGAGGGGCGATGTTTTAGATTGGGTGGTTGGGGGAGGTGACATCTGAATAGACTAAGGAGGGGAGTGGTACAAGCATCTGGGATAGACTGTTCCAGGTGGAGGGACTAGCAGGTGCAAAGCTGTGAGGCAGGAGTGCGCTCGGCATGACTGAGAACCAGCGAGAAGTCTGCTGTTGGTGGCTGGAATGAGTGGGGGAGAATTTAGGAAATTAGGAAAAGCTAACCCCAGACCTTCTCTTCCTAGGAAGAGGTGAGAGCAAAGCATTGAATGTTAGTCTCCTGGAGGCTGTTGTGGGCAGCTGCTGTTGCTAAAACCTTTGAGCTCCTTGACTAAACTGTACTTCGATAAAGGAGCAAACTACTGTTCATTCAACTACTATTTGCTAGATGCTCATCGTCAGCTCCCAGGAGACCTTCTACACCCAAACCAAGTCAGTCCTGTTCTCCAAAGGCCATTTGATCTGTGCTATATGACAGAATTGGTGTTTTCCTTCTGGTCAATCTGCAAAGAATAAATGTCTCAGCAGTGGTGTGCCAGTAAAGCTTTAACAACTGGATCTCTGGGGGAAAGATAGATAAGTAGATAGATGATAGATAGATAGATAGATAGATAGATAGATAGATAGATAGATAGATAGATAGACAATTTGTTATAAATTTTACTGCTATAAGAACATGTAGCACATAATTTAAAAATAACACCATACACAGTACTATTTATTGTAAATTTCATACAGCCACTCGAGGCTCACAAAATGCTTCCATTCATTGCTGCTGAAATCTTGAAAAAGCAGCCTATCTATGGTTGACAAGCAAGTGTAGTTCTGACGGGACTGAGGCTCACAAAATGCTTCCATTCATTGCTGCTGAAATCTTGAAAAAGCAGCCAATCTATGGTTGACAAGCAAGTGTAGTTCTGACGGGACTGTTGGCTGATACTTTCATTTAAATTAGTAAGTAAGACAAAAGTGAAAAAGACATGCAGGGACTTCCCTTTTCCATTAGTGATGCGAGAGGCTTCTTTGCTGAGTTGGGTAATCGTTTTTGAACACTGGAAGGGGATGCCTCGGCTAGCTGTGCTATTCACGACGTAATGGCTCTAGACGGAACACGCTTTTAAACTTCGTCTGAATTATTAATATTTCTTCATCGCTTTCTTGAGTCTAGAGGTCAACAAACAATAAATCACTCCCTGATATCTGGTGTTTGCCCATTTTCATGGCGCAAATATACCATGACTAATTTCGACCTCCCAACACGACATCACTGGAGGCAGAATTGGGAAAAGAAGGACAGTCATGCACCATTCATTATCTAACCTCCTCCTCTAGCGTGTAGACGCACACGTATGAATGACCTCGGGGGCGTGGGCAATGGTACAATACAGTAAAATGAGTAGGAAATAATGAGTATTGAGTGTGTGTTTAGTTTTAAAATATAATTTATTTAATTGTAAAGTCATCTCATTTCATTTTAATAATGGTTCTATTTAACAAATGGCTAACAACATTCCTAAAAATTTGACCATTGACTCTCTGGGCTGGTTAAGAGCCAGCCCAAGCACACCCGTGAGTCTTAGTGATGTCTGGCCCTGTCTTCACAGCTGGCTTTGAAGTTTCAAGGTCTTTGCCCCTCTTCCACCCTTTCTACAGGAACTGGTGTGAAATAGACGACTATCCCAGAGGTCTTAATACTGAGAGGGGCCACGATACCTCGTGAAGGCACCAGAGCCTGCCCGCTCATGCAGGGAATACTCAGGTTCCGGCCTATTGCTCCCGGATGTGTGAGCACAGCATACCAGTGCTGGAATGGATTTGAGGGGTCACCTGAGTCCAGCCACCCGTCTCATGCCTTCTCTTTGTACTCCATGATAATCCACTATTAAGTCTATTAACAAAAATAGAATACCACCCTGGTATTTTGAAAGGAATTACAGGACTTAGCGAGCCACATACTCTGAATTTCATTTGCCAAGGCTCTCCGTGCAGTGTCTTCTGTGCCGCTGGTCTGGGTATTTAGAGGATAACACACGGCAAAGCTAGTAAGAATATATCATGGAGTCTGTCTCACCCTGAACCCATGGCTTGGGGAACTATACTAGCCACACCTATAAGGAGACCTACACATATTTTTTTTCTAACACTTGTACGCTCCCCCAAACTTCCATGCCATGCCACGCCTCTGAGCTGAGGCTGTCCCTCCGAGAGTTCCCTTCTCCTCTTTGTACCTGTGAAATCAAGGCCCAGGTCCACCAAGATCCTTCTAGTTCTTCTCAGGAGGTCCTAGCTGCTCTGAACTGCCATGGCTCTTGATGCCTCCAGCATTCTGATGGAATGATGCCACGTTTTGCTGCGAATGATAAGTATTGATGAGTTCCTAGAAGGCAGAGATCATACCATCTTCATCTCTGGACCTGGCTCTCGGGGTGCCCCCCACAGTGAGATAAATGACTCGACTAGCCTTCCCAGCCTCAGGGAAGGAGTCACAGGGATGTGTTTCTTGGATGTAGCCGTGACTCAGAGGACGTGCCGAGCTGTGCCATCAGCACACGACAAGCACACCAGCTTATCCCTTCTGTTCTCTCAGCAGAGCCCAGCTTTAAAAATCACTTGAAGGAAACCTGGATTGCTTGAAGTTTCTAGAAGAGTATAATTCACCTTTGGACCACAGTTGCTGTCCAAAGGGACACACTCCATTGCCTGAATTTGCCTCCCACTGACTTCAGGTGCACTCCCAGCTGCCCGAGAGACGGTACAGCAGCAGGTGAACTCCCAGCTGCCCGCGAGACGGTACAGCGGGCGGCACTGGGCTGTGCACAGGACTAGGAACTGAGGTTTCCCAGGGATGCAGGTCAATCACAGCAATAAGGCAAAGCCCAGAGTTTCTGCTCATGTCAGTAGGAGGCACCAGAACTGTGAGTCCAGGATCATAAACCCTGCAGGAAGGTATAGCCTGGCTCCATCATTTGCCAACTGTATGACCTCGGGCAAGTTACTTAACCTCTCCAGCCTCAGCCCCCTCACACAGAGTGGGAATGGTAAGCATACCGATCTCATAAGGCTATTGTGAGAATGAGATGAGTTCAAAAGTGCTTAGAACAATGCCTGGATTAAAGTCAATATTCAGTAAATGGTAGTTAGTATTCATCGTAACAATACTAACAACAGCTATTACTAGAGGAAAACATTTCTATTGGCCTCTTCGGTTGGGGAGAGGAGGAGGGGAGGAGCGGGCAGGCTGATGAGGGCAGGAGGGTGAGAGCCAGTGGAAGAGAAGGAGCACCAGCTGAGAGTGTGGGGTATGGTCTCTAGGCCCGGCTCTATCATGATTCCATGCTGTGACCTCCCCTCTCTGGACTGCTGTGTCTTCATTGCCGGGGCCCCAGTCCGCTTTACCGAATCAGGCTCTGAGCCTGCAGAGCCCAGAAGATGGTTTGCAATTTAAGCTTTCTTGCTGAGTCTGATGGATCCAGTCCGTGTTTAGGAGCCATTAGATTCAATTAAAGGCCCCAGTTCAGGGCCTTTGCACTTGCTGTGCCCTCTGCTTAGAAAGCTCTTCCCAGAAATGTTTCTTTGTCTCATGCTCTCATCCAGGTCACTGCATCAATGTTACCTCGCAGAGATCTTACCATTCACCGCATGTGACGCTGTGTCCTTTGAATTACCACCCGAACTCCTACCCTGCTTTCTTTTTCCCCATCACACTTCTCTCTCCACAACTTGATCCTCACTAGAATGTAAATTCCATGAAGGCAGACAGGATTTTGTCTATGAGTACAACCTAGCACCTCTGGAATAACACCCGGTATGGAACTGGCACTCAGTAAATTCGTTCTGAATTAATAAATGAATGGACTGGGTGACTAGGAATGCATCGACTTTGCCTCTGCTTGCAAGTCAGACGCTGGAGCAAACAGAGCAGTAAGATAAGCAGTCAGTCTGCTCAGCAGCTGGGAAACCCTCTCAGTGTGCTCGCCCTGAGGACCCCAGGATCATGGGACATGCTTTTGGTCCACTCAAGGCAATCCCCCCAGACAGAGGTTGGGAAAACCAGCCGACATCCTCAGTGCTGTGTTTTGGGGTTTCATTGCACTCACATTTTCCATGGGCTTACCTTTAGGGAGGATGCTGACAAACTTTGCAGCCATTGTTTATGGAGAGATGGAGAAGCATTTCCAATCTGTGTTCTAGAACAATGTACCCCGACAGACATGATGTCATTTGGTTTTAAAAAGGTGTTTGAGCTGGAAAATGTTTCCAAAAGTATAAGGAGGGGTTATAAATGACTAACAAAAGTTACATATGTGGGTTATTGTCTTAAAAATGCAGTAATATGTGAAATACTTCTGAAGGTAAGACTTTAGAGGCTAACGTTATACTTCCAGATTGCTCAGGCTTTAAAAAATAAATCCGTGGTTGAGTCCATCTGCTTTAAAGGAAAAAGTCTCTTTTCCTGTAACACCTTCTTGTTTGCATAGTAAGGATGTGAGACCCAGACACGTGGTCTACCGGAGAGCTATAGGTTATCTACTTAAATTGGCTTTACCCAAAATGTTCAGCCTAAATATCCCAACAGCAGCCTTGATTTTGACTGACTTGCCAAACCCAAAAGCTCTCTTTTTTCCTTCTGAGTAGTATTTTTCCAAAACTTTGGGGAAATCAATAAAAAGTCAGATAATCCATGAACCTAAAGAGCATGTGTTTCCAATATTAGTCAATATTTGATGAAGGAGTTCCACTAATCAATTAAGCTTGGGAAACATGGAGCGAGTGAAAATTTTCAACAGAATGGTCCGTCTTGAATATGTTCACGTATGTGTGACCCTCCAGGAGGAAAAATCAGAGACCACATTTCCCTCGACGTATTTGATCAGAGAACCCTTTATATACACATTACCGTATCTTACGGAGCCAGCATTTCTCAGAACACAACTTGAGAAATGCCAGCCTAGACAGGACTCGTAAGGACTGGGTTGACATTTTAGAAACTACGATATGTTTTGTTTGTTCTTTTCTTTGAAGAAGTTAAAAGACAGGTATCAGAAGAATCACCCAGTGATTTTTCTGAACTCTTCAAAATATGATTTTTACCCTGTGCTAAGCACATGAGAACCAAAGGAGATAAATGCTTTGACAAATGTATGTATGGGTACAATTCCATGTGGCGCCATGATGGAGCAGACTGGTGATCGATGTGCCTTCTCACCGTAAGTAATGATTAAACAGGATGAAAAATACGAAGCAACTCTTTTCAGGCATTAAGCAATAGACCGCGGGACTGTGAGCCTTGAGAGAAGGGGAACACGTGAAGGGAATCCCACACACAGCCTGGCTTTCTGCGAGGGGCCAGTTACTAGATACTCATGCACAGGGGTGGAGTACAAGCGGAGTGTGACGAGCACGCTTCGTTGAGGAGGCAGAGATAGGAACTGGGGAATGCAGAAGTCTCTGGAACTTGCAGAACAAAGCACCAGCGAAGAGGTAGCTGGGCAGGAAGGGTGCCAAACTTTTATACTGGGAGTGCCTCTGGCTTCTTGGCCGACACAGGACAAAGCTCCACTGGGCCTATCAGAGAACACATTTGATGGGAATGAGATCTGAAGAGAGACACCAGAGGTCCTTAATGTTGAGAGACTTTGGAGTTCCAGCCAAGCAACGTGAAGAGACAGCTTGGTGAGCACCTCGTGCATTCATGGGAGATTCCAGAAATTCCGCACCTTCAGAGAAAGGACCATGCCTAGAATAAGGACCATGCCCCAAACACAAACCTGAAATAGACTCACCCTAACAAATCCTTAACACAAGCCTCCACAAGATTGAGGGGTTTTGTTTTGTTTTGTTTTGTATTTTATAGATTTTATTTATTTATTTGGCAGGGCCTGGTGGAGAAGCAGAGGGGAGAAGCCCAGAGCCTGGGTCAGGGCTCGAACTCAGGACCCTAAGATCATGACCTGAGCTGAAATCAAGAGTCAGATACTTAACCAACTGAGCCACCCAGGTGCCCCAAGATTGAGGTTTTTATATGTGCTTATATAAATATAAAATTTAAATATAATAAATCAATATAAATATGTATATTTGTTTTGATAGATAGATATGGATTCACTTTAAGGAACTGGCTCTGGGGTCATGGAATTGTGAAGCCCAGCAAGTCCAAACTGTTTAAGGCAGACCAGCAAGCTGGAAACTGGCAGGAATTGATGCTTCGGTCTTGTTGCGGAATTTCTTCTCTGGGAAACCAGTTTTGCTCTTAAGGTCTTCAACTGATTGAATGAGGCCCACCCATGTTATCAAGGGTAATTTCCTTTAAAGTCAACTAATTGCAGATGTTAACTATATCCACGAAATACCTTCACAACAACACTTATGTTACTGTTTGATTGTATAACTGAGTACTATAGCCCAGCCAAGCTGACACGTAAAATTAACCATTGCACCATCGTAACACTGAGAAAAATGTTACAAGAAAATAAAACTACAGATCAGTATCCTTTATAAACATAGATGCAAAGCTGCTTACCAGATATGATCAAATTAAATGTAGCATTATAGAAAAAGGAGAACACTTTATGACTAAGCAAGGTTTATCTCAGGAATACAAGGTTAATTTAGCATTCAAAAAATAATCAATATAATTTACCACATCAATAGAATTACAGAGAACTACCATAGGATCATCTCAAAAATAAAGAAAATGAATTTGACAAAATTAAACACCTATTTATGATTTTAAAAATCTCTCAGACAACTAGTAATAAAATATCTGATAAAGAACCTTTGAGGAATCCACAGCCAGTATCATACTTAATAGTGGATTATTGGAGACTTTCCCTCTAAGATCAGGAACAAGGCAAGAAAGTGAGCTCTTACCACTTCTATTTAGCACTGTACCAGACATCCTGACCACTGCAGTGAGGTGAAATAAAAAGTATAAAGATTGGAAAGAAAGAAGTAAAACTTGCTTTATTTGTAGATGACATGTAGATGTATATAGAAAATCCTAAGGAATCTATTAAGCCACAGGTAAAACTAATTAGGGAATTTAGCAACATAGCAAGCTACAAGCTAAATATACAAATAACAGCTCTATTTCTTTCTTTCTTTTTTTTAGCTCTCTTTCTATATACTAAAAACAAACAATTAGAAAATAAAAATTTTAAAAACACCATTTACAACGGCACCAAAATACATGAAACATTTAGGAATAAGTTTGCCTAAAGATATGCAAGACCTCTATATTAAAAAATTATACAATATTACTATAAAAAATAAAGGAAAACAAATAAACAGGAAGATGTACCACGTTCATTAATTAAAAGGCTTGATATTGTTAAGATGTCAATTCTCCCTCTCCCAAAATTGATCTACAGATTCAATCAAATCAAATCCCAATCAGATCTCAACAAACCTTTTTGTAGAAATTGACAAGTTGATTCTAAAATTTACATAAAAATGCAAAGGACCAGAGGGTCCAAAATCATCTTTAAAAAAGAAGAGCAATATTGGAGAACCCACAGAATCTGATTTCAAGATGTGTTAAAAATCTATAATAATCAGCAGCCTGGGTGGCTCAGTTGGCTGAGTGTCCAACTCTTAATTTCAGCTCAAGTCATGATCTCAGTGTTGTGAGATCAAACCCTGCATTGGGCTCCACACCTGGAGCCTGCTTAAGATTCTCTCTCCCTCTCCCTTTCCTTCTCCCTCTCTCCCTCTCTAAAAACAAACAAAAAACAAAACAAAACAAAAAACAGAGTTCAGAAATAGAGCCACACATGTACCATCAATTGATCTATGACAAAGGCATCAGAGCAATCAGTGAGGAGAGGAAAGTCTTCCTCAAATGGTGCTGGAATTACTGGATAAATGCTTGGAAAAAACAAACCTCGGTCCTTAGCTCACACCATACAGAAAAAATTAACTGAGATGAATTATAGGGTTAATCACAAAGCTAAAATTACACAGCTGCTGGAAGCATAGAGGAAGGTCTTCACAGCCTTGCGTTAGGCAAAGATTTCATAGATAGGGAAAAAAAGCATGAATCATAGGAGCACCTGGTGGCTCAGTTGATGAAGCATCTGCCTTCCGCTCAGGTCATGATCTCCAGGTCCTGGGATCAAGCCCCACATCAAGCCCCACATCAAGCCATAGAGCCCCGCATGGAGCCCCGCATGGGCTCCTTGCTCAGTGGGGAGTCTGCTTCTTCTTCTCCCTCTGCCTCTGCCCCTCCCCCTGCTCATGCTCACTCTCTCTGTCTCTGTTTCTCTCACTCTCAAATAAATAAATAAAAAAATTTTTTTAAAGCATGAATCATAAAAGAGAAACTGGAAAAATTAGGCTTCACTGAAATAAACTTTTGCTCACGAAAAAGACACCATTAAGAGTATAAAAATGAAAGCCATGGATAAAGAAAAAATATTTGCTATTAGAAGAAAATTTTATCCAGACTATATAAAGAATACCTACAAATGAGTAAGACTAACCAATTAATAATGAGAAAAAGATTCAAACAGAAGCTTCATAAAAGAAGATACACAAATGGTAATATCCAGACTATATAAAGAATACCTACAAATGAGTAAGACTAACCAATTAATAATGAGAAAAAGAAGATACACAATGGTAATAATCACATGAAAAAGCGTTTGCCATCACTGGTCATCAGAGAAATGCAGATTACAGCCAAAATGAGATTACCACTCTATTCCTACTAGAACAGCTAATGTTAAAAAGACTGACAACACCATATGTTTGTAAGAAGGTGGAACTACTGAAACCCTCTTACATTGCATTTGAAAGCATAAGATGGTATAACCACTTTAGAAAACTGTTTGGCATTTTTTCTTATAAAGTTCCAAATACAGCTATCCTATGACTCCGCAATTCCACTCCTCGGTAATTGCCCAAGAGAAGTAAAAACATACGCTCAACCCAAAGTCTTATACAAGCATGGTTACGGTAGTTTTATTCATAATAGCCTTAAAGTGGAAACAACCCCTATGATATCATTTATACGGAACACCAGAACAGGCAAAATGAATCTAAGTAATAAAAATCAAAACAGCGATTGCCTGGTGGGTGGTTATTGACCGAATGGGGCAGAAGACTTCTGTGGGGATGGAAATATTGTACTCCTTGATCGATGTGTGGGTTAGCAGGGTGCGCTACGTCCATTAGACACTTAAGATCGGTACATCTCACTGCATGCACATTTCATCTCAATAATGTACAAAGGGGAGGGGAAGGAGGAAGGAATGAGATGGTAGAGAAAAACAGAAGAAAATTAAATTATCCTGTACTTGCAAGCATGCACACACGAACACACAGAGACCATACAAATATGAATAAGTACGCTCATTGGGAAGAGGGCCAATGTTGCACAGAGCGCCATATACTTTAGAGCCGTTTCAACAGATATCTTCACATCTCATTATCAGAGAGTTCTTTCCTCTATTCATTTTTTTTTCTCTCCCGGGTTTTCTTACCAAATACCCACACATGTTTGAAAAGAGAGGGAACAGAAACACTAATTCTGAATTTCACACTTACCAGAATTTCAGACAAATTGTTCGTTGTTGACGTTTTGAGATTTCATTTCCTGCCACGATTCTCTTCAGGAAAGGAAACCAGAAAGGAAATGAGTCAGCTCCTCCCAGGCCTCCCAAATCTGGCCACCTGATTTGAATCTAGTGTTTGATTGATAGCAGAAAAAAATATTTTTCAAGAATACGAGCTAGTTATTATTTTTGTTCTCAGCGCTTGAATTGACTTGATCCCACCTTCCCCTCAGGGCCAACCAAGTGATATTCCGCACAATACATCTCGCTTCATTACTGGAGTGTCCTGGTCACATTAAAATGTAACCACATGGAAATGAATTTCCCCCTTTTCACATTTCTGTCCTTGGTTTCCATGGAAGAGGGCTAATTACCTTTTTAATAGCCCTAATTGATGGGCTTACAGATCATATCTTTCAGTCCCCACTTGTGTGTGTGCTGAGGGTGGGGGTGGCCAGTGCTCCTTTTCTCTTGACCCCTCAGCTCACTCTTCCTTATTGGAAGGAGGGTTGCTGGATCATGAAAGGACCCTGCCTTGTGTTTCTCTGTTTGCAAGACTACCTGCAGCCCATTGTGGGCTGACCAGGAAGCCTCGCTTTGTCTTGGCCAATTGACACAGCTGCACACTCAGTAAATAGACTCAGATGTTGAGCTTTTGTTTGAAGGATCTTTTCAGATTAATGCAGAGAGAATTAGTTTTTAAAACTTAAGCCGGAGCCAGGATGAGTAGAATGGAGCTGTGAGCCATTGAATTCACGTCCACAAAATGAGACCCACTGTCTTACAGGGTGTTTATCCCCTGTTCCTTTTGGAGGTAGCACTGAGGGGAGAGGCTCCCACTCAGACCATTGTGAGGAGAAGATCTGACCAGTGATTACACGGGCTCCAGCTTCGTTCTCTGAGGGGACAGAGCTCCGCCCTGGTTAAGTAAATGCAATTCCTGCAAAACAGTGAACGACAATTGATTGGGGTTTTCTTATTCCCAGACCACAAGAGGTTCTGAAAAATAATATAAGAAGATCCATGGCCTATGACAAAGACAATTAGGGCAACAGTCTGGACTGAGCGCTGAGTAGCATCTCAGAGCCTTCAGATTTCACTGGCTGCACCACCCAATCTAGCCCTCACCCGTGGGCTTGTTCCCAACCATTCCCTGCTGGGACACAAGAATCAGACATAGCTCCCAAAGGATGGCTGCTCTCTTGAGGACGGGACCATACCGTGGTGTCCACCATTTCACTTAGGGCAGGTTGGAGTCTTAGTCACAATTTTGTGACTAGAAACTATAGTATTGGGCTGCCTGGATGGCTCAGCTGGTTAAGTGGCCAACTCTTGATTTCGGCTCAGGTCATGATCTCAGGGTCGTGAGATCGAGCCCCACACTGGGCTCCCCGCTCAGTGGGGAGTCTGCTTGTCTCCCTCTCCCTCTCCATCTGCCCCTCCCCCCCACTTGAGGTCTCTCTCTTTCTCTGAAATAAATAAATAAATCTTTTTAAAAAAAGAAACTATACTATTCTTTGCTTTTGAGACTTACAGACTCATTTTTCTCAAGCTACAAACTGGCGTTTATTGCTCCTCTTTGCTAACAGTTCTGTGTATTTAGGGAGGCCATTTGATGTTGTAAAAAGAAACTTGACTCTGACTCATGCAGATCCGAATTCAAATCCTACCTCTGTTTCTTACTAGCTGTGAGATCTTAGGCAAGTCACTGCTCTGAGCACAGATCTCCTCACCATGATAATTGAGATATGATTAGTTATCTCACAGTGTTGTTGGGGATTAAAAGATTTTTCTCATACGTATGTGAACATGAGAAGCACATTTCCTAGAGTATTGTAGAACACCCAGGGTGTTACCACTTCCTTTCTAGATCTCTGCTTTCCAAAGATTTTTTTTAAGTAACTAGAAAGGATACCAAATGGGGACACCTGGGTGGCTCAGTCAGTTAAGTGTCTACCTTCGGCTCAGGTCACGATCCCGGGGTCCTGGGATCGAACCCCACGTCAAGTTCGTTGCTGGGCGGGGAGCCTACTTCTCCCTCTCCCTCTGCCTGCTGTGCCCCCTGCTTGTGCTCTCTCTCTCTCTGTGTCAAATGGATAAATAAGATCTTTTAAAAACAAAATACAATACAATACAATACAATACAATACAATACAATACAATAAAAATGATACCAGATGGAAAAAGCACTTAGTGAATTATAAAGTATGCAAACGAAGCAACGTTTCTTCATTATACTAAACATGTGCTAAATCCTAAAAACTGGCTGTTGGTGGGCATTCCCACCGCTGACCTTGTCGAACACCCCCTTTCCCTCCTCCGGCTCCAGTGTCCGAGTGACTGTTGCTCACCACTACAGACGCACACCCATGCCACCACCTCCCCCTCTCCCCACATACACACTCACCAAGCTAAAATAGAACTGCTGACAAAGCAGAAGAGGTGAATCAGAAAGACACAGAGAGCCAGGGCCGTCCCAGAGGAAAATAGACATCAGCATTCGGAAAAGGTGGCAAGGTCATAGATGAAGTGCATACAGGCCGTATGTAACATATTTCCCAAAAGGGAATGGCCTCTTCCTGGCTCCATGCTAGAAGATCTAAAGAAAATGCTTGTTCCTCCTTTGCTTTATGGAGACACTTGCATTCTGGATTCCCTGTCAGTTCTCCACACAGTACCTTTTCTTGACCACTAGCTCTGATGGCCCCCCCAAAAGACAACGAGAGGATTAGACTCTATGACCATAAGGAGCCGTCCTGAGCCAAGCCTCCAGGATTCTGATTCCCTGGCAGCTTCCTAAAAGGAAGGATGTGAGGGCAGAAATGTGGGATCGAACTGGCTCTAATAATCAGGAGCAAAGCTGACAGGCTGAGACCACATCACAGAGACCTGCATCAACCCCTCAGTTACGTCCGTCGTCCAGTTTGGACCAGCATGGCCCTTCGACTCTAAAAAATTAACCCTGGAAGAGAAACCTATGCCTTGGAAAATAAAAAGAGAAATTGTGGTTGAGCTTAACATTCTGAAATATATCCCCAAACTACACTCTCGTGTCACTGTCTTTTGTGACTTAGAGAAAAAGAGAAGCTTCTCACTCTGCTGAGTGACTCTGCAGGGGGCAGAATTGGAAGGAAGGCATCCCATCTCATAGAGCCTTGGGCTAATCACCAAACCTCTCTGAGCCTCAGTTCCCTCCTCTGTAAAATGGGGATGGAATTCCTCCCCATGGATTCTTTTATCCCACGACGGGAACGACACCACAAAGAAACAGGGTTGGTGATGCATTTTCTGTCTGTGCCAACTCCTTGCTACAGAGCAGAGGAAAAAAGATTCTCTTGCCTTGCACAGGCCAGACGGTTGTTGAACAGTTAACCTTGGAAATGCGGGTGCTTCCCAGCATGCTCACGCTGGAGCCAGCACCAAGAACTTTGATGTCCAGTGCTCAGGGAAGAGAAGACTGGAACAGAATGGAATAAAGAAAGCACATCTTGATGAACTAAAAAGGACGAATAATCCAGAGCACTCACCAGGAAGGCAGAGGGAGCCTTGCCAACAGCACACATCATCTGCCTTGCTTAAATAAGACACTTAAGGAGCACTGAGATGAGAGTCCAGAGGCCGAGCCCTGATTCTATCTCTTCCACTTGGAGCATCAGGCTCCTCATCTGTCAGGAAAAGGAGCCGGAACCCATGGTTTCTTAAAGGGCCCATCTATTTCCGATGTGCTGAGTTGCCAGAGAAATCAGCTTAGTACTCATTCTCCTCATCCAGGGCTTTGAGCCCGATTTCAGAAACAAAGAATTATGAAATCAGAGACTCCGAGGAGCTACCTTTGGCTTGGAGACTTTTGGCCGTCAAGCTGAGTTTCTAAATTACATTCAGTTGGCCATGTGCCAAATTCCTGCTTGGCTCGATCTGCCTAGAGGTAGGCAAGGGTAGCTTTGCTTGGAGCCCATGGATTAAGGACTAGAAGAGGCTACACTTGTGTTTCCTCTGCCCGTGGGAAGACTCCACAGAGGGCAAAATTCTGAGCTGAGTCTTAAGAGATGAGTGGGAGAGGCACTGGTGGGTGAACATTCTAGAAGTCAACAGCTCCACAACTCTAGTGCTGTACACATTAGGCTGTGTCACATGGACATTCGTCTCATGTTCATACAGAGGATGAGTAGGACGGCTATCCACCCATCACTTACATTTTTGAGCTGACTGGGTCTCTGCCATTTTCAACATTTGGCTTCAAAAATCCCCTCCGGGCAGCCAGACGGGGCAAAGAGCATGGAGAGAGCCCTTGTCACTGCCCCCTGATCCATGTCAAAATGGAGCTGGAAAATGTAGTCAAGATATGTGCCCAAGGACCGTACAACAAAACATGGATTCTAGGGAATTGCCTGCTAGTCCTGCCACAGTCTGGTCCATTCCTCAGGCCCTGATCCTTCTGGATAGATCAGAAAGAAAAGTAGCCAGAGGCCCAGGCAAAACAGAAGAGAGGAGAAGGAAGTTTCTGGGACCTGGGAGCAGGATTCTGGGGGCAGACAGGCAGGTTGACCCAAGCCCATTTCATTTTGGTAAGCCTCCATATCTCTCCCGCTGATTATGGGAAAGAGAGGGAATGCGACAAGGCTGTGCCACAGACCAGCCATGGGGCCTCCCAGGGCGAAGCTTGGAAACCCCCTGGCTTTCCCTGGCATCGCCCTTAGCCCTTGATCCCTCCTCCTGCCCTGGTTCCAGACCCTTTTTCTGGGCAGGCTCCAGAGGCCAGGCTGTCGCATGGCCTGACACGTGGGCTCAGTGCCCAGCCTGTGGGCCACTTTGGGCTCAAGTTACTGCTGCGAGCTGATTCGGGAGCCCTGCCGGCCCTATGGCTCTGATGGGGTTTCGCCGTCCCGCCTGCCCTCCTTGGCTGGGTGCCTGGCAGAGCAGCACGGCGTGGCCCCAGGCTATCTGCTTTCACCAAGTAGAGGCCCTCCTCTCTGAATGGAAGAGAATCTGGAGGTGAGGAAGTGAGGACTGGGCTCCCCAGTCTATCGAGCCTGAGAACCCATCCGACGCCAAAGCCATCTGCTTTCCGCCAACTTTCCCAAGGAAGAGAGACAAGATAAAGGGCAGACAGAATTAACACCGAACAACTTGTTAACGATTTTATTGCAGGTTAAATAAAATGTCTCAAATAAAACTACAGGAGACCTTCTTTACCCTTACTGGGCTGTAAATATGTATTAACTCAATTACTCTCAGCAATTAAGGCCTAGTTTGGGAACAGTGACCTGAGACAAAAAAGACATTATCATCCTGGGAAATGAATCCAGAATAAAAGGAATTTCTTCCACCTTAGCTAATGAGCAGCTGTATAGGGATGGAAATGAAGGCCTTTGCCTGGGGATTGCTTTTGACAGTTCATAGGGGAGGGGAGAAAAGGTTGCCTCTCTGTAAAGCTCTTGGAAGCACATTAGGGACATTGTTACAATGCAAATGAGGAAGACCGTTGTGTTTGGGTGGTTTATGGGTTTAGTAAAAGGAGTAACATTTCAATTAGTGGGGAAGGAATGAGAACCGGCCTCAAAGAGGCTTAATTGGCAACTTGGCTTTCCCAGGGGACTTTGAAGTAGATGGAAGGTTTGCAGAGGTGGGTGGAGGACAGCGCAAGGAGAAGCCCTGGGCTGTGGGGGTCAGAGGGCAGATGGGGTGCTCACGAGGTAAAACCCACCACTACCCAAAGCCCAGCCCCAACCGAGTGTGGCTTTAGCCTTCAAGGCTTCTAACGACGACGACAACAGGACCTTTCCCTCTCTCGAGCAGGCTGTCTCCAAGAAACCACCTCGCTGTTAAGGACTGCAGCCCTAACCTCACCAGTGTGGAATTTCTTTCTCCTTCTCAAGAGTCCCTTTTGCTAGGTCTCTAGGATCAGCCCAGAAAACTGGGGAATTCAACTCCTAATTGCTGTGAGTTATGGGTGGGGGGATGCAATATTGCATACAAATGTGCAGTGTGTGTGTGTGTGTGTGTGTGTGTGTGTGTGTGTGTGTGTGTTCAAGGATAAAGGGTCTGAACATTCATATACAACCTCCCCGTAAGGCAAGGGATTAAACAGGTGATTTTTCAAAGTAGACCCTCTCAGATTTTGCAAGTTGCCAAAGGCCTCCCAGCTGCACTCTCAGGATGCTGTCTCTCTTTGCACTTACAGGGGCATGACGACTTCCGCAGGGTAGATGACATTCAGGAATTCTCCAATCTTCATACTTCCTGACCAATTTGAGGTTTCATTTCTCAATCTAGTCATTCAGAGGACCCGGTAAATTTTTTTAACATGGAAAAACCCTCCAAAGGAAATAGTAAGATAACATGCCAAGATAATTGTTTGTAATGAAGTCTGGTCGAAAATTCAACTAACCCTGTGTTTTAGTTGAAAGATAGCAATCTGACCAGGGGTTTGGAGAGCCATCCAAACCAAGCCTCCTAAGTGGTGTGCTGGTCTTTCTGAGCTTGGGGGAAAGAAAAAACAGAATGAAGAACTTCCAAGGGACCCCACGATTCCCATGGTTCTCTTGATGTTGACTTTGGAGAGGGCAAGTCTGACTCCCTGCCATGTGTGCATCTGTGGATGTGGACTGGGTTTTGCACGAGTCTTACCAATGTGCCCTGAACTGGAAGGCTCAGTAACCTTCCATTTGAAGCAATCAGTCCCAACACACAGGACCCTGGGCCAGGCTTTCTCCCTCTGTCCTCCCCTCTCCCGTGGGTGGCTTCTCCTGGAACACTGGCTCATATCTCTGGAGCCTGTGGTTTGGGAATTGCTATTAGCCAACTACAACAGAGCCTGGAGAGTTTACTTCGGGTCTAAAATGGGAACCGGACCCACCCTCTGAGTAATGCTCATCCCCTCGGTAGGTTCCGGCTAACAGTCTGCTACTTTACAATGGGGACAGAAGGAAAATGGCGCGTGTGTGCACCTGCCACATTCCTGCATGGTGGGCAAGCTGGGCCCCCTAGCAGCCTCTGTGGCACATGCCATCCCCGTGCCACTGTGGGAGCACTCAGCACAACTCCTGAGTCCTGTCGTTGAGAGGACAGGAAGCCGGTTATTCATGTTATGAGGCTCTTCAGGCCCTAGAAGGTATTATTGACCACACATTTGAGGACAGGCAGAATCCATTTTAAATGCTATCATACATCCTAATACACAATCATAATAGTACCCTGACCAATAGATGCATGACACCCATGCCCGACTGAGGCCCAGATCAGTGAAGAGACTTACCCAGCTACCATCAGGGAGTGACAGGCACAGCGGAGCACCCAGCCTAGGTGGTGCGACCAAGGCTGGTCCTCCCTTGCAATGATGCTGAGTTTCAGCTTCCACTTCCCAGGGGATTTCTGCCTCAGCCCATGTGGAAATGAGTTTGTAAAACCTTGCAAAGGAAGAGAGCAAAAGGAAGCCCGTCAACATTTGCCCCAAATCTTGCTAGAATGGATCATCAGGACATCATTACGTGCTCTCACATTGCTGATGGAGTATTTTGCCTGCTCCCTCCTTCTTCCAACTCCTTTATTATCATCAAAGCTGCTTCAGAGGTGCTTTGGTTCATGTCCAGGAGGAAATTCAAATCCTAGACCATTAATTTCAAAATGCACTTTTCAGGGTCCAAAATATCCCCCTCCCCGATGTCATGCAACCTAGAAGAGCAAAATGGTAGAGTCTATAACCTTGTTTTTATGATGAGAAAATTGGTCTACTTGAAGTGAAATAATTTGCCCAAAGCCATACTCCTCAAACGTGGGTCATGCAGACCTAGAATCTGGGTCCTCCAGCAGCGGGCAGCTTCCCAGCCTCCAGCTGGAAACAACCCGGCTTGGCACATGCCTCGTTATTGACTCGTCCCCTTTGGGGGACAGTTGCCCTTTGGGAAATCAGCATTCCTTTGAAACATGAGAGTTCAGATAGATGACCTCAGGTAAGAAGATTCTGAGTCCACACCCCATCCCGAGTCCAGGGCACCGTCAGGGCCTCTCAGAGCCGGGGCGAGAGCAGGCACCGGCCACTGTTCTAGAATGGATGAGCGGAACTTTCAGCCTCCTGTTTTCAAGGAACAAGATGTGAGAAAACACATCAGCCAATCTGGGGTTATGGAGAGGAGATGAAATCTCTTCATCAAGTTTTCTGCTTGGGAGTTTCTTCTAGAACAGACTAGAGAAGGGAATCGCTAAAGGTGGAAAAGATGAGCTAATACGCTTGTTCATGCCGCAGACTAGCGTCTCGCCAGTAAAGTAGATAACGGAAACTATCTCCGAGAAGAGACAAGCAGCATATAAACCCCCAAAAGAATTAGGAAGAATTATTTCCTTACGAATGTCTCCAAAAACAAAAATACAAGAGACACAAAATGTGTGTTGCTGACATCTGACGTAGGAGGCATGCGTAGCAGGAAATCTCCCTCAAAATCTCCCGATATTAAAAAGATTTAAAAGAGAGAAATCAGTTCTTCTTGCACAATTCTACCTTTGCGCCTGCCAAGCTCAAATAGACTTCTCTGTAGAGAACTAGAGGAAAAGCTTCGATTTGATTGGAAACATGCACGCGTGCGTGCACACGTCTGCACCGTGTAAAATCCTGTATCTGAGTTCAAGCTCTCACCCATCTCTCCTTTGGAAAATGTCAGTGGCCTCAAAACTGGCTTCCCCGTCCTCAGTCTTGAGCCACCTCCACGCCGCTGTCTACAGTGCAGACCCGACCAATCCTCCCCCTTTGACTGGAGACAGCCCAGGGCTCTCCATCGCCCACGAGACAGAGTCCACCACATAGACACGGAGTCCTCGCCTCCCTCTGCAATCTCAGTGCTCTCGTTTCCTGCCCCACAGTGTTCGCTCCAACAGCACGGGGTTCTTCATATTTTCCTGCCCACAAAACACGGTTTCTCTCCTCCACGACTTTGCTCACACTGGACCCTCCGCCAGGAACCCAACCTGTAACACCTCCTACCCTAACACACCCCACCTTCTTCTGCACCCAGCATTTAGAATGTCTATGTCTACTACTGTTCTTTTTTTTTTTTTTTAACTTTCTATTGAGGAATAATCTACATCAAAAACTGCCCAAATCTCAAGTGTGTTGAATGTTTACCGACATTAAACAGCACCCAGAAAACAAAGAGCCGTTCTGTTTTGAAGGTCAGAGGCTGCGTTTTGCTCATCTCTGGAAACTCAGCACCAAGAGCAAGCCTGGCATGAAGCATGGACCCCACAAGCGGCTGCTGAATGAATCGATGACTGGTTATCTCCCTGTCTCTTTCTCTCTGCTTGACTCATTCACCTTTCCTACCCATTTCCACTCTACCTGAGCTGCCCAAAGGATAATTCAGGATTTCCTGCCCACGCTTTCAGAGCCTGAGTTCTGAGTCTGAGTGAAGACGTGCTATGGTTGGGAGCAGCAGGACAGGGAGAGGCCGCCCACTGCATGGCAGCCCTGGGTTTGCGACTTGCTGAGATCCAGGGCCCAGCCACCAGCGATGACAAAAGTCTTTTCTCTCCTTGGACTCCAGGATCGCAGCTGCCAAAGCAAGTCAAAGTACTCACGTTGGTGAAGAACAAAAGAAGTCACTGGAGAGTCACGCATTTCTGCCTCTTGGCATTAGATTGGAGAAGAGGGAGCAAGTGGTTTTCATTTCCTCCACCCTCAGCTTCCGGTGCTAGATATCAGTGTCACCTTAACTCAACAACGGGCACCATACCTGAGGAGGGAAAAGTCTATTCTCCCTACGCCCATGTAAGCAACGGTAGGATGTGTCACATGCAGTGGGTGCTCCCGAAATATTAATGTCCCCGTCTCCGCACTTGTTGGTAAAGTCCACAGCAGGAAATCATAAAACTACGATTTATTTGGCACTTACTATGTGCCAGGCACTAAGCTAAGTAACCACTCACATATATTATTGGGCTTCCTCTTCAAAGCTACTCTCCTAAGTAGATGATATTATCCTCCTTTGACAGATGAGAAAACTGAGCAGATGTAGCTGGAATTTGAGCCCGTATCTTGGATTCCAAAACCAGTGATGAGAAGCACTATCCCACAGCACCAGGGCTCCACTCTGCCTGCCCTGCGTCCCTGCTACTGATGAGATCAAGGGCGCTTGGTGAGAGCCCTGACCTAGAGGACTCTCTAAATGAAACCATGAACCTGGGAACTCAGACCCACCAGATCCGCCTCTAGTTGGGTCTCATGAGGGGGTGAAAGCAGGTCCACTCGATGGTTGGCTCTATAGTCCTAGTCTCCCTGCTGGGAACTGGTTTGCTGTTACCCGGGGCTGCAGCCTGAATTCTTATGGCAGATTTTTCCTGAGTAGTCAGAGCTCCTCCTTTGTGTCCATTTGAGATCTTATTTTGAAAGAAATGTTTGGGGGAGGTTCACAGTACTCCATGCCCTGCCTCCAATGGCAGCCAAGGGAGACAGGTCCTTCCAAAATGGCGGAGAACCGCTCCCTAAAGGAGCATTCTGGAGATCAGCTGGGATTTCCTCAGCAAAAAGCACAACCTCAGAGAAAGTATCCTTCTACCTGGACTAAATGAGTGCTCCTTGCAGAGGGGCATGTCGTCCTGGGTCTAAGGCAACACCCCTAGACAGCCCCCGGAAGGGACATTCTTCCAATCCTCTTCAGACCGATGACCAAGCCAGGGAGCCCGGCGAACACACAGCAGCATCCGGGCCCAGGCCGTAGCCTGAGGACAGACACAAAGCCACCCTGTTCCTCAGCCAGACCTCTAACAAGCCACTCCTGCTCCCCACTGCTCAGACGTCCCCTGTTTACATTCTCCTCACCAGCCAGACCTAATCCCTGGGCTCCGGATCTGCACTTAATCCTGTTCCTGTCTATCCTCTCAATCAATACGTGTTAATAATAGTCATCACCGTGGGTAAGAACCACGTTTGAGGACTGCTGAGTCCTTCGGGTCTGGTGCCAACAGGAGAAAATATGGAAAAGGAAATCCAAACATTTACAAACATTCCAGAATGTTTAGTTCAGGCTGCCCCACGTAAATAAGAGACAGTCCAGGAGATACTAATTTTCCTGAGACTCACTTACTTTGTCCAAATAACGTTTGGCCTAAAAAAAAAACCCCAAACACACACAAAAAACCCCCAAGTCACCAGTCTCTGCTTCTCTCTTGCTTCTCAGGGCCGTAAGATCTTTTTCATGTAGTTTTCTTCAACACTATTGTATTTCTTCTGTGCTTTGAAACCGAGCCCCTCTCTTTGATGGATATTAGCAAAACGTGCTTTCGTGTCTCCCTAATGAACTTTCACTTGGAAAATACCCCAAACTAGGAAGATGCTAGAAGTGTAACGATATTTTGTTTAAAGCAAAGAGAGACCCTCTCTTCTGGTCCCCTCCTCTTTGGTCCGCCCCAGAGGAATAATCAGCCAAGAATCACAGATGGGATCATTTACAGTTTTACTTTTAAGCTCCCCCGCCCTTCCAGACTGTGTTTATTCAGTCAAAGTCTTCAGACCCACAGGGTGGGCCTCCCGACAGCCCCATCTTGCCCGCTCTCAGATACCCTGATTGGGATTTAATCCATGCTGATCTGTCACAAAGCGACGGATGGAGAGGCTTCTTTGTGATGCTGGTGGTAAACTTGAAGGGACAGACGAGTGGAGTCCTGGAGTCAGTATTCTTCAGGGGACCCATCCGGCCTGGCCAGGAGTAGCCCAGGACAGCAGGCCTGCAGTAATTCCTGGCTAAACAAAGGGAAGGTCCACCCAAACTGGAAGGCAGCTTGGCGCCACAGAGAAAACCCCCTTTAGTTGGGAGTGTTATTTATTTATTTATTTTAACAATTAAAAATATCCTGTGGGGAAAGGTTTTCTAAAATCTAATCCCATTAATCTTTAACGTAAAACTAAGAACAGAGGAAATAAGCGAGCAACGAAACTTAAAGCCATTCGATGTGCCGAGGTTGGCTGTTTCCTTGGGGAGAGATTAGTGATAATAATTAGTACTTTTGCGAACCAAATTGGGTGAAGCTGGACAGTTGGCCACAGATCCAAGACAACTGTCGAGAGCACCAACTTCTCAGGGTGACCTAATCGGAAAAGGAGAGGCCTCAGGAAGCCTGTGTTCTCCTTGCTTCATTATTTCCTAGTTATGGAGGCTTGGCCTTTAGAATTCTGCTTTTCTGCTTCTTCATCTGTAAAATGGGTTCATCCAGCTTCTGGCCTTCACGGGTTTGTCCTAGGCATCAAGCAAGGCCATGAAGCTGACAGGACTATGGGGTCCCTAACCTGTGACTGCTTATCATCACCCACCCTTGGTGTGTGGACTTTAGAAGTAGAGATGATCTCCTTCATCAAGGTCACCCTAGGTCATCATCCCTAACTTCCCAGTTCGGGGGTTCCAGGTTTCTCACCCCTGTGCTTTTGCTCATGTTATTGGCTCAGCTTGGAATGCCTCCATTTCCCTCTTCTGTATTTCCAAAATCAGCACTTATCTCGGGGAGGCTCCATTCAAACATTAACCCCTCCATATGCCTTCTCTGAGTTTCCAGCCGGAAAAAATGACCACGCCCCCTCCGAGCTCCTGCAGCACGGGTCTCTTTCAGCCGCCCTGTCTTCATTCCGTCACTTCTGCCCATATCTGACCTTTTCTACTGTTATGCTCAAATGTGGGGGCTGTGGCCATTGTGTTTTAGTGCAGAGTCAAGCATGGTGCCTCGCGCCCAATGGGCACTCACTGTTTGTTTCAGAAGTGAGAACTGCTGTTGTCACATTCTTTCCCCGAATTGTATTGAAAAGCAGCTACAGGTAGTCCTCGATCTGCAAGGAACTGTGTTCTCCCTTCGCAGTCACCACGGCTCCGTGCGGAGGGAAGACACAGTTCTAACGTCACGGCTCTGTGTCTCAGTTAATTCGCACTGTGCAAAGCGAGCATTGCCCATACACCTAAACAAGAAATGTATAACATAAATGTAATCTGTCTAATCATGTGGAAAAACAATCCCAGCAAGTCTGTGCACTGAGGGCAGCCGGCCACATATATTCAATGCAGAACTCATACAGCATCTCATAAATCAGAATCCTGGCAGAAAACAGCCTTGCGCGTCCAGTCTCGGGGGTGGGGGGGGTGCGTTAGCAATTGAGTGACCATGTTCTTCCCATTTCAGAAACATTACCGTGGCTTATGGAAGGCTGTTTATGGAAGTCATTTCTGAGGACAAGAGGCAATCTGAAATATGTAGCTTAGATGTTGAAACATGGTCATTTCTGGAATATTTTAGTAGCTTCGGGGACAATGAGACAGAATATTTATAATCTGTATGGTTTCAGGAATGCCTTCAAACCCCCTAAAATTGAGTCAACATCAGCCCCCCTGGTGTCCTGCTTCTCCCGACAGTGAGCTCTGTGGCTGGCGGAGAGACCCACAAAACAATACATTTTAAACCACTTAAGTACCATGAGACTGCACAGCAAATCTTTTTCAAAAGCTAAACACGCTGAGTTTATGTACTCTGCAAAAGAAAGGGACGAGAGACAGTTGGAAATGATGGAAGACGATAATAAACATGAGTTGAAGCAACTTGAAAGGGAGCCAGGCTGTCTGCTGCCGGAGCATGACCAGAGGGCCGAGCCCGAGCCCCACAGCGAGGACCTCAGGGTTGTGCTTCCGAGCTCCCGAGGCTTCGGGGGAGCGGCTTCGCTGGCCTCGCTTCCCGGCACCCTGGCCAGAGATCAGGGTGAGGGCTGCATTGAAAGTGCACCAAAGACAAGATGGAGTGGAATACATGGGGGCTTTGGGACCACCAAGCCAGCTGTGGCCTTCAGTGTGCTAGTTAACTTCTTTGAGACCATTCATGGGGACAAGGGAGAAGAGTTACGGAAGAGAGTCAGTGAGGGTCCCAGATGCTGGCAGCCTTGACCAGAGGGCATCCCCCTCCTCATTTCCATTTCTTTGCCTATAAAATGGGAATTATGAGTCTTTGCCATTTGCCGGGTTGCTATGCAGATCGAATTAGGATGTGTACGGACACACGTGTACAAATCCAAACAAGAATAAGGGATTCTTACGACCACTTGTAAGTCCTTCCGAGAAGAGGAGGACACCATGCGAGGACAGAGGCGGAGGGAGAGATTGGAGTAATGTGGGTCAAGCCAATGAGGGCTGGCCACCGCCAGCAGCGAGGAAGAGGCCAGGAAGGATTCTCCCCCAAGTCAGAGGGAGCGTGGCCCTGCGGACACCCGGATTTCAAACTCCTAGCCTCTAGAACTGTGGGAGAATACATTTCTGTTGTCTAAGCACCCGGTCTGTGGTGCTTTGTATGGCGGCCCTGCACCTCTGGCCTGTTCGGTTGACCCTTGCTCAGACGTTTACCCTGTTAGACTTCTCCACACTCCAGAATGGAGCTCTACCTATAACCAGGTTCATGCTTCCATGTTTTATTTCTGAAGAGCTTTGCCATTATTTTAGAGCCTCTCCTGAGCTCTCGTTGGGGAACTGCTTATGACACATCTTCAGAGTTGGTCCTTCTGGAACCACCCTACGCAAGAGGTCTGTCTGGTCCTCCCGGGAAGTAAATATTCCTGGCCCAGCAGAGGAGGAAGAAGCATTCTGCAGGAGGGGTGGGCGGTGGTGGACGAAGAACCCCATGATACACATTTGAAGAGCCTACAGTGGGTTTGTCACTGTCCTTCTCCTTTAGCACGACAGGAAGTGGGTCCATGGAGCTTTCTTCCAGTTCCGTTCATCAACAGAAACTACATCTACCTTGTCTGGCACCTAACCAAGAGGTCTACACCCTGAGTCCATGGAATGAGCCCTGGACTCGGTGTCAAGGACCTTGTCTGTGATCCACTCACTGGCTCCCCCAGACTCAACTATAAAATGGGAGGGGGGGACCACCTCCCTGCGGGGTGGTCCTGGGCCACAGTGACAAGAACACGATGTGCGTGTAAAATCGCGAAGTGCCATGCAAATGGGGAGTGGTGAAATCATTATCACCCTCGTCCTCCACCAGTTGTCAGCACCTGTGTGGTGTGGATCCTCCAAGAGCACCCGGAAAACTCGATCAAAGTGTCCAGCTGGTAAAAGAAGAGTCAGCTGTACAGCCTGATCCTCTGGTGTTGGCTGCCCAGGGGGAGAGCAGTCGAGATGAGCTCTCCTGGTGGGCAGTAAAATGAGTCTACGTAGGGAGGAAGCAGGATGTATAAAGCCCAGGAGCCTGATCTGTTTCTGAGATCAAACGGAGCAGCATTGTGCCGGGGCGTGGGGCTGATGTCAGCGTCTAGAATGCTGGTCGGAATCGCCCTGGTTACGCAGCCGGACCGGAATAAGGCAAGTCTGTATCTGAACTCATTAATTTTTACAACCAACTGAACTGTTCTGCCTTTTTTTGGGGGGGTGGGGGCGGTGTTGGGGGAGGTGGTGCCGGGGGCAGGGGGGAGAACAAGGGAAGGAAGGGAAAAGGGAGGGGCTAGTATGTATGGCACAGGGGGCTTCCCACCAGCAGACACTATCTCATTATTCCCCAGCAAAGCCTAGCTTCAAACCTCCAGCCCCCTGGACGGTTAGGCCCAGGCGCTGCAGCAAGGGGAGAACCGAGAACCGGGCCAATGAAACGTAAGGATAATTAGAGTGGCACAAGCCGCTCCGAGGAGTTCAAGTTATGTCAATGTTTCCATTATATGCCTCACTTTTTGGGGTTTATAACAGAGCTATAAAAACTCACGCCAGCTGAGAATTTGGCAGGCCAGGTCGCAGCAAAGGAGGGACTGTTTTTTAATTCAATTCAGCTGCTTGTAACTTGGGGTGGGGAGCACGACGTACATTTGGACAAGTCGAAGGGACTGGTTTCGAGTCCTGAGCGCTATTGCTGTCTGATCCCCCTCCTCCCCCTTCTCCCCCTGTCTCCTTTGTGCTATCACCAAAGAAACAGCATTGTATAAACACATCCCACCAGCTTTCTGAGCAGGGAATCCACAGACATTCTCCCAAGTGCCAGATAACTGGGCTTTTCTCCACCCCTCGGAAGGATATGGCTCAACCCCCTTCCAGCAAAGGTGCAAACCATTCCACACAAACCTCTGCACAAAAGATTGTCAAGCCTCTGCAAGTGAGCTGTGTGGGACAAATCCCAGTACTGGAGGCCCTTCACATCGTCATCACAGGGTTTGACTCGGCTGATATTATTCCCAACTCAGGTGGGTTTGTTGGCCTCTCAAGCAGAGTGGAGAGAGTTTCCTCCATATTTCATCCCACAGTCCGTGATTCCATCGAAATTCCCAAATCCCACTGGGTCTTTAACAATCCAGTGCACGGGCCACCCCCACCATGAAGCCCTCTGTGATTCTCCCGCTAGAAGTCCTCCCTTGCACCTTTGGTCTCCTATCTGCTCTTTTCCTAGAAGATGTATATCACCTGATTGCTGTGTTATAATTCACCAATCTGTGCAAACTTTATTTCCGTACGGTGAGCCCTTTCCGACAGAGCCCTGAGCTTATTAGCCTCGACCTACTCCAGTGTGCCAAACTTTGAGTAGGTGCCAAACCAGACGAACTCCGCTCAGGAAGTGTGGGCAGAATTAATCACTTAAATAATGAATAATGACAATCAGAAGCCAGGTGGCTGACAGCAGAGGTACAAGGAAAGCTCGGAACAGATAGGGACTTACCAATTCCTTCTTCCTTAATAGAAGGGAAAACAGAAGAATCTATAGATTAGTAGGAAGGTTTAATTAGAAGGGCGAAGCTATAGGTCATTGGAGAATACCAAGGACTTACAAGCAGGGAACCTGAGCTGCAGTCTAAGCTCTGCCACTGTAGGTCACCTTCATTTACCCGAGCCTCGGGGTCTCCATCTATCACGTGGGGTCAACATGACCTACGCCACCAACAGCACAGGACTGTAGTAGGTTGTATCAGTTAAGAGTGTATCCGCAAGTAACAACAAGTGAATTACAGTGGTTTCAATAAACAAGAGTATATTTTTCTCACGTAAGAACAAGTCAAGGTAGGCAGTTCAAGGTATGAATTTCAGCCATGCCTTAGGAGATCCAGGTTCTTTCTGTATTTCTGCCTTAACATCCTTGCCACTTTGGTTCTCTTCTCATGCTTGTCATCTCTCGGTCCCAAGACGACCACTGTAGCTTCTGCAACACGTAGACATTCAGGAAAAATGGGCAAGGGGCAGAAGCCCTTCTCCTTGTGAGTCTTGCTCAGCCAATTCATCCTCGCATCTCTTTGGACACCGTGGGGCACCTTCCCATCTTCAGATTGATCAGTGGCCAAGGGAGCTGAGATTGCCATGACCGATGTAGACCCATCATTATACATCTTCCGGCACTGAGGTAGAGACAAAGCAAAGAATCTTTCTGTGCTACCAGATCAATTCAGCAGGCAGGAAAGATGGCAGTTGGGTGAGCAAACAATGGGTCTGCCTCATGGTAAAACATGCTAAAGCTGCGCCCCTCAAAGTGTGATCCGTTGGCAGCATTAGCAGCGTCTGGGAACTCGTTAGAAATGCAGAGTGTCTGGGGGCACCTGGGTGGCTCGGTCGGTCGAGCGTCCAGCCCTTGGTTTGGGCTCAGGTCATGGTATCAGGGTCGTGGGATCAAGCCGTGTTAGGCTCTGCGCTCAGCACAGAGTCTGCTTGGGATTCTCTCCCTCTCCCTCTGCCCCTTGCCCCAGCCCCACCCCCTGCTCACACACACACACACACACACACACACACACACACACACCTGCTTTCTCTGAATGAAAGAAAGAAAGAAAGAAAGAAAGAAAGAAAGAAAGAAAGAAAAGAAAGAAAGGGTGAGGAGGAGTGGAGAGGAGGGAAAGGGAAGGGAGGGGAGGGGATGAAGGGAAGGGAAGGGAAGGGAAGGGAAAGAGAAGGGAAGTCTGGCTCCACCCCAGGCGTACTGAATCAGAAATTCTGGAGTGGGGGCAGACGATCTGTGTTTTAACAAACCTTCCAGAGGATTCTGATGCTCACTCAGGTCTAAGAACCACTGGGATAAAGTTGAGAAAAAACTTAGCAACCAAGCTGGAGACTCAGTGATATTAATGAAATGCATTCTTCATCAAAGCCCTCCTCTGGGAAGACAGGAGGAGAAGAGGGAAAGGGAGGGAGGGAAGGAGAAGAAGCTAGCCTTTACGGAGTACTTCCTCAAGGTGGGCAATGTCCTTGGCGCCTTCACCTGTCTCTTCTCACTTAATCTCAACAAACCCCATTTTCACAGATGAAAGGTTAAGTGACTGGTCCAAAGTTATTCATTTGATGAATGACACAGCTCACATTCAAATTTTGGTCTGATTCCAAGCCAGTAGACTTCCAACTGCTACACCTAAGAGGAAAGAGTCTTGGTAAACTTAGAAGGACTCAATTTATAAAAATGTGATTCAAAAGTAAAATTCATTGTTCCTTTACTGGGCATTCAGAGACCTCTGCAGTTTTGCCCTGATCTATCTTCCAGCCTTACCTTCACTGCAGCTCCCCCCTCCCCCACTCCCGTGCCCTTATCCTGGCTCCGAGCCAGCCCCAGCACCTCCCCCTTTCTTGGGCTTGCCATGCACCTTCAACGCCTCAACTCAACTCCTGCTCTCTGTAATGCCCTCCCTTCCCTCTTCTGCCTGTTGAACTTCATTCTTTGTAAATGATTAAACAACTAAAACTGACCCTTTATGTGTTCATGGTATAGTGCATGAAACCAACTTGGCATTCAATAATTGTGCCATAAATGAATGCACGAATGCCTACTTTGAATTCTTTTCCTACCAAGAGGCACCTCCAAGTTTTTCTCTCTAACCCAACAGCATTTTGCTTGCATTTCTGATTTCTCACTCTGTCCTGTGATAAGATGATATGTATGCCTCTGTCTCCCAAGCAATGTGTGAACTCCCAAAGCCAAGGTGTGGTCTCACTCATCTCTTTATCCTCCATAGCACTCAGTGCAGGGTCTTACACTTAGTCAGTTCTCAAAAACCACACATACAGAATGGAACCACATAACATGAAATGTATGTCTGTACATTTCAAAGAACTTCAAACAACTGTATTTTTCAATTAGCTGATGAATCCTACCATTTTTAATGCACAAAAGCCTATTTCATACTAATGCTGTTGATGGAGGAGCAAACCTTTCCTTTGGATCATACTAGTAGATTTTACCTTGCCCAGTGCTTAGCTAATCCAATTCTGAGAATACAGCGTCACTGCTGGATGTTGAAATGGAGCCATTTTGGGAAGCTGAGTGGAAAACCTCCCAGTAGGAGTTATTTACGCACCTGCTGGATTGCCTATAATAAATGATACTGGCCAACTCATGGTGCGATCCCCCAGCACTCTGTACCCTGGCTATTCCCTCCCTGCCTGCAGTTACTGGATGACTTCCAAGAATGTTTGGGAATTAAATATATTTTGCAGCCTCCAGAAAGTATCAAGGGACAACTTTAAAAGTGATACTGAGCTGTAGATAATTACATTTATTTTTTTAAAGTCTTTAAAAGAACACCTTTTTACAACGAATTTTGAGTGTTGGGGAAAGTAGATAGTGAGGGTTAGAAGGAGAGATCAGAGAGAAAGTATGAAGGTGGTTGCTAAAATCTGGCACTTTCTAGGCAGAAAATAGCACAGGTTCAAAGAAAGCTTATAAAAATAAATATCAAAAAAGGTAGAATCATAAATTCAATTACTCTGTCACTGTTGTTTGTCTCCTTAGGCATTCTTTAGCATTTTCTGGACTTTCATTCCAAATAACTAACCAACAAGGACTTTTTGAATACCTTCCATACCATGGGCCCAGCCTATGAGATGCAAAAAGAGAGAGAACACCAAAAGAATGACTGCCATTTCTTACATTTTTTTTTAGCTTTTAAAAACTTAAAAATGCTTTCAAATACTTGATCTCATTCAATCCAATCTCACTGTACAGATGAGTAAACTGAAGAGCATGTGAGCAGGACCATATGGTGTGTAGGTAAACTGAGTCAAGGCCCATGCACACATCTTCGGACTCTAGGTCCTGTGCTCTTCCACTTCTACCCCCTGCCACAGAGACAAGGGCTGTTTTAAACAAATTTATAGCATACAATATATACACCCACAATACGACGAACTTTAAAAGATGTCTTTTACAGAATCCTGGGTAAAAAGGTATGAGAGTTAAATGTTCAACTTCTTCTACACAAGGTCCCCACTGAAATGACCCGGAGAAGAATAAAGAAGAAAAGCCTTTTGGGAAAGGAAGGACAAGTACAGGACGATATGGCTTCCACATGGTAGAAAGTGTGGTTCCATCCCATCCAACATGGTGCAGATGGGACCAGGTCAAGGAAGACACTGAGGGGCATCTCCCAATTCCACCTCCCAAGAAGCAGCAGTGCTTACAGGAAGTAAATGGCAGGGAGCCTATGAGATCCCCACCAAACATTACTGGCACCCTTACAATTGTGAATTTGTAAGGGTCAGAGGCAGCAATGACAAGCGTGCTGGCTCAGAGGAGGTAAAATTTACAAGAGCATGAAAGACACTTAAAAAGCCATAGCTAATTAAAATTTTCATTAAAACCAATAAAGAAGGGGCACCTGGGTGGCTCAGTCGGTTAAGAGTCTGCCTTCAGCTCAGGTCATGATTCCAGGGTCCTGAGATGGAGCACCTTATTCAACTCCCTGTTCAGTGGGGGACCTGCTTCTCCCTCTTCTTGTGCTCTCACTATCTCTGTTGCTATCTCTGTCTCTCTCAAATAAATAAATAAAATCTTTTTAAAAATTTAAAAAAAATTTTTAAAGTAATGAAGAATAGAATGGGCACTGCAAAAAAGTCAAAATCAGTGGCACAGTAAAGAAATTTGAAAAACTGCCATGGAATGAGGAGGAAGAAGACAAGGTGATTTAAATGATGAGAGAAAAATTATCATAAAGAACATATAACACAAAAATCATAGATCAGAGACGCTCCTAGGGAAAAAGAGAGAGAGAACAGAATTAAACAAACAAAATAAATAAAAATATATAAGAAGAAAACTTTCCTGAGCTCATATACCCATAAGGATCCATCAGTCTCCTGTGACAGAAATGCAACACCAAACTTAAAACAGTCTGGGCAATATAATTTCTATTCCAAGCAGCCATGTGCCCGCATGAAAATCAAGAATTATGTTAGTAAGAAGGAAAATATGGATTTGGAGGACCACTACCAACCTCTGCCATAACTGAATAAAACATGCATATTTGCAGATCAAAAGATCTCACTGAGTACCCAGCAAAATTACCTCAAAGACTTCAACTACAAGATACATTCAAGTTCAAGAACAAGAGAAGAATTTCACAATTATCCAGGCAGGAAAAAAACGAAACAAAAAAACAAAACAAAAAAACAGGCTAGCCCTCAGTCCTATAACAAACATCCGATGACAACAGTGACACACCTATAGTTTTGAATGTAAAAGTTGCAAGTCATGAATTCTAAATTCATCCAAGTTGTCATTCATGTCTAAAGAAAAGGTAGGAAAATTTTCAGCTACGTGGAGACTCCTAAAAAGTACATCTCTCACATCCTTTTTGAAAAAAATACTTAAGTCATACTCCCGCCAATTGAGAAATGAATCAAAATAAGAATGGAGAAGTTTTGATGAAATGGACCCCCAAAGATGATGACTAAAAGCAATTACATATACCAATCTAAGTAATTTTAAAAGTATCATTGTAAACGAGTTTTTAAATATAAACAATAATTATTTAAAAAGAAAATAATGTTAAAAAATAACACCAGGTATACAGTCATCAAAATTCAATGAATATACATTTCTTTTATTGTTTGTAAATTTCACATCAAAGGGGGGAAAATCTGCAAGCAATTATTAAACTCTGGTTAATGATATTTGTGCTGATGTATTTAGGGGAAAGTACTCCAACATCTTCAATTTACTTCAAAATACATTTTTTTAAAAAGTTGGGTTGAATGGATAGATACATGATAAAGCAAGCAAAACAGAATGGTAATAGTGGAAATGAGATGCTGGGTATATGAGTGTTCACTGTAGATTTCTCCCAACCTTTCTGTAGTTTGAAAATTTTTATAAAACAATATGTTGGAAGAAAAAAGTAATACCTGGGTCTAAAATGCCAGATTAAATAAATAAAAATAGGGAACTGAGTGAAATAGTGTAGAAAGGGGAAATAACAGTGTGTTTGTTTCTTAACCTTACATAGGAGACAGTTGATAGGTAGAATTTTTTAAAATCAGTGATTGGAAATGTGCAGGTTCCTATATATATGTTTTAAATTATCAAGGTAATTCATATAGAATTTAAAAATAGGACCTGTACATTCCCTATCACTACTGGGAAAAAGGGAAAAGAAAAAACAAATGACATTGCAAAAAATAAATAAATAAATAATAAATAAGCAAAGAGCACAAAGTACTTTAAAAAACAGAAAGCATAAGCAACTTGACTTAAGTAAAAACTAACAGAGTAACCATGACAATAAATATAGATGGCTTAAACTCCTATATTTGAAAAACTAAATCTACCAATATGCTATCCCAAGACAGCACCTAGAACAAAGAAAGGAAAGTATCAGAATAAGGAAAGGTAAGCTAGCAAATATATCATACATGTAAACACCTAATCTATAGAGAAATCAGAATCACAATGTTTTCCATCCAAGTAGGACTTAAATGAAAAGCTTACATGAAATTTAGATAAATCCTGACAAGGTGAGCAACTCATAAAGAAAACATAACTGTCATGAACCTTTAAATGCCACATAATATACAATAAAAATAAATAAAACAAGAATTCTTAGGCATTCAGAGGAAAATTGATAGAAATGTAATAGTAACAGGAACCTTTAAGACCATGTCTTTGACATGACGGCTCAGAAAGGCAATATACATACAGTAATATAACAGTAAGTGAGGAAGCACCCCAGGTATGTTTCAATCAGTGTACAGTTGATTGGGACAATAACTTTGCTCATTCTAGAAGCTATATTTTTCTTAATGAAAGCATACCACACGCAAGCTTCTTTGGTATCACATATGTGCATTTGACACTTGGCCTATGTTGTCTACAAACCCCATCTGCATATGTGCTGCCAACAAGGATTCTCTACATGGGAGATCTAGCAAGACTCAGGAGCTATAAAGTCTAGAGAGGTTTCCGCCGTTGATTTAGAGGAAGAAGAAATGGTATGGGCTATAAGAACTGGAAAAGATTTCTCTGAGATATTTCAAAGCCACGGGTCCTGTGAAAGATCAGATGATAGAACAAGGAGTTTCAGGGTCTTCCAAGCCAGTTTTGGTTCCCTAGGCCTAGATCCTGCTTCCACGAACAGAAATGATAGAGACAGGAAGAGGAGTGAGGTGAAGGGAAAGTTGATAGATGGACATGAGGACATTTCGAATTTGCAATAATGACAAGATAGCCCAGTGGAGATGCTTTGGAGGCTACTGGAAATGTAGAACAGGATCTGGGTTGGAAATGTGGATGGGAGAGTGACCATTACCAAAGTCAGTTAAAACCACACGATTCAAGTTACTGGCAGAGGATTTAGGAGCAGCAAAGCCCACGAAAGCCAGATGACAGAGACATGGAAAGCCAGACAGAGAATTCTGCGCATGACATCGTAGACTATGTAAAACTGACAAAGGTTTTGGATCAGGAAATTGGTCCTAATTAGGAAATTTCCATTTTGTAGCCCAGTTTTGCCCCCCTACATATCTATCAACAGCTGGTGCTTCTTCTGCCCTAAGGCGTAACACAGAACGCATCTGGGGCCTCTTCCGCGTGTCAGTAGAGGGAAAAGTAGAAACAGCATTTAGCCTTCATGCATTAACAGGACTAGAAGGAGAGACACAACTCACTCTGAGAAAACCACATTAATCATCAACCCAGGAAACTGGAACACTCTACAAAACCATTGCTATAAATTCAATATTTACATAAAAATCTGGACGTTCAAGTTCTTGTTACCACGGGGCAGGAAAACATGTAAAGCTGCCAGAAAGAGAAGCCCCCTTGCTACCTAGACTCCCCGAATTTGTATTTGAGTGCAACATTCTCTTTTCACAGAGAAGAGAACGAAGTTGCCAAAAGACAATTGGCATCTTGATCAGTAGCACGTCCTCACAATGTACAGTTCCCACTTGACCATTCCCCTGTTGGGGTTGAAGAAACTGGAGCCCCAAGGGCACAATGACCTCTCTGATCTCACACAGCCAGTAAGCATCCAAACTCACCATCAAACCCACCCTGCCCTGCCACTCAACCACACACACCAACCCAGCACGTCAGGCGGGCAGAGAGGGGAAAAAAAATGGCCGCGTTGTGTCTGAAGAAGCAAACCCATGCAAATCTTATCTGTTCCTTGGAAAGATGAAATCCCCAGGTGATGGAGGAACTGCATACGCTCAGCTGGGTTTTGGACGAAGTTGCTGGGACCCTTTCTACAATTTCTACAGAAGAAATAGCATCTGCCAGCTTCCCGCCCGGGGACCTTATTACCAGCATGGTTTGGCTGGAGCCCAGCCAGACTTCCTGGGTTAGAATCTCAGGCTGGGGCCCTGGAACCCGAGTTCCTCAAAAGCCTCCCCAGCGAAATGTCACTTGGACTCAAGCAGGGGAGCCCCTGGGGCTTACACTCTTGAGCAATGAACAAGTGAAGAGTGAATCCAGATCTCGTCCCCAAGCCTGGGGGCAGACCGGACAGGAATCATCCCCCTGCTTTCAGGCCCCAGGCCATCCTGTGCCCTTGTGGCCCCAGCTCAGCCCAGGATGAGTCCTCCTGAAGGACATCCCTCCGGCATTTTAATTTCTAAAACCTGTCGTAAAAGCAGCTCTTCTCTCCTAATGAGGTAATTGGTGCTATAATGCCATTAGGAAAGTGCCCCTGGCGTGCGGCTCAATTAAGAAAGGTGTATTAGATGATTTACATCTCTTTATTTGGCTGAAACACTAGTTCTAGACTTGCTAAGTAATACAATGTTAATGAGCCAGAGTACAGGGCTCTTTTAATTCTACACTGTAGCTCTGATTGACGCCTTGCTCTTCCTCACCCCACCGTCCAATTTGTCTTCTCCTAATGCTGGAAACAGAGAGGGAGAAAAAAAACCCTACTCAAGGGTCAGGAGGCCAAAGGGAAAACCTACATAAAGACTGCTTCTCAGCCAGCGTGGCAGACCAACCTTCCAGAGGGACAGGAAGCTCTGTGTTAACTGTTGACCTTGCAGGTTTATTCTGGGCTTCAGCTAAACCCAGAGGCCTGAAGAGCGCCAATATGGAGGCCCTGGCTGCAGTGTTCCCGGCCCGTGAGATCTGTGGCTCTCCGGAGGAACTCCCGGGAAGGTCTACAGTGTCGCCCATGGGCCAGCAGTAACAGCTCCGGAGAGCTCACTGGAAATGCAGAAACCCATGCCCTACCCCACACTGATTAAATCAGAATCTGGATTTAACAAGACCCTCAAGTGCTCCTGACACACTTTGAAATTTGAGAAACACCGGTCCGGATCCTTCCAGAATAAATCAGAACTTCCCAGGCCTCCCTCAGAGAGATTTACCCACCAGAAGCCAGCCCATGCCTACCCCCGTGACAGCACTTCTCTTTTCTGAAATGTGACACTGTCCTCATAGGAGAAAAACTTTTTTTTTTTTTAAGAAAAAAATCCCCAAGTAACAGAAAAGCCCAAGAAGGAGTTTCTGGACTTAAGAAGTTCGAAAGCCCATATTTCATTTTACTCACATAACCACCAGTCTCTCCGGCATCACACCCAAGGGCTGGCGCTCCGTGTCTGCCAAGCCACAATTACATGAGAAGCCAGAAGAAAAACACTCTTGCTGACACAGGAGAGCCAGGAGACCAACCTTCTAAGCTCACGGAATCACAGCATGTGGGAGCTGGAAGGGGCCTCGCGCGTCCCTTCCCACCCCTTCCCCCTACAAAACAAGACACCGAGGCGCACAGGAGCCAAGTGGTTCCTCCGAGCAACCTCTGCCCAGGAGTGGCCGAGCCGGCTGGGACTGGGCCCACGGCCCTTTTCTCCAGCCCTGTTTCCGTCACACTGGGAGTCCTCGGGAAACGGGTGCGAGGACCAGCTCCGGGCCTGCGTGCAAAAGCCACTGCACAAATGAGCGCAACGTGAACCTGTTCTTCTAAAGCAAACGGAACACTGCACAGTTGTGACCGCTGCTGGGCAGCGGTGATCCCCGGGAACTGCCGGGCCGCTGGTCTCCAGCCCACGGATCAGCCAGGATACTGTGCAGACAGGGAGAGTCAACCCAAGCTCTTCTCAAAAACGTGCAATCCGTATCAGATCAGAAAATGGAGCCAACTCTTTCTTTTCACGATCTTTTCTTTCTCTTTTTTCTTTTTTCACTCATTTTCCCCTGGCAACCGCCAATCTGTTCTTTGTTTTCTATGAGTTCAGTTTTTTAAGATTCCACATATAAGTGAGATCATACGGTATTTATCTTTCTCTGTCTGACTTCTCTCACTTTACTCTCTTTCCCT